>NW_015386261.1:730430-784031 GCF_001527695.2 Protobothrops mucrosquamatus | reverse complement strand
TAAATAGTTCTATTTCTCCAGCTTCTCATTCCAATCACCATTTAACAACATATTTTTGTAATGTTGCATTTGCACTTCTTTGCCGTAGAATTTCTCATTAATATTTACTATTTCTAGCCTCATGAGCATTCCTTTCCTTCATATGGCCTCATGACTTAAATTATATATAATGTGATAATCTGATTTTAAAAGGTTAATTCTGTCCCATCTAGCTTTATTTTTTCCTAAAACATCTAATTTAGTATATTTCATTATGCTTTCATGACTTCAGTTTTTTGTTTTTTGTTTTATGCTTCTTTCATTCGACATTAACTTGTTCTTGTAAAACAAGAAACTTCTTTTACAGTGTTGGCATCAACTGTCACCAGAATAGTTTCTCATTTTGTTGGTGCCATGTGATCACTTCTAGTTTTACTTACAAAAGTTGAACATTCTTTCCCAGTAACAAGAGACATGCCTTTTGGCCTAGAAAGTTTCAATAATATGGAACCAGAATTACATAGCTACTTCAGCCAAGCTCATGTGCAAGAACATAAGGAGTTTGTCATTCTCTTTCTCTGGATTTGATTTTGGAGTTTCATGGGTTGGCTCCCTTTAGACCCACGGATACTGTCCCTGCCTCACTCCTATGAGGATTACCCTTAGTTTCACCTCTTCTCTTTTGACCTTATCATTGAGGGTAATCCTACAGAGGCTCATGCTCCTTCCAACATTGATCTCAGGCATTTGTAATTATTAAATTCCTTCATCAAACAGAGAAAATCTCCTGGAAAGGATATTTGATATTATTGATAAAACTTACCTGGTTCTCCTCTTGGATCATAAATATTCCTATTACTCAATTCCAGTTTTATTTCCAAAATGCAGTAGTGGCTATAGTTTTACTTACGGTTCAAATATTGCAATTATTTTATGCTGAGTAATATTTATTTGTATATCACTTGTCTTTTAGGACTCCTTAAAAGAAGTATTTCCTTTTTTTCATTAAGAACCTTTTTGAATGAGAGTGGAAAATATGTTTATTCCAATTAATGAAGGGTCCAAAACATTTTTGCTAGTTTTTGACTAAAATATTAATGTTTGGGGCCAAAGTGACATTTTTAGTGGCTATTAAAATAAAACAGTTACAGATAAAAACTGACAAAAAGTGTTATTACTAAAGAACAAATACATAACAACTACATGGGATTGTACCATTTTAAAAATAAGGGTTTTCTCATCACCATCAAATTCAAGTTGGTAGCACTGAGGCGCTTCCAAGTTGAAAGGATTAACTGCTGACATCATCATTGCCCAAGACAGGTCCAGTTGAGAGATCCTTTCATGTACTTGTTAATGAGCCGACTAAAGTGGTACCTATTTGTCTACTCATGTTTGCATGCTTTTGAACTTGCTAAATCGGCAGGAGCTGGAGCAAATGATGGGAGCTCACCCCACCACACAATATCACTCAGATCTGGAACCTGGGCTTGCATATTGTCAACAGCCTTCTAACCATGTGAATCATTCCATAGATAAGGATGTTCTTATCTATAGATTTAATATTTCATTTGATGTATAGCTTGCAATATTTTTTACTCTTCATAGTTTTTTATATTTCTTTTGATCTATTAACCTAGTAGTTTTTAGTGTAGTTGTAGTCCTTTGCTAAGCATGAAAGCTGGCTGGGTGACTTTTGGCCAGGCACTCTTTCTCAGGCCAATCCATCTCACAGGGTTGTTGTTGTGAGGAAAGTAGGATGAGGAAGGGATATTATATGTTTGCTTCAAGACAGAAAAAAATTAATACATACATACATACACACACACTTTTAGCTTAATGTTCAGAAGGGACATTTGAACCTTGAGTAGAAAACTGATAGGAAATATTTCACAATATCAGGTTTTTTACGCTATACTGGAATATATTAGTTTTACACAGGGCTTTTTTTGTCATATAACGCCCAGAACGGGGTTCCGGCACCTTTTTTGGATGGAACCTTGTAGGGTAGGCAAGGCGGGTTGTATAACGTGTGAGTTCCGGCACCTTTTTTTTTTTTTTTACAAAAAAAGTACTGGTTTTACGATACCTCATGTGATTTATTTCATTTTTTTTCTTATTTATTTTTCAAAATACATCATATAAAGAACAAATGAGGTATTTGACATAAGCAACTAACTTTCAGTCTGTTTCTTCTTTTTATATCAATTGCAGTTAATAGAACAATTACACACAGACACACACAGAGAGACATACAGTGTATGTGTTTGTATGTGTGTGTATTACTGTAAAATCTATATGAGTAAGAGATTTGTGGAAAACACTAAGAAATTCATAAACATGAACAAATCAAAGAATGTCATGGAATGCATGAGAAAATAATTATATTTCCATAACTATGCTAGGGCAAATGGATGTAAATGATATAAGAGTACAAGGTAAATTAATGCTAAGTGCTGAGAATGAAACAGTTGTTGGTGTGCCACAACTTTTGTACATTGGTGAACTGATTCATACAAATAGATATAGCAGTCTTTGCTGATTGTTTAATTCATGAAAATAATATTAAATTGAGTGTGTCTTATTTTAGCTATTCTGCAGGTAAAAACTGGTCTTTTTTTGTTTCTTTGTTCAAGGATAGCCATCTTAAAATCTTCTAACTCCAGGACTACTTGTTCAAAGTCTTAGATAAAAATGGGGATAAAAGTAGAAAATGTGTCTCTATACCCTTCTTATTCTGAGGATGTACAGTCTACACTGGGTGAAAATAAACAACTACTTGCTTTACTCCCTATTCTTGTTGTATTACAACTGTTTGTAATGAAATGTTTTAATTTTTGATACAGAATAAGTGAAATCTCTAGGAATATATTTATTATGAAACAGAATTTCTTTAGGTCTTGAGTTTAACAACTTATAAAATAAATAAATGATAGTCATGAATTATGTTGGCCCTTTGATTATATGTAAAAATTAATTAATTTCAATTTTATATTTTATAATGAAATTTTCCTGAACCTGAATATATTTTTATAGTATCAGTTGGACTGTCTAGCACAGGGGTAGGCAACGTTGGCTCTTTTATGCTGGCTCAGGAATTCTGGGAGTTGAAGTCCACGAGTCATAAAAGAACCAAGGTTGCCTACCCCTGGCTAGCATCTTGACAAATATAGTCTAAGTGTATGTTGGCTCAACGTCATCTCTAGATGTTTTAAGACGTTAAACAGTTTTGTGTATAGTTCATTAACAATAGGTCATATATCTTCAAAGGTTCCTGCAGAGTCTTAGCCCTGTAAAGTAGATAAAAGGAATTTCAAGCTTCAGATAAGATTAAAGATATAAATTTTAATTGAAAGATTTAAAAAGAATAATGTCTTCAATTCTAGTCAGTGTCTTCATCTGTAGAAGTATCTTTTTTATATACATAGAATTTTAAAGGATTGTAAAATTATACTATGTTAATCAAATTTAGAAATGCCTGAATATTATTAAACTTTATCAAGCTTTGATGTAAAGGAAAATGTAGTCTGCCTGCATCTCAAATTATGTGATAACTAGAAAAGAAAATTAAACGAATAGCCCCATTTTTATGCATATAATATATAACTTTTAATAATATAACAGAACTACATTAGCACTTGTTTCATGTTTTACATATTTATAGAGCTCATGTTGAAATTGACACTGGCATAGAAAAAAGAGTTTAGAATCTATCTTTAATGTACTTTTTATTTTCACTCACAATAACTTGATTTTTGAAAGTTTTTTCCTTGATGGACTAACTACAGGTAGTCCTTGACCTATGACCACAATAGAGCCCAACATTTCTGTAACTAAGTGAGACATTTGTTAAATGAGTTTTGTGCCATTTTACGACATTTCTTGCTACATTTGTTAACTGATACACTGCTGTTATTAAGATAGTAAGAAGGTTAAGTGAATCTGGCTTCCCTATTGACTTTGCTTGTCAGAAGGTCGCAAAAGGTGATCACATGACCGCAGGACACTGCAACCGTCATAAATATGAGCCAGTTGTCCAGCATCTGAATTTTGATCACATGATCATGGGGATGCTTCAATGGTCATAAGTGTGCAAAACGGTCATAAGTCACTTGGTGCTGTTGTAACTTCGAACAGTCACTAAATAAACTTTTGTAAGTTGTGGATCTGTATTTTATGTAATCAATATTTATAAAATATATCTTTGAATTTTAAAGATTTAAATATAAATGTCAAGCTAGCATGGTCTCTTTCTTTCCCAGTTTTTTATGTAACAATATATTTTCCCATAATCAAATCCTTTTAAAGATATTTATATTTCTGTTGACAGTCATTTTTTTTTTTACATTTTAGTGCTCTTTCTGCCCTTTTACATTATTCATAATTGTTGTGGCTCCTTTTCAAAAATAAAATAATTCTAAGAGTAAAACTAGAACAGGAAGAAGACGATATCTTAATTTCAAGCACTGGTCAACAAGCTATTTCAATAGTTTATATAAAAAAGGTGTAAGAAGTCTTGAATACAAAATGACATGAAAAGCTGTTGCCACGCTTCAGGTAAAGACACTAATTTGTTTCCTTGTATCTCACATTCCTGTTCAAACATAAACACCCTGTCTACCTTATCAGTAAACCAGGTTGGCAATTATTCACCTCCAGATCAAATAGCAGAGAAAACTTCAAAGCAAGGATGAATTCTAAAGGTCTTCTGCAACTATTATAATAGCAGTTTCCTCATTCCACAGGCTCTTTAGATAGGAATGAAATGGAAGCAATGCAGTAGCTTTTCTTTTTCTTAAACTTAATTAGAAGCTATATGTTGTGGATTTCCCTTTCCTTAGACACAAAAATATGAAGCTCTGATCTTTACTGAAACTACTTCAAAATTAAAAAGATCATATCATTTCCCACCAGATGCTTCATTACTTGATCTTTTTTTCATGCCAACAGAGGTTTTATTTTGTTATTACATGGTATAGGATTCTTATTTTGTTAACCTTAAGTCACTGAATAAATATTTTAAATAAAAGATGAAGAAACTCGACACTATGTGTAAAAATTGAATCTTGGGTAACAGTCTTAACTGAAAACTTCCTTATATTGTAGTTGTTGGGAAAGATAAAATTCAAGCAAATATTAAGCAAAGTTATAGCTTCTAGATAATGGTTATTTAATAGAATCCAAAGATTTGAACAAAATAATAACTTCTAGATAATGGTGATTTAATAAAATCCAGTTCTTCAGTCCCATAAGTGCATGTATAAAACCTAGTCTCCCATTGCTTGCACTCTATGCATTTAGAAATAATACCTGGTGAAGGCCTGTGCAAACTCAGAAGATTCAGGGGGAGACTTGCAAAGGATTAGGTCAGTGGTGGTGAACCTATGGCACGTGTGCCAGAGGTGGCACTCAGAGCCCTCACTGTTGGCACGTGCACTGGCGGCGCCAGCAGCAGGTCCATCAGGCCGCCACCGTTGCCCAGAGCAAGAGCCCCGCCCAGCACAAAGGAGGTGAAGCGGCCGACTAGCAAGCTCGAGTAGAGGTGGTAGAGCAGAGGTCATCACCATTGTCGATTGGCGGACTGGAAGAAAAGGGAGGGGGAAGCATTTTACATGCATGCGTGCATGGGCCCGCGAGCATGCATGCGCTGCAAATGGGGCAGGGCTAGTTCCTGCGTGATACTTACTAGTCCTGCCCCATTCTTGCGTGGTGCAGCGCCTTGTATCTGCACTCTGTGGCATGGCAGCGGCTGTTTTTGTGCCTTGCAACATGGTGGCCCATTTTTGCACCCCTGGTTTTTGCGTGCCTCCCTCCCCTCCCCCGAGGGCACCACAATGCTGATGTGCCCCTGGCACTTTGTGATAAATAAGTGGGTTTTGGGTTGCGGTTTGGGCACTTGGTCTCTAAAAGGTTCGCCATCACTGGATTAGGTATTGGAATGGCAGAAACAAAAACCCTGGAAATGGCAGGAATACACTACAGTGGTTGACTGTGTGCTCTCTCATTCTTCCAATCCAAATCTGGTTTATCTAAAAGAACGAAGTCACTTTAAAGGTACAACATGCATTTATTAGACATGCCAACAACACAGCGTATACTGTTTTCCCAGCAAAGCATTGACAGCTTGCTGGGCAGCCCTGGGCAAAGAAGTACTTATATAGGTAGTCCTCGACTTACAACAGTTCATTTTGTGACCATTCAAAGTTACGACGGCACTGAAAAATGTGACTTATGACCTTTGTTCATAGATATGACCCTTTGCAGCATCCCCATTGTTATGTATTAAGCAATTCAAAGGGTCTGTTATAAAGAAACGGTTAACTGATTGCTTTATTTGAATGATAGACTGTATAACTTTAAGCCTGTTGTTTTAGGCGGGAATGAGTACTTTAAACTGATTGGCCGCCGCCTAGTGGCGGTCCGTATAAATATAAGTCAGGTAGCTGCTAGAGCTTGCTTCTGTGAGAACCTAATAAAGAGCTGTTAATTCTACTCCGTGTCTTCAATGCCTCGCTGTTCCCACTACACAACACTCATGATCATGTAATCAAAATTCAGATGCTTGGCAACTGATTCACATTTATGACCATTGCTGTGCCACAGGGTCAGGTGATTACCTTTTGCGATCTTCTGACAAGCATAGTCAATGGGGAAGCCAGATTCACTTAACATCCATGTTACTAACTTATCAAATACAGCGATTCACTTAATAAATGTTACAAGAAATGTTGTGAAATGGGACAAAACTCACTTAACAAATGTCTCACTTAACAACAGAAATTTTGGGCTCAATTGTGGTCATAAGTCAAGGACTACCTGTATGTATATCTTTGAACTACTACTTTTCAATGACAAGCGAAGGAAAAGGCAGACATAATGTAAATTATAAATTACAGCAGGAAGTTGGAAAGATTTTGATAAAGCCATCTGGATGACTTTCTTATTATTTCTACTAGATTGGCATATCAGCTATCCTCTCCTTGATATATATTCAGTAAATATAAACTACATGGTTTATAGGGCCACAGGTTCCTGGCTGATTCTTCTCGTTTCTCAGGCCAATTTAGTTTGCTGTGAATATTTTATTACAAAGGCACTCTAAGCAGTTCAAATGTATTTGGTATAGGTATCTGATGGTAATGCATGCATGATTCACAAAATGCACAATTTTGAATCCTATTTAGAATTACACTCTGCAAAAATGGAAGACCCTGGATAAAATGTTGCGTGATATACTAGTGGTACTAATCTACCACTAAGTACTGGCCTTGTGGGACCAGGACTTAGAAAATGATGATCACTACTATGACCATTACTTTTCTTAGTTCTGTCTTTAGCATTGTCAGTCAGTCCTGCTGTTGCTATTGCTCTCTTAATATCACAAATAACAATATATTAAAATAATACATTCACTAAGGCCATGTCAGTCACTTTTCAAATGAAAATGTTTTTTACATTAAGTCTGACTAACTTTATGTCAATATGTTTTAATGCCTTTTCTCTATGTCTATTGCACTTTGTGAATGAGAATTGCCTGTAGTCATAAAGGTATACATTTCAAACCCCAGGATAATATAAGCCTGGATGCCACCCAGAGACTTCTAAAGCTAGTTGTGACATATTTTAATAAAAAAAATAAAAGAACTAAAGATATGGCAGAGAGAATAATTTTAATTAGGTGGAAATGAAGCTAAATTCAAATTTAATGTTAGTTCTAGGCCCAAGTTCTACTTTTTACTGTGCAGCCTTCACATTTGTCTGAAATATGAAGCTAGACCCACAACTTCATTTGCTTTGGAATAAAGAAGCAGAACACAACCGTTCTTGGAAAATAGTACTAGGAATGCTTAATTTTCTTTTTCAGTGGCAAGCCTGTATTTTGAGCAGACTAGGTAGACATGAAATTGAATATCTGTCTTTAACAAATAGCTAATATATTCATATCTATTACTCTTTCATGGTAAGCAACCATACACAAGTAGAGATAAAAAAGTTGTGACGGCAAAAGATAAGAGAAAGAGAAGAAAAAAAGAGAAATTTAACTAAGCCTGTTTTACAATAACAAGCCATATCTTTCTATTTTTGCAAACCATCTTTGATTCCTTTATATCCATATACCACTTTGTATTTTTCTCTGGATTAGCTGAACCAAAACATATAGTGTAGTTAATATTTTACACTTTCAAAGGACGGGTTTTTAAATTCAAATATGGAAGGAGAAACAACTTTAATATCTCTTTAAACACAAAAAATATGACATAACCAAGATTGGTATTACAGGGATGTCAAATATTTGCAGATAGATAGAGGAGTGTGCATATGAATAGATATCTGCAAATCTAGAATTTGCTTTGGTATGCTGGTCAATAATAAAGATAAATTAAGTGGAATTAAGAGGTGTCCTTCAGATATTTTAGAATCTTATTCTTATCACTCCCAGTCATCATAGTCCATAGCTTGTTACTGTACTGTTACTGAACATGTATAACAATTTAAAAGCCACTAGGCTGCTTAACTATACTCGAAGATATATTTTTGCCATTAACTTTAATAAATTGCAGTGCAAATAGAAACTTCTGTTTTAAATAATGTTCAGCTAATATCAGCTTACTTGTGAATAGCTTTGTAACTGGATTATGAATTAACTTTATGCAGAAATATTTCATAATTTAGACCTAGACGTTAGAGATTTTTTTAAATGTCATTAACTATTCAGTTACTGAGGTTCTATTTATTAGTTAAGGTTTAAATTGAATTATAGAGATTAATGTACATTTTTAATTGTATTTTATTATTTGGTACAATGTACTATATCTTGTTCTACAATAGCCTCAATGAAAAATAGAAACTAGGTACTTAACTGCCTTGAAACTCATCGAATTTGGTACTCAACACCTTTTGACATGAAAATTTTCTCTTGATACTCATTGTTCGTTTGGTTCTCAACACACAATCTAGAACTTGTTGGTGTCAGCTTTGAGTTGAAGTCTGGAATCTTTGGTGCTCTGTAAGCTTGGTTGTGTGCAGGAAAGTGCAGGAAAGCAGCCACAAGTCCACAAAGTGCAGGAAAGCAGACCACAAGTTGAATGGGTCCAGATATATGGCATTAGCACACGTGATTTCAGCTATCATGTCTTCTACTTCTGCCATTCCTACAGTATATTTTCTGTACATATTGTACATATGTATATTTTATATATACTGTACAATGAAGACAGTACCATATTTTTATCCCTGTCTTCCATGTTGTAACTCTCTCGGCGTTTCCAAATTCAGCTTGTATATCAACTTCTTCATGCAAAGGTTTTTTTTAGAAGAATTTGTACCTCTAACTCATATAGCAACTTATTCTTGTAAAATTCCTTAGAAGGATAACCAGGCATTCTGTAAATGCATTGGTCTTAATATTTGCTATCTTGTGGGATGAATTACAAAGTTCATATTGTCAATGAAACAAAGATATCTTAATGTCCTTTCCTGCTTGATGTTTAAAACCTGTTTTTAGTTGTTTCAGGGTGCTTTTGGTTTGTTTTTGCCTAAGGCTTTCATCCTCCATTTCCCCCTATATATTATGCTAGTTTATGTGAAATCTACTTGATTATTTTTTGAAGATTGGCTTTCTTCTCCTCCCCACTCCCATCCTAAGTGACTCTTATCTATTCCCATAGGTCCTCAGGTTCACTTTTTGCGTAAGTTGTATGCTAAATCTGTTCTTTCCATTGATCATGGATGCTGGCTATATATTCTTGACATCATTTCTCCCCCTTTCTTAATTGGATAAATTTAATACAAAAGATACAAAGGGCAGAATAAAAAAAACAAAATCTGAAAAAAAAATTGTGAAGGGGAATTTGGTAATATGTTTTCCCCTTCTCTTCTTTTTATGTCAGATCTTGCTGGCACATCTGCTTTCTTTAATTTTCTTAGGGTTAACTTCTGTATTTGATGCTAATAATTCATGATCTGTTCAACAGTCTGCACCTGGAAGTGCACTTCTTTATCTTCTGTTTCTCATTATATAGGCAGCTTAGTTCCTATGATGGCCACCTAGTGAGGGTCTGATGATTAAAGTAGTTCTGATAGATAAATAAATATCACTTTGCTAAATGAATGGATGGATGGGTGGATGATAGACAGAGAGATAGACAAACAGATATGTCAGCTTATTTGCTGTAATTATTTTATCTATACAATTTATAGTTTCCTATAATTCACCTTTGTCCATTTTTTCCACCTACCCAATACTAATACTATATTCTTTCTTGATGTTGTATGTAATAACTATCAGTGTTTTCTGCATTTACATCTACAGGTGGTGCCTATATTTGTTTAATATTGAACAGTGATTTGTTATGTACTAATTGTAGCCAACAAGACTATTTAAATGTATTGATGTATTGAACTATAACTGACCATACATTAGCAATGCCATTTTAACACTTGGTACTTTAGTCATATCTGTCTGTCTAGCCTGAATCGTACATGATATTTAAAAATGTCCATTCTTGTCTACGCTTAATATCCATTTAATAATAAGCAGCTTTATAGGATGGTTATTATTTTAAATATGTAGTTTATTTTTGGCTTAATGCTTTTCAAGGTTTCAATATGTGATCTGATCCTAATATGAAAATTGAAAATAAAAGCAAACTTTGACCATATTGAACTTAAAATCTACACAAAAGAGCAAACATCAGCTTGCTTAAAAAGCTCAATTTTTCATTAAATTATTCCAAGCATAGGACTTATTTCCTACTAGTTTCCTAAATTTAAAAAAATCTGTTATGGATTAAAATCTGCAATAATGCTCTATTTACAAATGAAGTGATTTGTGTTACTGTCAGATGTTTATTTTGGTGTATGCATCAAGGATTATCGTATAAAGAAAAGAATATTGATAATGTTATGATCAAACAAAGGTTTTTTTTTAATGTAACTTGATATTGTGAGTTTTGTAATCCTTACCCATCAGTATTTATTTGACTCTGAACAACAAACAAAGCAAAGCTCTTGTGGGATTAATTGACTGTAATTTGAAGCAAGACTGCTGCATTGGCAAATACTGTGTCGAATAAACATCATTGTACTATCTGTAAACAACTTGTGTTTATAATATTCATTGGCCAGTATCTGTCTTTGAAACCCACAGTTATGTTTCTCTACAGCCATTACTGTTTATGAGTACATTATGGCCAAGTGTGAATTTCATAGCATTTCATTACAAAATTCATGTTTTGCACCTTCATTTTATACTTGGTAACTGTGAATCATGGTACCGTTACCCATTACAGTAAGATAGTCTGCAAAATGAAATTTGAAATTGAATATGAATTTATTATCTGAAATAAGAAAAGCTTCAGTTCTGATATTCAAAACCAGTTCTCTGCTCTTATATATCACCTTTTCTATTTAGTCTAGTATAGGTAGTCCTCGACTTACAACAGTTTGTTTAGTGACCATTTAGTGACCATTCAAAGATACATCACTGAAAAAAGTGACTTATGACCGTTTTTCACATTTACAACCATTGCAGCATCCCCATGAGCATGTGATCAAAATTTGGATGCTTGGCAACTGGTTCATGTTTATGACAATTGCAGTGTCCAGAGGTCATATGATCACCTTCTGTGATCTTCTGATGAGCAAATTCAATGGGGAAACCAGATTCACTTAACAATCGTGTTACTAACTTAACAACTGTGGCAACAAAGGACATAAAACATAAAATGGGGCAAAACTCACTTAACAAATGTCTCACTTAGCAACATAAATTCTGGACTCAAGTGTAGTCCTAAGTTGAGGACTACCTGTATTAGTTTTCACATTAGTATTTAATGTTGATTGGTACTCTTAATAACTGTAGGTTTAAGTAACATTTCTTCAGTTTTGAAATTTGAAATATTCAAATATTGAAATATTTTGGAATATGCATACTTTTTGTTCTTGTTGAAACCCTGAACTTTGGTTAAACAACATTAGATATTGCTCTTTTTATGTTCAATAGTAAGTTCTTTACAGTTTTGTAAATTTTAGTAGATCACATAGTTAACAAGTGCTTTGACTGAAGCACTTTGATTACCTGCAGTAAAAGTTTAAAAACCACAACTGGTTGAATGTCTTACTTTTCCTTCATGTAATCATGATTTAGTTTTGTATGCATTTGTATTTGAGTGAAAAATATTTTATTTAATATTTCCCAAATACTTTGGAATATTTATAGATCCAATACTTTTTTTCTTCCATTCTCTGTTATAGTTAATACGACTTCGTGTCATATTAACGACAGCTCTTGTTCCAATTTTATCATATTTGAGACCTTAATTAACAAAATATTGCTTGTTATAAATAAACTTAAATTTAAATTGTTATGTTGTATTTTTTGAAGATTATTAAAGTAAGTTAGCAAATTGATCACTTATGTTTTCTGTTGATTAATTCCAGCAACCAGAACTTGTAATTCCAAATAAATCTATATATCCTATTAAACATTTACTTTAAAATGATTGAAGGGGGGGCATGATCGCTCAGCAGTTAAAGTTGCTGAGCTTGTTAGCTGGGAAGCTGACAGCCCAGGTTCAAGATCCGAGCACCATGCAAGGGATGAACTCCCATTTTTGCCCCAACTCCTGCCAAGCTACCTGCTCAAAAGCATGCATATGAGACTAGCTAAATAGGTACCACTTCAGTGGGAAGGTAACAGCATTCCATGCGCCTTGGCATATAGACATGCTGGCCATATGACTCCAACTGAATACAAAAGTTGCCATAATTTCAACGAAAACGTGGTCACCAATAATAAAAGTACTTGAATGAAATGATTAATACAGTGTTGAATTGTCCCGCAGTGAGTTGTCCTGTGGCAAGTTGCCCATGGCAAGTTGTTCCGTAACAAGTTGACTTTGGCGAGTTGGCTGTGGAAAATTCGCCCATTCCACTCTAAAGTTGGACAGGACTGGAAAGGGGAAGTCTATTCTTTAAAATACTTTATTTCTTAGGGAAGAATAAACATTTATACAGTAATGGACGTCACATTGTGTTGTTAAAAATAAAATAACCTTTATATCTCAAGCAAGTTATAAATAACATAATGATAATATTCACAGATAGATAAGTATCAAAAGTAGACTTTTTTTAAAAATACAAACTGTAAATTGGGTAAAGTGACAGAGATTCTCTTCAGTGAACTAATTTAGATGGGACACAGACAGCCTGAATTGCTTTGCTGAAGATGAAAAGCCTTAAAATTTGCCTTCCAAAGTGATTTCTCTCAGCCTTCTTCTTGGTCTGTGGCTGAAGTGTAAACCTGGATGACTTTTGGCATTCGTCTAGGATATGCCAAGGTAACCACAGACTTGCAGGCTTCAAAACCCACTGCAGACACCCTTGCGCCACCAGTCTTGCTGTAACTACCCAGCTTGTAAACATTTCAGTCAGAATTGTGAGGGAAGGCTTAAAGGATTTTCTCTTGAAATACTCCTCCCAAAGTATTTTGACTCTTATGCCTCTTGCTTCCTGGTACAGTTGTGTGAAAGAATGTATCTTTTTATAGGAGTGTTCTTCTTCAATTATTCACCATTGACCAATAATTGGAAGAGCTGAATTGTGCACATAAAAGGCCCCTGCCTTCTGTTTTTACCCAGTAGTGGGAAACAACGAAAAGGGATTGTTCTCTGCCATTTTTGCAACAATGGCAAAAGTTCTTTAGCTGGTAACTGCTTCCTTCCCTTCCTAAGAGAAAATTTGGGACTTGTTTCTTCCTGTATGCACAGTAGAAAATTGTAGTCATCTACTTAAGACATCCTTCAGTATCCTATATTAATATCTATTCAGACTATTAACCTGGATTGTATATCAGTAGAAGTGATGAACAATGTCTCACACCTTAGAAGTCCAGAACCTATTTGTCATCAGGCAAGCAGAGTTAATGGCTGAGCAAGAGCAGCTTAGGATGCAGACATGTTTTGCTTTGGTCTTAGAAGTAAGATGCTTTTAAGAGAAAGTTTGAATACCAGATTTATATAAAATGGAAGAAAAAAACTTTAATTCTGGCTGACAAACTGTACTCAATGAGTCATCCTTAATGGTACTACAATCTACATGGAGAGAAGTAAGCAGTGGGGCACCACAAGGTTCCATCTTGGGCCCAGTTCTCTTCAATATCTTCATAAATGACTTAGATGAGGGAATACAAGGGGAACTCATAAAATTTGCAGATGACTAAGCTTTCAGGAATAGCCAACACCCCAGAAGACAAGCTCAGGATCCCAAAAGATCTTGTCGGACTTGAACAATGAGCCCTATCCAACAACATGAAATTAATGTGGAGAAAAGTTAGCTTTTACACTTAGGCAGGAAAAACCAAAGGTACAAGTACAGATTAAGCAAAACCTGGTTCAAAAACAGTAACTGTGAGAGGGACCTTGGAGTCCTAGTGGACGATCACTTAAATATGAGCCAGCAATGTGTGGCAGCAGCCAAAAAAGCTAATACAGTCCTTGGCTGTATAAACAGAGGCATAGAATCAAAATCATGTGAAGTATTAGTACCATTTTATAAAGCCTTAATAAGGCCACACCTGGAATACTGCATCCACACCATACTGTTGAGAGCAACTAAGATGACAAAAGGCCTGAAAACTAAAACATATGAAAAATGGTTGCAGGGTTTGGGTTTGGGTATCTAGAGAAAAGAAGGGCTGGTGGACATGATAACACTATTCCAATATTTGAGAGGTTGCCGCAAAGAGGAGTGGGTCAGCTTATTTTCCAAAGCACTGGAAGGTAGGATAAGAAACAGTGGATGGAAACTAATCAAGGAGAGAAGCAACTTGGAATTAAGGAAAAACTTCGTAACAGGATAATTAATCAGTGGAACAGCTTGCCGTCAGAGGTTGTGGGTGTTTCATCACTGGAGGTTTTTAAGAAGAGACTAGACAGTCACTTGTCTGAAATGGTATAGGGTTTCTTGTTTGAGCAGGGGTTGAACTAGAAGACCTCCAAGGGACCTTCCAGCTCTATTCTGATTCTACTGAACAACTTTTTCTTGCACAATTGTTTCTCAACTGATCTCCAGTTTCCCCTTTCTCCATCACTCTTCCTGTCTCCATGCTCTGATGTATGTTAAACATTTCATTATCAGCCACTTAGTTTTTCTTCTGGATGTTTAATTTGTTGTTTTATTATTTTATTTATTATGTATCATGTCTTTTATTCATGAGGTTATGTATCTTACTGAAAAAACAAAACTTGTCCAAAGAAATGTAAAATAAAATTATTCTAAAAATACAAATGGATTTAAAGATTAATATAATATGTATTAAAAGTGTAGATACAATTATGGTACCTGGAGCTACATAAAAAGGAATTTAAAGTAGTTTAACTAAAGTAGTTAAAACTGTTCATTTGGTATAATTTAAACAAACTATTGCCAAGGAATCTAGAGGATTTATTGTTTGAAAATATGTATTTAAAAATATACAAAAAGACAATATTTTTATTTAAAAATTTAAAGTACTAATTTGTTCAGTTTTTTTATGTAATAGTAAAGTGAAAGGTAATCACAGGCTGTTGAGACTTGCCAGGTTAAAGTTCAAAATACTCTGGTCTCATTTTGATTTAAAGATCTTCCATTAAAGTCATTTCATGTTTTTACTAGCAGTTTCATAAATTATTCTGTAATAAATAAAAATGACTTGGCACAAACAATTCATCTCTAGATTGATGATTATCTTTTAAGGTGGTGACTTAGTTTTCCAGAAGATTGAATCACATGTTTATCTTCAGTTTTTTTAATGAATTAATTCTAATGATTCTAAACAAAAACTAGGCAGTGGGTGTATAAGTAGAATATTTTTCACAATAATGCAAAAAAAAAAACCCCACCCCCAAACCAAATTATCTATTTACTAACTTATTTATTTAGATGGCTTAACTCCAGGATTCACAGTGGTTTGCAATATTCCAATTAAAACGAATTATTAGAAACAACTATTTATTAAGTTATGGCAGATTCTGAATTATAAGATTCTAAATCTAAATACTTTATTTTAGTGTGGCAGGCTTATTCAACCATGATCTATTTGGACAGTTATATAAAATGAAAAAAAGCAAAAAAAAAGAAAAAAGCACTAATGATATTACCTAGTTTGAGTAATGAAACATTTGCAAGAAAACAGCCAAGCTCAGAGAGAAACTCAAAAAGAAAAAGCTTATATTCACTCATTCAGTTGTTCAACCACAGCTTCTTCTAGGACAGTGGTTCTCAACCTTTTTAATGCCGCGACCCCAACCGGTCATAAGTCGAGGACTAAACCGGTCGTAAGTCGAGGACTAAACCGGTCGTAAGTCGAGGACTACCCAACCAGTCGTAAGTCGAGGACTTTCCCTGCCCGGGAGCGCCACGCATGCGTGGTTCTGCCCCCTGCGCCGGCCGAGGCATAGCTGGCAAGCGGCAGAGACAGAGCAGGCCGACCACCAGCTGGCCCAGCCCAAGGGAGGTAAGGCACCCACCGGAAAAGGGGAAAAAAATGGCGGACAAAAAAAATGGCAGACAAAAAAAATGGCGGACAGCCTTGCTTGGCGACCCCCGTGAAATGGTCGATCGACCCCAAATGGGGTCCCGACCCACAGGTTGAGAACCACTGTTCTAGGACATTTCCTCCATTCAGCGTGCCTCTAGTATTTTACAACCATAAAGCATGTTCAATCATTATTCATTATTCTCACTTTCATAAAGTTTTTAATACTCAGCAATCAGTGAGGATTTGTTAAGTATACTAATAAATAAATTTGTCAGATTAAGCTCAGTCCTTAGTAATTGCAACTGTTTAGGATTTGTTGACAACATAATGTAATGTTGACTTCCAGAATGGTTTTCTCCCAACTTCACAGTCTCTTTATTCACGTATCATCAGACCTAAGCCTGAGTTGCTACTGAAATAAACCAAGGGTATCTACATCCTATGTTACTTTCCATGAATTAGTTTGCCTACATAAAGATAGATATTTTGAACATAAGTTGACTGGTTATGTGTATGATACTCCCAGTGGTGGGATTCAAATATGTGAACAATTGGTTCTCTGGATGGATGCCGTTTCTGGAAGTCCATTTTGGGCCTGGGCAACAAAAAATTAGTTACCAGTTCTGCCGAAGTGGTGCGAACTGGCTGAATCCCACCACTACTACTCCCCTTGCTTCTTGTACAAGAATAGATTAATTTAAATGTAATATATTCCTTTTTAATGTGCATTATTCAGGTAAAATATACAGTATTTGCAGCTTGTCTCCCCCTCTCTCTACCTCTCCTCATTTTTGTGTATATTTTTAATGTATTAATATTCTAGTGATAGTGCCAAGGTCATTTTTTTAAGCCTCTGCCATATAATGCTGCCTTTAATGACTTGTCTTCTACAGTATGCTATATCAATTTATTAAAATCTGACTCATGTAGTGCCAAGATTATTCTCAAGGTTTGTTCTGGGCCAAGCATATCCATCAAGAAAAGTAAAATAGAAATAGAAATAGAAATAGAAAAGTAAAATAGGGAGAATTAGATGGCTAAATTCTGTGCGCTGTCATAACGTGACCATTTTTTTCTTATAAATGATAAAAGAGCATGGGTTTAAGCATGAAATAGCAGGCTTATCTGGTCCAGTCCACTAACTGAACTATGTTGCACAGATGGTACTTAACTTTTGTGTGCGTGTGTGTGTGTGTGAAAGCATGAGGTAATGATATTCATGTTTTTTTAATAAGATCAAACAGACCACTCAAGTTTAGCTTACATATTTTATAATCTTGAAGTAAAGCCAGAACTCTGTATGGAAATAAATATGAATTTGAATCTAAATGCACAATATCATTTTAAATAAACTGGAATGTAATATAAGCTTTTAAAAAAGCTGATATAGCACATTTTAGGGAATACAGTTTCTCTCTTATAAATTATAGTGAAAACTATAACCTATTACTTTCTTAAATATAAATATAATAATTTTCAAAAAGGTATTTACAATTTAGGATTATAATTCCCATAATACTATTTTAAAATATAACCACTGATTTGGTTACTAAAACAAAATGCAAAAGGTTTAAGGATTATGTTTTTGGAAAAAAAAATTTTAGTATGCTACTCTTGACTTCCAAAGAGTTTACCAATACATTAAACATAAATTAAAATAAAATGAAAAGTATATAGTTAATTAAAAATTAAATTAAAATTGAAAAATGTTAAAATTTACAAAGCATTAAAGAATTTCTCAATAATTCAAAGCCTAAGGACAAATAAAAGGCTTTGGTGCCAAAAACATACAAAGAATAGGATAGGATAGGATAGGATAGGATAGGACAGGACAGGACAGGACAGGACAGGACAGGACAGGACCTTGGAGGTCTTCTAGTTCAGCCCCTTGCTCAAGCAGGAGAACCTATACCATCTCAGACAAGTGACTGTCTACACTCTTTTTAAAAATCTCCAGTGATGGAGCGCCCACGATTTCTGTGGGCAAGCTATTCCACTGATTAATTGTCTTCACTGTCAGGAAGTTTCTCCTTAATTCCAGGTTGCTTCTCTCTTTGATCAGTATCCAACCATTGTTTCTTGTCTTGCCCTCTGATGCCTTGGTGAATAATGTGACCCCCCTCTTCTTTGTGGCAGCCCCTCAAATACTGGAATACTGCTATCATGTCTCCCCTATTTCTTCTTTTCTTTAGTCTAGCCAAACCCAAGTCCTGTAGCCGTTCTTCGTATGTTTTAGTCTCCATGCCTTTGATCATCTTAGTTGCTCTTCTCTGAATTTTTTCCAAACTCTCAACATATTTTGTGATATGATGACCAAAATTGGCTGCAGTATTTGAGGTGTGGTCTTACTAGGGCTTTATAAAGCGGTACTAATACCTCACGTGATCTTGATTCTATGCCTCTTTTTATACAACCCAAGATTGATGCAGATATAGATTATATAGATATACATATACATATAGACCAGAAATGCACTTGCAAGCTGTATAGTTTTTTTTAAACACTTGGTATGTTTCAATTCTCTGGTTCAAACAATCATTTAGCAATGGTGTTTTAAACCAATTTATTGGGTCACCTTTAGAAGGAGACAAATGTAAAATATAGTGTAGTATTCTAATCAAAGCATAAATGATAGTAGCCCAGCTATCCATATCTAAAAGAGGTTGACTTTGCTGTATCATATTCAGCTAATGCTATCTATATAAATAAAAATGCAAATGTTTGTTTGTTCAAAATCTTAAATCTCCGAAAGTTCTTCACCGATTGCTTTGAAATTTTGACACAACGTTGCATTTGAATACGCACATGTTTTTATATACCTATATTATATAGATGTCACAACTGTGACAGGTAAAAACATGCTTTTTTTGAAAAAGCGCCATCTGTTGGACGTAAAAGCAACACACGCTTTTACCAGACTGAGCCACAGCAACTCGTGGCTTGGTACAGCTAGTATGTCATAACCATGTACACAATAATTTAATTTGATTCTTCAAAGAAAAATCTAATGAAATCTAATGACTCCAAATCTAGTTATATCTTTTAAAACTCCATAAAGATCAGCAAGCCCAAGCTGCTACTCCATGCATAAAGTAAAACACTATGATATGTGGATGTACAATACCATATCTTGAACACATTCTTGAAAAGATGTTCACTTTTTCTTATAAAATTGCTATTGTAGGTTATCTTCCCTAATATTATTTCAGGAACTACCTTCCTGGAAAGCTGGTTTGGTGTAGTGGTTAAGGCACTAGGCCAAAAATCAGGAGAATCATGACTTTTTGACCTTTGTTGGAACATTGTTGCTGATATTGTGGCAAGGTCAGGGGATACATTTCTGCTCAAATTCTGAGCAAACTGAAAAAAACAGATATGAACATTTGGTATGCCAGAATTCAAACAACTCAAAGCAACATGGGTAGCAAAGGAAGCTTTATAGTATTGCAAGTTGTGTGCTATTTTTGTATAATATACAATTGACAAGATTTCCAGAAGAAGCCTTGAACACACAATGAGGCCTGGGCGGAACCTAAAAGAACTGGCAATGCATACAGCATTTTCTTCAGGTTTTCTACTTAAGGGTTATGGGAGAAGAAGAAAAAATATGACAAGAAACAACTAATTACATAGATTATACCCCCAAAAAGAGTTCCATAATTGTGGGTTTTGTTTCTACATAAAGGAGTTCTATAAGATATATGTTACACCTAATAAAGACAGGGAAGGATATATTTGGCAAGTGACTCACCAATCTCATTAAGAGCATTTTAAGGAAAAGAGTAAAGTGCAAAAGTCCAGATATGGTGGTAAAGACTGGGACCAAAAAAAAGGAATATAAACAGAAGGAAGCAGGAACTTAAAATTGGCAGTAAGCTATAACAGCAAAACTAATATAGAATACCATTCACAGGCCCCTAAATGTTTATATAAATGAACACCATACGAAAAAAAGCTTGAAATTCTAACATATAAATTTAAATAGGATATCAAAGGCAAAACAAAAACTTGGTAGGATGATATATAATATTGAAATATTGCATATCTATGCAGTTTTCTTGGCAACATTTTTTGAAGTAATTTGCTGTCCTAAAGTTATCCAGCTGGTTTCTTGGCTAAGGCTAGAGATAACTCAAATCTTCTGAATTCTAGCTAGTATCTTCAACCACTGACTGTGGTTGAAGATATCAAACTGACTCTCATGCTTTTACTGGCACTATATATCCCTGATATACATAACATTGCATAAACTTCTTTAGTTAACAAAGAAGCAATACCTCTTCTACCTCTATCAAATATTAATATGTGGAGAATGAGATGTAGGCAGCAAACTAGGTCTTTTTTTTCTTCTGAAGAGAAATATATAATATCGAACACTGAGAGACTCAGATTGTTAGTCATCCACTAGGTTCAAAGTAGAACCTCTAAATTTACCATACTGAAACATTTTGTCTTACATTATTTCAGCAAAACGAATCTGGTTGTCATACTAAGATATAGCTATAACAGCCATCACTGTTAAATTGTGTAATTATTGAGAAAGAAAACTGATTATCTACAGCATGGGTTCCCAAGCCCCAGTCCATGGAACAGCACTGGTTCGTGGCTGGCCAGAAACCAGTCCATGTAAACAAGTGAAGCCCGATTTGTGGGATGCAGGCAGCATGTGAAACCACATTCCTCTAGTCCAGCGGTTCTCAACCTATGGGTCGTGACCCCATTTGGGGTCGATTGACCATTTCACGGGGGTCGCCAAGCAAGGCTGTCCGCCATTTTTTTCCCCTTTTCTGGCGGGTGCCTTACCTCCCTTGAGCTGGGCCAGCTGGTGGTTGGCCTGCTCCGTCTCTGCCGCTTGCCAGCTACGCCTCAGCCGGCACAGGGGGCAGAACCACACATGCACGGCGCTCCCGGGCAGGGAAAGTCCTCGACTTATGACCAGTTGGGTAGTCCTCGACTTACGACCAGTTTAGTCCTCGACTTATGACCGTTTAGTCCTCAACTTACGACCAGTTTAGTCCTCGACTTACGACCAGTTTAGTCCTCGACTTACGACCAGTTTAGTCCTCGACTTACGACTGGTTGGGGGTCGCAGCATTAAAAAGGTTGAGAACCACTGCTCTAGTCTGCGGAAAAATCTCTCTCCAAAGAACTGGTCCCTGGTACCCAAAAGTTTGGGGGGTGCTGATCTGTAAAGCTCTTTTTTTCACCTTTTCTGTTTTGTTTTCCTATGAGTTTTTACATTTCGGAAAAAAAGGTTTGACTTAGTCTTGTTTGAAAAATACTGCTGTCATAACCGCTATGAATATATAAATTAAAATAGGAGGAGGTATGTATATAAGTTCATGAAATGTGTGATAATGGTATTATCTGAAATGGTATACTTTTTCAGGAATAACTTTATATAGGAGAGATTGAGTAGAGTTTCAAGAAGGGAAAATAGGCTAAACGTATTAATCTTGAATTGTCTGAAAATAAGAATTCTGTACTAAATCTGACATCAGCAATGAAACTAATTTATTGTAATTTCTTGTAAGTATACATAATGCAATAAGGAGTAGGCAAATAACATCTACACTGTGTTCCTAGATAGTAGGGATATCTTTCCCTAATAGATTTTATTCTCCTACTGTATGCAATACACTGTTTCAAGTTTTGAAAGGACAGATATCTGGGGGAGAGCGATGGCTGTAGTATTATATAAAACCAAGTTATATTGGGTTTGTTCATTCTCATTCTCTCTGTCTCTCTGTAGAAAATTGTTAGCAGACATGAACTGTAATGTTCCAGCATTAACATTTCCAAAGTATATAATCGAATTCAGTATCTAAGAGGGTGGTCTAGTCTAGCAGAAGCTGATGGTACAATATTTCCTGATGCGGAAGATTTGTTTTTTAAAGAGAGAAGTGGCTATTTTAAAAATATATCAACATTTAAAGCAAATCCTTTTTGTTTTATGATGCATGTTAAACAAATCAACCTTTTAAGAGTTGTTTAGCAAATGTGACATTAGAAATGGTAAAAATAACTTTTTCAGTATTTCTTTTATTTCATCATTTAAAAATGGAAAACGCAAGTGAAAGCTGTATATTCTCCAGATTTCTTACCTAAAAATTTGCTTTTAATTAAAGCAAAGGTATAGCAGAATAGCAGTATATATGCTTTTTTTATATTAATAACATCCTATCATGGGATTACCAGATGATTGAAAGACTAAGTAACTTCAGTAATCTGGAGAGCTATGCTAATGGGAATTTGAATAAGTTGTAAGATCAATCTTGCTAGCAACAATAAAGGAAATAATAAAGCTAAGGGTAACCTGACAGATGGATATACTATATGTAATAGTGTGAGAAACCAATGCACCTATATGGGACTCAAAAAGTAACATATCAAAAGGCAATGGCTACTTCTGTTTTTTGCTAAAAAGATTACATGGCTATGCTGAAATGTTTAGACAGGCTTGGGTACCAGAATATATAGCACTCAATTCAAAAAGCACTGTACTAGTCAGAGAAAATCAAAAACAGGTAGTCCTCGAGTTACAAGGGTAATGAGCCTGCCCATTCCACTTGTACCTCGAAAACTTGTAGAAAGATCACTCCCTTGCTTGTTAAAATGCACACAGCTTGTTAAATGAACATGAGGTATCAGAGTGGCAAAGGCCATGGAGGGCCTAGTGATGGAACAGGCTCTCAAGGCGTCCCCGACCCACTAAGATACCGCATGCTTCCCCCTCTGTTCCTGACACACCGGATTCATCTGGAAAAGATTCATCTCCTATCTGCTGTGGTTCCTACTGCTGCCCGGATCTGAGGCTGGGGGACACTTCTTTGCCCCCCCCTGTGGCCCGATCCGGGCTCCAGAGGTCTTTTCCAGGCTGCTGCCACTCGGATTTGAGGCCGTGTCCCCATGCGGCCCGATCCGGGCTCCGGAGGCCTTTTCCAGGCCACTGCCACCTGGATTTGGGGTATTGTTTTCTGCTTGTTTGGAGTTACTTCATTTATTTGGCTATTGGAGAGGATGTATTCTGGTCTATGGTAGTTTTTTTTTCTTAGCAATTTTGACTTTTTTTGACTGGTTTGTAATATGATTTATCTCTGTATGTCTGTTGATGGCTAATTTGTTGAATGCCAAACCTCTTGGTCTTTTGTTTCTTTTTGTATCAAAATGTTAGAGCACTTTGTTTACCAATGTCTAGCTTCATTAAATGACTACAGCTAGCTTAGTAGCAATATTGTATTATCAAGGCTGTCTGGGGCTTATGGGATCTCTTGTTCCACCTCTTATGGCTAAGTTTTGCTTCTTCCACTGTGTCAAGGTGAAACTTCACATCTGTGTGGAAAGAACAATAGAGTTAATTTTTTTTATTTAGTTTTAATGAAAAAATGGTATCTAGGTATAACTGCATTTCTCTTTTTTCCCCAAGGAAGGAAGAAGGGGAGTAGAAGGGGGAAAGTATTTCAGTAATTTATATTTTGAAGTCTGCCCAAGGGGTAAATTCTCTAGAGCAACCCCCTGCTCTGTTTAATTTAGTGTGTGAAAATATGGTTTGCTTATACATTTGGGCCAGGCATATATATCTATGGGATTAAATGTGAGATTCTAAAGTATTCAAGATGAACAGAACACTGACTTATGCATAGGAGTTTATCGAGTAACCTAGTGTAATCCTGTTCAGATTATGTTCAAATATTGCTAAATTGTTCTATTTTGAGGGGGTATTTTCTACAATTTACTTTCTTCCACTTCTGCCACAAATGGTTTAATTTTCTATATAAGCATTTGGATGGTATGGATGTGTGTTCAGTATTTGTGCATGAAAAAGAGATATAGAAAGAAAGAAGTACATCAGACATGTCAAACACAAGGCCCGGGGGCCGGATGCGGCCCGCGAAGTGGTTTCATGTGGCCCACGAAGCCATCCTGGAAACAGTGAGGGAACGGCCCCTGCTGCCTTGGCCCTGGCCCAGGCCGGCCGGGAGCCAAGGTACAATTTTGTGGTGGCCATCTGTGCTGAAATGCATTCAGTCTTAGCTCCACAAGGCTGTCCAGAAACAGCGAGGAACCAGCCCCTGCCGCGTTGGTCCCGCCCCCTGGGTGCATGCTGGGGAGGTGTCACCCTTTGTGAGGAATGAAGAAATGCACCAAGCTTTGGCACTGGGCCCAGTCCCAGCTCCTTCTGCCAGAGACCCTCAGATCTGTCCCACTCCTGCCCAGGCCCCCACAGGCACCCTTGACGCGAACAATGTAGAGCTGACCATGCCCACCCAGTAAGCCACACCCACTCCATCCAGACCCACCCAGTAGGCTGCACCCACCCTGACCCTATTCCATTTCAGACAAATGATTGTCCAGTCTTTTCTTAAAAACTTCCAGTGTTGGAGCATTCACAGTTCTGGAGGCAGGTTGTTCCATTGATTAATTGTTCTAACTGTCAGGAAATTCCTCCTTAGTTCTAGGTTGCTTCTCTCTTTGATTAATTTCCATCCATTGCTTCTTGTCCTGCCTTCAGATGCTTTGGAGAATAGCTTGACTCCCTCTTCTTTGTGGCAACCCCTGAGATATTGGAACACTGCTATCATGTCACCCTTAGTCCTTCTCTTCATTAAACTAGACATACCGAATTCCAGCAGCCGTTCTTTATATGTTATAGCCTCCAGTCCCCTAATCATCTTCTCTGTACTCTTTCTAGAGTCTCAAAATCTTTTTTTACATCGTGGTGACCAAAACTGGATGCAGTATTCCAAGTGTGGCCTTACCAAGGCATTATATATAGTGGTATTAACACTTCATGTGATCTTGATTCTATCCTTCTGTTAATGCAGCCTAGCAGTGTGTTGGCTTTTTTGGCAGCTGCAGCACATTGCTGGCTCATATTTAATACAAATCAATATTTAATACAAATCAAATAATACAAATCAAATTCAGAAGTAAAAAGAAAATGAAAAAAGTTAATAAAGATTGCAAGAAAAAAAAGAAAAAAGAGATTAAAGAAAGAAGGAAAGAGAAAGACTTCTGATCTTCACCACAAGTACAGGCAAACTTAGTATTTCTCTTTTCCCCTCCCCCATATAAGGACATACTTATATCTATTCTTCAAAAGCCTATCTCTTACTCATTTGCAAATTGATAAATAGTTAACGTTTCAGTCCAGTAGTCCAACAAAAAGAAGAGTTCCAGAACAGGTTTCTAAGAGTCTTTTTTTTTTTTTTTTCAAAAGATTTTTTATTGTTTTCAGCATAAAAAAAAGAACACATCACAAGTACATCACAATTGGAAACCCCCCCCCACCCCCCACCCGGACTTCCCAAACCTAATCCCAGGATACTATTCAACTAAAAATAACCTTATATTAATATCCCTAACTCCACAAAGTATAATTCTACATAAGTAGGTGAAATATATGTATATGTAAAAAAAAAAAAAAATTTTTTTATCTAAAAACCTAACCTATATTCCACCATTCTATGCTTATTTGGGTTTCTAAGAGTCTTTGATCTATTCAAGTGCTATCATATGTTTAATTTACTTTTTTTAATATTTGATGAAAGATTGGATTGGATCACTATTAATGGAGTTTTGTCTTGCTGTGCACGTTATACATCTTGATTCCCACAAGCAATTTTACAGACACTTGTGAAATATTATTTTATTAAACCTTATGTCAGATAGTTTCACAAGATAGAAAACTTCAGGTACGGTTTTTCTTCAGATTGGAATTCTGTGTTTAGTACTATGAAATATTTTAATAAATGACTTACACATAGTTCATAATTTATAAAGATTAATTAGCAGGGAGTTGTATCAAGAAAAAGCTTATGATTTTAATATCTATTTATTCATTCGTTCATAACATTTATATAGCTGCCCAATTTTCAACCAACTCCGGGCAGCTCCGAATAAAAAATTAAAAGACAAATCATTAAAATAAAAATCTGTTGCCAATCTGTTCTAATTATATGCTAAATTAATGCAATTTTTATTTCTTACTTATCTCTCTTTACTGCTGACTTTTTACCAGACCTCTATAGCTGGTAGTTCATCACCTTAGAATACTTCTGTGTTCCTGCAAAAATCTGCTTAGCAACTTAACATATATATGACCTTTACTTGTAATAAGTATTATCTTCTGTTACTTTTTACTCTCTTAATAAACAGAAACCATAAAGTGAATGTCAAACCTAATATGTTCTGTGTTGTAAAAAAAATAAGTTATCATTTATGAGTATTATTATCGTATACTGAGTGGACAATCTATGCCCCATTCAAGATGCTACTTGTTACCATTGCTTTGCCTTCAGTATTTCAGAATATGACAGATCATCTATTTAGATAGTTGTGGCCTGGAACAGTGGACAATGTCCTTAATGAATATAGATATGCATATATATACATACATACATATACACATACATACATACGTATACACATACATACATACACACACATACATACATATACACATACGTACATACATATACACACACACATACACACACATACATAAGTGATTTTTTAAAATCTATTCAGGTACTACATATGATTGTCAGACAGCCAAAATTGAGCATTTTTTAAAAGAAAAACTAAGTCAACATGTTCTAATTGCATGAAAGAAAAGCTGAAAAACTTTTTCCTTTTTTTTACTTTCTTTTGGTCTTTGTGGTAAGTTCAGAAAATGTAGCTTTGGAACCATATGGCAATATAAAAGATAACAGATGTAATCCTTAAAAATGTGATATTTCAACATTTTAAGTACATTTAGGGGACTTTATAATTTCAGAACACTGTAAAATTTGCACACGAAAGAAAAAAAATACACTACATAAGTTCTTTGCCCAAAGCTAGATAGAAGGCAATTAATATCTTTGTGGCAGAATGTGACAAGTACTAAAATACTTACTGGTAAATACAAATGTAACATAGCCTTTAGTAAAACACATGTTGTAAAAGGAACAGTGAGGAATTGGTTTCTAAAATTTTGAACTAAAAGGGTAGCATATCCAATTTAAGACTTAGCAAGAAACTGGGGAAAATCTTTTTGATGTATTTTAGGTCATTCTTTTGCAATTAAACCATAGACATGAGTTCTTATCTCCTTTCAACTACCAAGTAATCATGTTGCAATGGGGCACTCTATTAGTTGCATTGTAGAATTTAAAATTAGATTTTTAGATGAAAAAAACAGAGGCTAAAAACGTTTTAGGATCTCATACATTATGGGATTTCCTTGAGGATGGACCAAAATCTTAATTCCTGCTTGAAATTGGCATGTGGCTGGGGCCTTAGAATGTGTGGCACTTCTCTGTCCTTTCTCTAGGTGCTCATCCTTTGTATTACTTTCCAAGAGATGCACTAATGGAACACTATAGAGAAGGTCCCAGATCAAGTCTAACTGAATATGGGTAAAAGGCAATATTCTGGATGAGGGCAGTGAAACATTTGATATTTTTATATCCTTAATATCTCCATTAGTATCCAGTCAGCATTTTTTTCTGGGTGGCCCAGACCCTTTTTGGAAAGGTTGGACCACTGGATCATATGTGATGTTGCTGTGAAAAATAGTCTTTGCCTTTGGCAGATAAAATGACTCAAATCCACTCCAAGCTGAACTGTAACTGAGCAGATCTGGCCAAGGTGCGTTGTGTCTAGTCTTGTGATCTGGGATGACTTTATGTCAGTGTGTCCTGAGGAAGTATCCAGAATTCACTGTGCTGTTAGTACAGCCATCTGTTTTCTGGACTCAAGTAATTCCTGGATAGTTAAGGAGGTAGTTGGTTGCATACTGTGGTAGAGCCTCCTTGCACGAGAGGTGGTACTTTTCGATCTTGAAAAAGAAAGTAATGCAGCTGTCCCTGGACCCAATTTAGAAGAAATTCAGGATTATATTATGAAATAACTTTATTCAAACTGCTAATATCAAAACATTATTTCAGTTGTAACTAAACAAATATTTATTAATTTTTTCAGCCATTATATTTTATATTTATATTGTATATCTACATTAAACTATACAATAAATTCTTGGTTCATAAACAAGTATGCAGTTCAGATTACAAAGATATATTTGAACAGAGGTCTTGCACAACTTATATATCAGCTGCCCTTCCTCAACTCTTGCTTCAGTGCCTAAAACTCCAGGGTGAAGTGTGATTAATAGTAATTTTTTTTTACCCTTTTTAGAGACTATTTTTATGAACACATTTTTCAAACTGAAATGGAGCACATTATCGCCTTCTTGATCATTGTTGTAAGATTTGAGATCTGAGAAGGCCAGCTGGAGCAGCTGTGTTTTTCCTTGAATCACAATACCAAATAACTTTCATCTCTGTTGCTATCTCAGCTGCTAGTCTCAAGCTAAGGCTTTCCCATAATTCACCATTTCAAAGTAGTGGAAATAACCTCTTTGGAATGCTTTGGAAAACCACAGGAAGATCGGGATAGATGGACAGGAGATGGATTCATCCACACACAGAGACACACCAGTGGTGCTTATCTATTTCAAGTTTTCTTTTTTTCATTGTTACACTATATATTATGAACATGATATCAATAAATTAGATTTGTTTTAGTTGTGATTTTGATAAATATATAGGAAGATGAAAGAAAGTGACACTTTTCTATAGAAATGCAAAAAATTAATTTAGTGAGGCATGTCTAATTTAATAAATACTATTTTCTAAGAATCTATAATAATTTTGGATTCTGCACTGACCTCAGTGCAGTTTCTAAAACAGTGTAACGTAATTGTAGTACATTGGAATACTGAGTAACTTGAAGTTAGTAATTTTTATTGAAACTTTGTTTAAGTATCAATGTACTATAAACATAGGTGATTGTTCTATATTGGAAGCAAAATTAGTACTTTAGAGAAAATGGCACAGCATTTTATTTTTGGTTTTGTTTTATTCTATAAAGCCAATATAATTCAGTTATTAATATTTTAGAAAAATACTGAATCAATCATACTTCTACATAATTCACAAGCCTACAACAGAGATAATAGTATACAGCTGAATTATTTTTTTTAAACAGCGTCCTTAAAAAGGCACCAAAATTTAGTAATTTCAGACTTCTCCTCATTGTGATCATCATCATCACTGCTATTAACTGTGCTTTGTTTATTATCCATTAACATTGGCATTATAGTTCTTTACAACACATGACATTTGACCTTTATAAAGAAAACATTAATAGTTTCATATGCTAATTAAATAGCTGATAATCAGACTCCCTGCTGGTAATCCAGATTTTTTTCTGTACAAAAATCTAATAGTGCTTAACAGGTTAGTTCTTTGGGAATAAGCCAATATGAAAGAAGTGAAAAAAAAAACTTTCATTTTTGAACCTTTTAAAATTTGACCCTTGACCCTAAACCTAACACTGTGGTCAATTCGAAGCCTGGTATTGATATACTGATTTCCAAACTTGTCATTTATTATCACAGACACTGTAACCTTTTAACTGTTGTCCCCCACTCAAAAAAAACAACCCCTTAGGTATCAGATTCTCAATATAAAATAGGACTTTGGTACATAAAAGGCCAAAAGATTATCTTTGTGTACTTTTCATTCAGCTAAACAATTTAAATAAAAGTTGAAGATGAAATGCATGTAGAGTTAAGTAAAGGTCACTTAAAATATCAGCTAATGCCTGGTTGAATCCCTCTTTAATAAGAAATTATGACAAGTTAAGTATTGTGAACTTTTTCAATATACAAATAAAGAACATGTTTAAATAGAAATTTTTACCATGCATTGTTTGTGTCCGGGGACAGAAGGATTTTTATGCATTACTATATGTTAGCTCTATAGTATTATATTTCTTAGTACTTTTAATGTTTTCTCATTATCTATGAGGTAATTGCTTTTGCTTAGAATTGAAAGTATAGTACAATATTCTGTTACATACTCTGTTAAACGTAACAATGTTCAGTTATCAAAGTATAAATCAATGAATCAAGATAGTAGATTAATTGTACATTTACATTTGGTAATTGTAATTGTACATTTAACCTATCATTGAGAGTCAGTGTGATCTAGTAGTTAAAGCACCAGGCTAGAAAGTGGAAGACTGTGAGTTCAAATCCTGTCCTAGCCATGAAAGCCAACTGAGTGCCTTTGGGCCAGTCAGTCTGTCTCTCAGCTCAACCCACCTCACAGGGTTGTTGTTGTGGGGAAAACAGGAGGAGGAAGATGTATTGAATATGTTTGCTAAATTCAGTTGTTTGGAAAAATAATAAAGGCAGGGGATAGATTAGATAGCAATAGCATTTAGGCTTATATACCACTTCACAGTGCTTTACAGCCCTCTCTAAGGAGTTTACAGAGTCAGCATATTACCCCCAACAATCTGGGTCCTCATTTTACCAACCTCAGAAGGATAGAAGGCCGAGTCAACTTTGAGCTGGTGAGAATCGAACTCCGAACTGCTGGCAATCAGCAGTCAGCAGAAGTAGCCTGCAGTACTGCATTCTAACCACTGCGTCACCACAGCTGTAGATAGACAGACAGACAGACAGAAAGATAGAGTTGCACTTTATCCACAAAGAAGCGCGACGCTGCCCAGCTCCCAGCCTTCCCAGTTTCAGCAGGGAGCAAGGTGCAAAGCTGGCGAGCTTTGCACCTCCCGACTCAACCTCTCGGCACTGTGAGGAGAGTGTCCCACTGCCTGCCGAAACCGGGCAGTCTGGGGGCTGGGCAGCATTGCACAGGTAATGTTGACTCTCACGCTGCTCATGCATCCCCTCCCCCAGAGCCTACCAAGCCAGATATGTGAAGTAGGTGAGGGCCATGTGCTGGCCACTTCCAGGTGATGGTGCATTTCTTCATTTGTCACGAAGGGTGACACCTCCCCAGCTGCGTTTCTTGCCTGTTTTTCTCCCTCCCTCATCTCAGATATTTTCCCACCACTCTGTACTTAGGAAGGAAGGAAGGAAGGAAGGAAGGAAAGAAAGAAGTAAAGAAGGAGAGGGAAGGTCTGAGGGAAGTCCTGCTTTAGTCCTGCCCTGCTGCCCTTTCACCATCCCCTTGCCCCCTCCTCCTGGCCTATCCTGGGGGTCTCCCATCCTATTGCTAAGGAAGCTTTGGATACAAAGCCGGGTCTCCTCCCATGGAGAGGGAATGGGCCTCCCTCTGACTTTGCCCTCGTACCCATCATGAGCAACCTGGCTAAGGACAGCAAGCACAGCAACAGCAGCCTTGAGGAGGAGAATAGCCAATACTCCAGAAGACAGGCTTAGGATACAGGAGGATCTGGACAGACTGAACACTGGGCGCTATCTAACAAAATGAAATTCAATGGTGAAAAAAGTAAGGTTCTACATTTAGGCAAGAAAAACCAAATGTACAGGTATAGTATAGGGGTACCTTGCTCAATAGTAATAACTGTGAGAGGGATCTCGGAGTCCTAGTGGACAATCATTTAAATATGAGCCAGCAGTGTGCTGCAGCTGCCAAAAAAGCCAACACAGTGCTAGGCTGCATTAACAGAGGGATAGAATCAAGATCACGTGAAGTAGTAATACCCCTTTACAATGCCTTGGTAAGGCCACACTTGGAATACTGCATCCAGTTTTGGTCACCACGATGTAAAAAAGATGTTGAGACTCTAGAAAGAGTACAGAGAAGAACAACAAAGATGATTAGGGGACTGGAGACTTAAAACATATAAGGAACGGTTGCTGGAATCGGGTATGTCTAGTTTAATGAAGAGAAGGATGAGGGGGGACATGATAGCAGTGTTCCAATATCTCAGGGGCTGCCACAAAGAAGAGGGAGTCAAGCTATTTTCCAAAACGTCTGAAGGCAGGACAAGAAGCAACGGATGAAAACTAATCAAGGAGAGAAGCAACCTAGAACTAAGGAGAAACTTCCTGACAGTTAGAACAATTAACCAGTGGAACAACCTGCCTCCAGAAGCGGTGAATGTTCCAACACTGGAAGTTTTTAAGAAGAAACTGGACAGCCATTTGTCCGAAATGGTATAGGGTTACCTGCCTGAGCAGGGGGTTAGACTTGATGACTTCCAAGGTCCCTTCCAACTTTATTATTATTATTATTATTATTATTATTATTATTATTATTATTAGTAGTAGTAGTAGTAGTAGTAGTAGTAGTAGTAGTAGTAGTAGTAAAAGTATTGAGATGTATACTTTTCTATTTATGCTGCATTATGCTATTATTCTTGTTATTATAAAAAAGAGTAACAGTCAGTGTTTATAAACCAAAATACAGAATGTGTGTTAGATGTTGAATGCCATGATATTACATCCTGCCAATATCAGATACAAAACCTGTGCCCATCTGTTTGAAATTCTCTGAAGGCTTTATTTACTAGACTACATTAACACTTCTTAAACATAAGTAGCCATTTAACTGTAAACAGTGGTGAAGATCTGGAAGTTGTCCAGATAAATCTGTGTAGTAGCTGTTAAAGAATTATGAACTGGGGGACAACTGTATAAATAATCCCACCCTTATCTCTTGGACAAATGGTTTTGGCAAGCAGTACTTTGGGGAGTATAGTTCAAATTATCTATTTATTCCAGTGCTGTTTCTGGCCTATCCTTGTCATCCCTCAACAGAAGCGTAGTTAGTTATTCACTATTAAATTGTTCTGGGAATTACATATGGCACAAATATATTCTTCAGTGTCAATTTTCCCATGTAAACAAACATTAGCTAATTGTCAAATGCAATAGATAAGGATTTAGCACATTAATAAAAAGGACTAGAAGTATATATGCTTTTATCCCAAAATATGTGGAAAAATTATGAGCAAAACCAAACATCCCAGGTGGAATATAGTATTCTGTATTTGGTGAAGAGGTTACAGGACTTTTTTTTCCTTTAATAAACCAGGCTTATCATTGTAGTTCCTCCCCCCCCCCCCCAGGGAAACATATGCTGGTGCCAAGGCTGGATTTTAGCAGCAGCAAATTTACCATCTGCCACCTTGGAGGATAAATAATCATGGATTAAATATTTAATGTTTGAGAAAGATTTTTTTGTTATTATAATTATAGTAAAAAATCTGTTAAACTCTGTTGATGGATTAATTGTCTGTGTTTGTAAATCCACAGAGCATGTTTGTAATGTTTTAGTATTTGACAAAATGTCTATCAAGTGAGCTTTTGATAATTGGGTATTTCTTTTGTATTTAGCAGATTTTCTTTTGTTCCCTGGATTTTCAGGAGCTGAAATTATTTATTTTGTTGATTTTATACTGCCTTTTTGCCAGCTCATAAATCTTGCATTCATTAACAATCATAATAAATGGATGCTGGGTTATCATAACAAAATTGTGCTTCTGTTTAGAAGCAACAACTTACATGATTAACATAGAACTGCTGGAAACTGGTGGTAAGAAAGTTCATCTGTTGTTTTATTATCAGTCTAAATTGGTCTACTGAAGAATAAAAGCTTACAGCAGTTGCTTCTCAACCTTTTTAATGCCGCGACCCCCAACCGGTCGTAAGTTGAGGACTAAATCGGTCGTAAGTCGAGGACTAAATCGGTCGTAAGTCGAGGACTACCCAACCGGTTGTAAGTCGAGGACTTTCCCTGCCCGGGAGCGCCGCGCATGCATGGTTCTGCCCCCTGTGCCGGCCGAGGCGTAGCTGGCAGGCGGCAGAGACGGAGCAGGCTGACCACCAGCTGGTCCAGCTCAAGGGAGGTAAGGCACCCGCCGGAAAAGGGGAAAAAAATGGCAGACAGCCTTGCTTGGCGACCCCCGTGAAATGGTCGATCGACCCCAAATGGGGTCGCGACCCATAGGTTGAGAACCGCTGGCTTACAGTATTAGTTGAAAGTTATGGATAGTAATCCACTACAAGGTTGGTTGGTTGGGAGGGAGGGAGGGAGGGGAATGACTAGCCTAAAAATAACTTGCCCACTTATTTCTTTTTCCTTTACAATATGAATATTGTACAAATATTAGAATACAAAGTAAATATTGTATAAATAAGAAAGAAAACAAAAAAAGAAAAGATTATAAAGAAGCAGATTCCAATCTTTTTGACAGTAGTTATAAATGCATTTTTATTTCACCCTCTCTTTTTAAGGTTACACGTAGTTTCCTTTTTTACATAATCTACTCTTTTTAAATGGCAAATCCATAAATCGTGAGTTCATATTTATTATTTTTTCAAGAAAAACTCCATAAGGGTTTTCATTAACAAATTAAAAGTAAGGGATGAATGACAAGATCTGATTTTGAAATATAAAAGCTTGGCAAGTATTAAAAAATGTATTAGGGAGAGATCATTCCTAGATCCAATTTCAGTTGACACTCCCATCTGAAGGCCTGTGTCAACCCTCCCTACTTAATTGAATGTCATCTTTGTTCCACCCATTTCAAATCTGGTCCCTCCATCTCTTTCCAGTCATGTCTACCCATCCAGTCAAAGACCAGCATAAGGAGGGTGGGATACAGTCAACTAAAAGGTGTAGAGAATGCCCTTTCTTGCCTCTTTTATGTCTCTTCTTGTATGACCTGGTTTCCAGTTTCTCACATCTCCACTTATTACAGCTGCTTGAAACCTCTGGAGAAGTTTTAGGATCATGGGACAGTATGGATATTGGAAGGACAAGCAAGTGCTGTAGTGATAGGATGATTCTCATTGTGAGTTTGAGGTTTCTGGCTGATATGTTCCCTGATCCAATACAAAATGTTGATTATGACTTCTAAAACCCTCATAACATTGAACCAGGATACCTCTGGGGCCATACTTTCTCACCGGAATTATTTATCCTGGCTGTTTAATTCAGGAAGGTAGTATGCAGATACTGGGATATTAAAGGACGAAAGCAAAGAAATAAGTCTATTCTGTGGCTGCAAGATTCACTCATTTCTAGCATTTAGAAAAACTATACTTTTCACCCCACTTGACAGTGGGATGAATTTAATTTAAAATTAATAAAATTTTAAGGAGATATTGCAATTTGAGGTATAGCTTTTTCTTAGTATAGAACCTTCAGCTCATTAACAAAGGGATTTTTTTCATCCATGTTTGATTTTAAACAATTCTCTACATCTAATAATAGTATGTAGGATAGATATTTTAATGTTACTGTTTAGAATTAAATCTTGAGGACTGTAGCAACATATAAAAACATAACTGCTTCCTCTTATCAGCTGGATACAAGTTTATGAAGTGTTTTTGAAATTAGGCCGTCTATCAGAAAACACTCTTTTAAAGGACTATTTTCTAATTCAATAATTAAAGACCTGGTTTATGTTAGCCATGCCAGTAAGTCAGAAAAATGGATTGACAATAAACTCATTTGATTTGCAGCTTTTAATTATAAAGAATACAAAATGTTAGTAGGCTTACATTTATTATGACACAGCTCTTTATAAATTGTATTGTAGGATAGTAGAGATCCCCGTCATCTTGTAAACATTTTAATGTCTTTGTTCCATGCATCTTCAATTTTTTATAACATGTGAATAACAAAAACCTATTACCATTATGTACAAGATGAGGTTATAACCTTATAAATTATATCAGAAGGTCAGAAATTCTTGTGGTTTCAGTACGCAGCAACAATTCTAAAGTACCCTAATGAATTACCCATCATTTGGGGGTATTCCCGCAATAAAGAGAAAGAGAAGCAACTGAAAGAAAACTCAGTTTCTTCTGGCTAAACCCCAGTGTTTTTATACTCAACTATAACAGTATCAAGATTATAGCAAAATACAACTTTTAATTAAAAATATTATAGTATACCCTTAGTGTGCCACAAACTTTCTTCCTAAAATGGTTGGGATAATCTTAACATTGAACTGTTCTATGCTCCTTATTCTTGTAGATGTCCTTACCCTGCAATAATTGGCTCAGGAGTTTATGTCTGCCTTTGGAATATTGACCTGAACATCAACTTTGCTACAACAGAGGCAGTGAAAAGTGCTTAATTCTTTGCCTACATTTTGTCCACACAGAACAAGCTGGCACTGGCTTGTCATACTGTGTGACATCCCCTAAACAGGTAGTCCTTGATTACAACAGTTCAATTAGTGACAGTTTGAAGTTACAACGGCACTGAAAAAGTGACTTATGACCATTTTTCACACTTATGACCATTGCAGCATCCCCATGGTCATGTGGTTTACAGTTGGATGCTTGACAACTGGTTCGTATTTTGCAACCTTCTGACAGCAAAGTCAATGGGGAAGCCAGATTCACTTAACAACTGTGTTACTACTTTAAGAACTGCAGTAATTCGCTTAACAAATGTGGCAAGAAAAGTTGTAAAATGGGGCAAAACTCACTTAACAAATTTCTCACTTGCCAACATGAGCTCAATTGTGGTCATACGTCAATGACCATGATTTTGAAAAAATAAAGTCAGAACATTTGTGACTTGCTATAAACAGTTTGTGTCAATCTTTGTAGTCTAACATAAATCACATGATGTAAACTTCACAACTGCAGTATGTTAAATGAAATTCAAGGTGGGCAGGATTTTTGGAAATATAAGAACTGCTTACTTGGTCCTCCATACTACTGCTGATTAAATCAACTATGATGTCATTGTACTTGTGATTAAAAGAAGTGATCATTGCCTGCTTGTAAGAATAATATGTCTCTTGTAATTAAAGAAGGCAGTTATGAGCTCTCTACTAAAAAAACATCATCACCTGAGATTGTATAATTTTAACTTAGTGCTAAGCTTACATTTTTAGAAAAGCATTTTAAAAATAGTCTATTATATTTAGGCTAGAATAGGCTACTAAAGTTAACTATTTAGTTGTAAGGAAGGCAATAGTATATTTGAACATTGCCAAAATGTATAGTGTTTGCTATGTGCTGTGCGATCTGCATCTTTTTCTGAGTCTGATCAATTTGGTAGTGATTATCTATGTCTAGTTAAATCCTTTGTATTCTATTACTTTTAAAAAGCATCCAGACTTTCCCTCTAATTCTGAACCTTTTGAAGATGTCCTACTATCAGACACTAGTCTTTCTGATACTGTTATTTCCAGCCACTGGAACAGACATCCTTGGAAGTACATTCAGCCCATCTTTCAACATTTATAACATTATTGCAAATTTATTTATTTGTTTGGTTTTTGTTAGGTTTTAGTTGTTAAATTATTATAGTCTATTAATTCTAATCAGTTTTTTTAATGTTTTATTATTTTTAAAAAATCAGCCAAGAATTCACCATTATATATCGGCTAGATAGAAATTGAGTTTGTTTTGTTTATTTTATAAAATAAAATAAGTACTTAACATCTAAAGATTTTAGTTAAAATGAAACAACTAACTTCTACTTTTCATTTGGCATTTTGCTCTTCCATTTCTATTTCTGCATAAAAAGAGAATAAGAACTAAAGAATTGGGTCTTCATCATTTGGGTTTGCTTAGAATTTTAGTTGTGGAGTTGAAGAGAGTATAAGGCAGACCCAGAGCATTTTTTTGTTTACTTTATAGCCAGGCTTTTGAAGGTCTATATAAGGAATTAGCTTGAACATTTTCTCAGTTTTCCTCTTTGCCTAACAGAAAATAGATGTAATTATGCTTTGTTCTTCCAAAAACTGTCTGGAAATTATCTGGTTAAATAAAATTTCATGGTAGGGACAGCAGTCATTTCTTTTCAATGTGAGAAAACTAAGCATTCAAAAAAAGAGAACTGAGAAAACATCTGAGCATATTGTTCACAATTAACCCTAAAAAAGTTAGAAAGCATTTTGTAATTTTGAAATTATTTGATACAGACAAGACATTCCAAAATAATATCCAAAATTTTATGTAATTGATTTGTTGCAACATGATGCAGAAGATTAATACATGAGTTATAACTTGAATTATATGATTCTAGGAATGGGTTTAGATTTTTCTAGGGATAAAATATTCCTTAAAAAGATAGAATTTTCTCTTTGTATTTATTTTTGTTAAATCATTTCATATATATCATCCAGCCTTATTCATTTTTTTCAAGTTACACTATTTGAGAATACAATACATATTTTTTTAAGTAGCATAAGATATCTTTTTTATTTACCTCGGTGTTTAAATGGTTTGATATCATTTTTACCATATATCAAAATATATTAAATCTTAAATCATTAAATGTAGAATACCTTAACAGAGTTAAATGAATACTTCAGTCTGCCAATATATAAATATAGGAGCCCTTTCGGAATTTTTTTCCCCTCCCTTGATGTACATTTTTCTAGCTTAATGGTCATAACAATGATTTGTGTGGGTGTAACTTTTTTGTTAACAAAGAATATGTTGGAACCTGGATTTTTTGGCAAATAATAGAATCTCCGTGACGTAAAGTTTATGTTACCAAAAGCAAAAGCAATTCTTTCCCAAGGCTTTTCAATAAAATTTTATCTGACGATATTGAGCCCTCAGAATGTTCCTGCCATGTCAGCAAGCATTTTCTGAACTACTTGATATATCAATTTCTCTGTTATTTCAGGAAAATATAAGCTTCTATTTTAAATTACTCATTCCCTCCATCTGATGTTGCTCACTTCTTTAAGTAAGAACTAGTTTAAGTACTAATCCTTGCTAGTACTATCTGCCTTCATACCATTGTTCGTCCTTACTTTTCTTGGTGCTACAATTTGCCAATTCTTGCCAAAAGCTTTCTGCTTTCTTCAGTTTTGCAGATTACAGTAATATCATCATAACTTTCCTACCTCAAGGCAGTTCTCCATATATCTTAATATTCCATTCTGACTTCTGGTTTTGACATTGCTGTGAGACAGACGCAGGGAAGCAGGGGTCTGCCTCCGCACCTGAAGTCATCCCGGAGAGGCGACGAAGCAATAGGGGATCTTTGTAGATCGCGGGGAGATGGCGGTTGACCTGCTTGATCCAAAAAAGCTCTCAGAACCAACAGGAGAAAGACTGGCCACACCCATGCAGCCAGTTGGAGCAAAGCTTTATTTAAAAAATCCTGGCTGGAAAGTTACAAAACGGACACCTAATGACATCTAGTGGTGAAAAAAAGAACTACACTAAGTTCTGTTTATGTTTTGTCTAGAGTGAGGAAACTTGGCCTGAAGCTCAGACACAGATAATAGACTAAATCCTTTGATGTCTCTGAACTTCATAGGCTTGTAGATTGCAGCTGGAAAAAGAGAAAAACCTCTTGGGCTGTCTTTTCTACAGGATGGATTACAACTAAAACTACAAACTATTTTGAAGACATCTGGCTTCTTTGGATTACAAATACTGCTTGACCTGTAATTTTACAAACCATTCAGAAACAGAGTGAATGGTAAGGAACTATCAAAAGTAAGACGTTTTGGTTATAACCTTGGCAGATTGGCAACTCTGGATTTTGGGACAATTGGTTAGAGTTGGTATTGGAAGATAGAAGTGGATTATAAACTTTTTTTTCCTCTCTCCATTTTTTTCCTTTTGTTTTTTCTCTTTTTCTTCTTGTTTCCTGGGGAGCCTATTGGATTATAAATTTTTAATTTCAGAACTATTTAAGGACAGTGAAAGCTCAATGGTTGGTGATTTCCCCTGGAGAAGGCCCTATGGACTATTAACTTTGAATAGTAGGACCTTGTGGATTATAAATTCTGATTGAGCGATAACCTTGGATTTTGGACAACTGCTCCAGAAGTGAACCTCACAAAGAGAAGTGGATTACAAATCTTTTTTCTTTGTTCCCCTTTTCTTTCAGGGAGTTCATTGGATTACAAAGACTATAGACAAGAACTATAAGAGTTATTTAAGACAAATTTAAATGAAATATTGTGGTATTGAATAGAAGATTAATGGTTTTGTATAAGGCGGGCATTTGAGAAAAGTATTAGAACTGATAAAAAATTTGGAAGGTGGAAACAAAAATGAGTCTTTCGAATTTAGCTAAAACTGGCAAGAAAACACCCTCAGCCCCATCCTCCACCTCTACAAGCCCTGTGTATCAGAGAGATAAAAGATGAAAAATATAAACTACAAGCATTCGCGGATGACTTGGTTTTTATATTAGAAGAGCCGCTTGAGACAAGCCTCAAGCTTCTGAAAAAGATAGAAGAATTTGGAGAAGTGGCAGGACTGAAAATAAATAGAGAAAAGACAAAAGTGATAACCAAAACCTAAACAGATGTATCATGGTAGCCACACCTGCAAATTCAAACGAGATATGAAAAAGATGCTAAAACATCAGGATTTTATAAAGAACCAATGCTTTTTTTCTAAAAAAAAAAAAAAAAGGTGTGGGAACTCACACACGTCATACAACCCGCCTTGCCTACCCTACAAGGTTCCATCCAAAAAAGGTGCCGGAACTCCTTTCTGAGCGTTCTATGAGAAAAAAAGCCCTGTAAAGAACAGACAGAATTTGACCAGATGTCATCTATTGACATCAGATGAAAAATTGATCAACAAACTGTATAAATATATGCTAAGTTCAAAGATGGAAGAAGAACAAGTTAAAGAAACAATGATAATATGGGCAAAAAACTTTGGGCATAACACAGAGTTAGAAAACTGGCAAAGCCTTTGGGAAAGAAACTCTAAAATAACAAAGGTGGTGGCTTACAAAGAAAACCTATAGAAAATGTTTTACAGATGGCACTTAACACCTATGAGGTTAGGAAAAATGTTCAAAAATATGTCTAGCAATTGTTGGAAATGTAGACAAAAACCAGGCACATACTATCATCTTTGGTGGACATGCCCTAAAGCCAAAAGATTTTGGACAAGAATACATATATGGTTAGAAAAAATGATAAAAAACATGTAGATTTTAAGCCAGAATTATTTTTGTTAGGTATAATTGTAGCAAATTCTGAGAAAGAATGTGTATATTTAATGTTACATGTACTAACTGCAGCAAGAATGGTATTTGCTCAACATTGAAAGATGAGGAAGAAATAATTAAGAACATTTTGGACTGTGCAGAAATGGACAGACTTACACTGAAAATGAAAGAGAAAGAAGATTCAGAATACTTTAGAACGGACATGTCAAACACAAGGCCCGGGGGCCGGATGCGGCCCGCGAAGCCATCCTGGAAACAGTGTGGGAACCAGCCCCTGCCGCGTTGGTCCCGCCCCCTGGGTGCATGCTGGGGAAGTGTCACCATTTGTGAGGAATGAAGAAATGGACCATGCCTTGGTGCTTGCCCCGGTCCCACCCCCTTCTGCCAGAGACCCTCAGATCTGTCCCACTCCTGCCCAGGCCCCCACAGGCACCCTTGACATGAACGATGTAGAGCTGGCCATGCCCATCCAGTAGGCCACCCCCACTCCATCCACACCCACCCAGTACCACACACACCCTGGCCACACATACCCGTCCCCCGAGGGCAACCGCAATGCTGATACAGCCCTCAATGTAATTGAGTTTGACACCCCTGCTTTAGAACATGGGATACATTTTATCAATGGCTAGAAAAACGAGATAGAGAGAAAGGAGTTTAACATGTATTAGTAAGCTAAATATTGGGACCCAGACAACATGTTACTGATAAAATATTAAGGATTTGTGATTATAAAAATTAATAAAATATTGTTAAAAATATTCCATTCTGTTTTATTCCATTAATTCCATTCCACACACCCTTCTCTAGAATTTACAACTGGTAATTGTTTTAACCATTGGTCAATGTCCTCCCTAAGGTACAAGGAGGCAATTTCATTTTATTCATAAAATGAAATAAGAGATAATTTGCAAAGTTAATTACTAAACATTTGTCCAAGAATAGGAGAACTATAATGAAAGAGCTAAAAGAGATGAAGTGATGGTGAAATGACACTTGTGACACATGAGTTGAACTGCAGATGGAAGAAGGTGTGGAGATATTGGGTTCATTAAGCCTGAATACTTAATGAAAAAAGAAAATGCAAAAATCAGTGAAAAACAATTTAGTAATCGTTATATTTAGTATTGCTACTAGATGCATAAGACTGGTAACAAATGAAATTTATTTTTCTCATTTAGGTATACCTTATTCCATTTTCTTTACAAATACAACTATCCTAATCCTGGATTCATTAATTTTCTAGTATGTCTGAATACTCTTAATTTGTGTTTGTTTGTTTAGATTTCTTTATACTTTATTATTTAGATTTATTTACTTTATTATTTTTGTAATCTTATTATTTTAATAACAAAAGATGGCAAACATGTATAATAGCAATAGCACTTGAGTCAACCTTGAGCCGCTGAGATTTAAACTGCCAAACTGCTGGCAATCGGCAGTCAGCAGAATTAGCCTGTAATACTGCATTCTAACCACTGTGCCACCGTCGCACTTATATACTCCTATTTACCCTGCAACAAATCTGTCATGTGACTTGGACCAAGTAACTGGCTGGGTGACTGGCTTTCATGCCTCAGTTTTTATTTTACAAACTAGCCTACTTTCACTGAATATCAGATAATTTTTCAGCCAACAAAACACATTAATGTATTCACATATTAATTCCTCAAAAACAGTCAAACAAAACTCCTCTAACATCACCAAAAACATTTCTTATGTTACCCGTGAACAGGAGTAAATACACATCCTTGCCTTTCTCCATGCTTAGTATTGGATCAGTTGATCATTATTCATTTTCACAAATGCTTTATTTGTATCATTTATCATAGTTAGCTACCAACTTTTAATTCCACATTTTACAAAATGTTCCATAATTTCATATTCACTTCATTATCAACAAACTGTCAATAAAATTTCTCATTTCATTCATTGCTCTATATTGAATAGAAAAGGTCTGATTTACATATCCCTACAGAAAATATGTTGTGCTACTCTAACTCATATCCTGTTTGCCAAACACTTTACCAGGAAAACTTAATAGATTCATCTCCCCAAATGCTGCCTTGATTTTTGTTACTTTTCCCTTACTATAAAATAATAATAACAGCATTCTGCCAGATAGTAGGCACATATGTAATCTTTAAACAAGTCACACAGCTAACAAAACCAATTTCACCAGCTGTATCTGCAGCTCTACTATTGTCAAAATTCTACACAGTGATCTGTGGGTTCCTTTTTCATTATTTTTCTTAATTGATTTAATCACAACTCTTTGCTCTCTCTTTGATTATATTCTGTATAACTATTTCTTTTCCTATACTTACATACAGTATTTCATCACATTTTGGTGGAATAATTTCATATACTTTTATTTCATCATTCCAGCAAGCATGATTCCTATTGACTCCAGCACTCTAGGGGGAACATTTTAAAATGTTTCCTCTTCCTATTCCCAGTAACTTTCACATTCTCTTTTCCTATACATTTTCTATTCCTTCTGTCAGGATATTAACTTATCTATTAATCTTTTCATGCACGACTCATTCTTTCTGTTCTTGCAATCGTTCTGTTTTCAGTCTACTTTATTTCATTTCTTTCTTCTTTCAAGTTTGTTTCCTGTAGAATTAGTTCATCTAATCATATTTCCTAACAACTTTGGCCTATATAGGTGTTATGATCCCACAGTTTTGCCTAGTTATATGGCGACAGAGAAAGAAAATATTCCAAGTCCCTTCTGTTAAACATTGCTATATTGTTTTGGCTGCAGTCACAACCTTTTCAGTGACAGCCCCTGCCCTAGAAACAGCATTCCTACTCCCCTCCCCAAAAGATTTGAATGGTCCCAACTCTGTTAGATTTTTACAAGACATTGAATATCTGGCTGCTTCCCAAAACATTTGACAAGAGGATAGAGAAGCTCTGTTGTTTGTTGATGGGTTTTTTTTTCTGTGAGATGGTTATTATTTTTCCTTGGTGCCAGAAGTTACATCAAGGTTTCCTTGATTTCAGTCCTTGTAAGTCACCCAGAGCCATTTGTATGTGATGAGTAGTTATAGAAATCATATGAATAAATAAACTAATTAGATCATTCTTAATTTTGCTTTCCAGTTCTTGTTTTCTAAGTTCTACAGGGATTTTGATATTTGAATTGATAATCTAGTTATTTATTTATCAGTTATTTAATGGATCATTTTTTCCACCAAATATTATGTTACTATCAGTGATGTAAATATTAAATGAAACTAGACAAGCCCCTTGCTGCATCTCTACACTTTCTTGCTCGCTCCCCTACCATGCATTAGCCACTTACTTGCCTGCTAGGTGTGACTTCTGTCAGCTTCCCCACCGACTTTGCTTGTGGAAGCTGACAGCAATCACAATTGGGTTTAGACTTCCTGTTGGGTTCCCCTTTGACTTGTGGAAACTGTGAAGGAATGTTGGAAATGATGATGTAACTTCAACTACTTGGGAAGCTTGGCAGAACAGCTGCACTGAAGTAGGCACAATTTTTCCAAACTTCAATCCCCCAAGAATAATAGGTCCCAGAGTTTAGACATCTTTTGAAAGTCAGTTTGTTTGAGGTGCCTTGGTTCAAAAAATTGTTGTCTTATAATGCTGTCAGCCTTTCCAGGTTGACCAGACAGAAACCCTACTTTATTAAAGGCTACATTAACAAAATCTTGCAAGTCTGAATGTACAAATATCCTACTGTCTCTTTTTATATCCTGGGGATCTTTTCTGAGTTTCTTTCTCTTCCTGTTTTGTACCACAGGCTCCTTGTCCTTATCTGATTAGGCAGCATCTCTTCTTCCCATCTCTCAAGGTCATTCCATGTACTATTACAGATGCACCATTTTACCCAATTGAGGTTACAAACACTCACATGGACACAAAAGTTTTGGTAATATACAGATGCAAGTAGCGCACATCCCAGAAGTCTCGTCCTCTTGTTCCAACTTTAAAAACAGCTTCTCCCAACAAAAAGGGGGCGGGAGAAGAATTCAACCCTGGACTTTATTGGATTCATCTAGTTTTCTCCATCTGGACAAGGAACATATTGAGTCTACTGCATAATTAAAAAATATGGAGAATGTAATTGTTACATACTTAGAGCAAGGATGTGGTCCACAATTCTACCTAGTAATTTCTACTTAGGATACACAACTCTACTCAATAGTTTCTATACTTCAAAATACTTTGGGCACCAATTTTGACTATCTTTGACATGGATTGGATTGGCTCTGTAATGACGGTTTTATCACTAAAAGCTAGAATAGTTGTATTTTGTAGATTTTCTGCTTAGCTGTTGAAAAGCTATACCTAATTAGAGCATTTATAACACTGAATATCAGATGAACTATACGCTTCTACTGTCTAAGTTAGCGATAACCAGCAGCACTTCCCTTCAAAAAACTGGTAGTAGTGTTTAGTTGGGTGTCTGCAGTTTGTGGTGGTGGTGGGGGGGGAAACTGTCCTAAGCAAAATAATAGGCAAAGCTACATTCCTTCTGCTTTTTATTGGAAAGCTTCACAGAAAATTCACTTTGCAAGTTGGTATTTTAGAATATTTTGTTTTACCTTGGACCCTGGCTTTATTGGAAAAAGGCAATTAAGACCATATGCAAGCATTTTTGGTCCAAATTTCACTGTATTCCACACACACTTAAAAGCACTGTATGGTAACATTAGTTATGAGTTAAGAAACTGATTGTATACAAAGCATATTTTTATAATGCATATTAACTATTAATGTATATAGAAAATACATCTATTTACGCGAGACTTTTATGTTAATAGATTTCTATTTTCAGATACAAATATGTATACAATATTGTATAAATCTGACATATTTTCTTAAAAAAAATCTCTTATGGAATTTAGTCAGCCAAGATGAAAATTAAGTTGCCATGAATTATGCAATATGCAATTGTTAAAACTGGCAGGCAACAGAAAATGTTGCAGATTAAAATTGAATTAAAATGTTTGCAATTATTATGAAATGTACAGTACATAACGTATAACGCAACTTATACTAATTTCCCCTCAAGTTAAGTATCAATATATAAACTTGGGGTTATAGTCCAGTGAGTGCATTTAACTGGAATCTTAACCTATCTTAACATATGGACTAATTAGAGGTAAACATGAAGTCTTGCACTTACAGCAAAAAATTACAAATATATGTTTAAAACTCCGCACCATTAATTAATAAGTCTAGATGACTTATATGTTGTATGTATAATGAAAGAAAATTGTTTTTCCAAATATGAATGCAGAAAGTTGATCATGTTAGGCTTCTCAAATGTTGCTATTCATAGCTTAACTTACCCTCATATCTTTACAGAAAAGTAGTGGAATCTGTTATTTATTTCTGCTGGAGGGATAAGATATCACCTGACTTGGAACCAAGTAGTCAAATGGAGTCTGAAATGGATCTCATATTCTTCAGGCTAATGTTTTTAAATTTGAACACTTAAGGCTAGAATTTTTTACATTTGTGGCCTGAACAAATCCTTTTACACAAATCATAAAAATCTTGATTGACAGAATTTGGAACTTCTCAACTCATAAAATCAGCCTTTTGAAGCATACTTCTCTGTGTAATATTATAAACTGCTCAGAAGAGTCAAACTAAAACAAGTTAACTATTTAATAAAAATGTGAAACAGAGGGCAAAAAGTGGAGAAAAATACTTGCACAATAACATAAAAGAAACTCCTTTGGAAAAAAAAATTGGATCATCTTTGACATAGAAAATAAACATAACCAGAAAGGGCAAATATGACCTTAATAAATAAAGAAAAATATACTGGGAAATTTCAGTTCTGTGTTTTGCTTTTATTTCTTGAGCCTACTTGCATAGAAAAAAAAGATAGTGGTAACCTGGAATGGTAGAAAGCATTGTAGAGAGCCAGAGGTAGTTGGTGAAAAAGAAACACAACTGTTGGCTTATTTGTAAATGGATATTTGTAGCTAAGTTGCCACCATTGCAAAAATATTCCTCTGATTTTGTTATTCCTTTCTGTTATGTGCTCCTGGCTACTTTCCAGAGGCAAGCTCGTCTGACCAATAACCAGCCAAGACACAGTGAAGGCCTTTTGTTTCATTTATTGCAATAAGTGGGTAGAAAAACTATCAAAGCTAGGTTCTTTCCAACGTTTCAACCCAAAATATTCGCTTCTTTATACAACTCTGTCCCAGCCACCACATCCCTCCTCTTTCCCCATTGGCTGAGGTACTATGAGGTTACACTCTTTCCAACCGCTTCCTACCTATTTCTTGCTACATACTAAATCATATATCACATGTACATTAATAATATAAGATATTAGACATATTAAATTGTTGGTTTTGAATTCTGGGCCCCTTAGAACAATAGGCTCTTTCCTGTTTTTCAGTTTAGTTAAGTTTTCCTGGCTAGCCATTTCCTCTTACATATGTTTTTATAGCTTGTCTTCTTCCTTTCCCACTCTAAGACCCAGCTAATTTTTGCTTTGGTAAGCTTGTTTCTCCACTCAGTAAGTTTCTACTGCAGAAAATTCAATTTTAAATTTCTTTTTCAATATTAAATTTTGAAGACCATTCACTTATTCCTATCACTTCCCATCAACAGAAACAGCCTTCATTGCAAAATTATCAAATTTTGCAACAAAGAGAAACTTTAAGATAATTATCTAAAAAGAAAAGAAAAGAATATGATACCTTGTTTCCCCGAAAATAAACCCCACCCCGAAAAAAAGACCTACCTGATTTGATTTGTGGGGGTGGGCCTAATATAAGCCCTTCTCCAAAAATAAGCCCTAATTATGACTCTGCCCATTCCATCCTACCTGGCTGCCGCAATGGGCAGGAGGCCATGTGGCACATTGCTCTGCTACCGCCACAATGAGGCGAGGCAGGGGAGGGAGAGGGTGGAGCTGCCCCATGCACTCTGCACCCACTTCCTTCAGAACCCCCTCCTCAGCCAGGCCATTCCTTACTCTCTTTCACTCCCTCCCAAGTTGGACTGCCATGCTACCATATGGAGGATTGGCGGGGTAGGCCTGGTCGCCCTCCGCCATTTCAGTGCCAGAGAGGAGTGACGGCAAAAGGCTCAGCTGCCGCTGTGCACCGCTGGAGGGGCTTTCTTCATGCTCCGCCCCACAGATCACCTGCCCAGCAGCAGCCACCACCTCCTCCATCAACTCTCCTGTGGCTTGTGCCATGACTGCTGCCTCCTTCCACCAGCCCTCCATTGCCGCCACTGGAGAGAACAGAAAAGGAAGCAGAATGGCTCTGCGCAGTGATGCAGAGCAGAGAAGAGCACTTGCTTACTGCCCTGCATCACCCCACATTTTCCTTCTTCGTTCTCAAAATGGCAGCCCCATTTCCTGCCGCTTCTCCCGGTGCTGCTATAGAGCTTGGTGCACCATTGCCCAGCTCCTCTCTCTTCCTGAAAGCAAAAAAATTCAACACTAACCTGCTTTCCAGCTCTGGCGTGTTTCTCTCCTGCTGCAGGGAAATGGAGTTCATGAGACTAAAAAAAGTTCAGTCAAACCTTCCAACTTTGCGAGATCTTTTTTTTTTTTTTTTGCAAGAAGTTGGAAGGTCTGATTGAAGTTTTTTTGGGCAGAGGGAGGCGGCAGGCGAGGTTTGTGCCACCCGGTCACGGTGCAAGCCACATGAGAGTTGTGGAGAAGGCTCCGAAACAGTGGAAGGTGACCGGGCCTACTCTGCCCATCCTCCGTACGGTAGCATGGCAATCCAGCTCAGGAGGGGAGTGAAAGGCAGCAAGGAATGGCCTGGCTGGGGGGAGGGCTGAAGGAAGCAGCTGCACGGTGCATGGCGCAGCTCTATCCCCTACCCCACCTGCCTCGCCTTGTTATGGCAGCAGTGGAATGATGTGCCACGTGGCCACAGCAGAAGTGGGCCAGCAACCATGCGGGCTCCTGCTGGATGGGGTTATTGGTGCCACTGCCGCAAGGTGAGGCAGTTGTCACACAAAATATAAGTCACCACCCGAAAATAAAACCTAATGCCTCTTTTGGAGGCAAAAATAATATAAGACTGGGTCTTACTTTTGGGGAAACATGGTATTTGTGTATTTGTAAAGATTATAGACAAGATGGCAATTTAGAATGAAATAAATGGCTGCAGCTATGGGAAGTTAGGAAAGGTTTAATACATCTGTTTTAGATTTTATCTAAGAAATGTAAAATTATGCTGCTGAAAATGAACACTTTACATTAATAGGTTTTTGGAATGGGGGGGTTGACCTGTCTACTACTCGTATATGAGTTTAGTAACTTTCTTGCTGGCACAGGATTATGGAGTACTTTCATAAAGAATTATAATTGCATCCTATATATTTTTATTTTATATTGTTTGCCCTGCCAGCTTTGTGTGAAAGATATCAAATGCATTTTATTAAATAACTAAAATAAATATGTTCGTTAGAATGATCATATTGTTAAAATGCCATTATTCATGTTTAATGGTGTGATGGAAATTTAGAATGGGAAAAACATAAATGAATAATTGTTTTGTCTGCAGTTGCTGAAATAGTGCTAAAATAAGTATTTTAAAAAATGAAACAGCAATACAGTAATGTTCCTGAAAAAAATCAGTATTTTTGGCTTGACTCAGAATTGGATTATTAAATCTGCCTCTAACAGCTCCGGAAAATGTCCTCCTGGAGGCTTGCGTTATGCAATTACTGTGTTTGCTAGTCTCCAAAGCGAAAAAAGAAAAGGTAAATGCTGTAAAATGGCAGTCATCTATGATGATTCTGTCCTGTTTTTCTTGTGATTAAAAAGATGTAGATTAACTTTCACTTGACAGTTTGGAATTAAATAATTACTTTTATCTGCTAAATATATTTAGCTAAAATGGAAGTATGCTTTTTATTTTATTTTATTTTATTAAGTTGTAGAGTAAAATACAAAATACAAAGCAAATAGTAGGACACAATGGGGAGGAGAAAGGGAGAAGAAAGGGAGAAAAAAGAAAAAAGAGAGATTGACTTCCGACTTCTCCTATTGCAGTAGAATAAGGCATTAACATTGAGCCTTAACTTTTTACTTTTTCATAATAGTAAAAACTAGCCATTTCTGTAACAACAAATCAGTCTAATCAGTGAAACCCAGAATCAGAGTTTCATTTTTTTCCCATCTCAAGCACAAAGTCCAGAAGTGGTCTCCATGTAGAAACAAAGGTACTTAGTATTCTTTTCTCTAATCAAAATAGTCAATTTAGCCATTTCTGCCAGCTCCATCAACTTCTGTAGCCATTCATCCATAGTGGGAATTGAAATGTCCTTGCATTTTGGAAGTATGCTATTTTTAAAGTATCATATAACTTTAGAGGCCTTAAAATGGAATATCACACAAATTTCACTATGGAAAATGAAAAACACACAAAAAGTCATGGACCAAAGATTTGGTTCATGTATTATGATTACAGTCTTCTATTCAATTCTATTCAGTCACTATTCAAATGTAATTAAGACCTAAAATGGTAGAATGGAAATATTTAATCCCATAATTTGAAATTACCAAAATCTCATTAGTGATACTTTCATCATTATTGGAGGGTGTTCCTTTTACTGTATTTATTTGTAGAACAAATAATATAAAAACAAAATTATGCATATTCATTTTCATGGAACCAAGTTCTTCCACATACTTTTTAAAAATATTATTTTGAACCAGTTTTATTTGTATATGTCTTATATATTCACATGCAGTATTGTAGTTGAATTCTTAAATTATTGACTTTTTCTCTCCCCTCCCCCAATCAGTGCTGACAATATATGAAGTAAAGTAGTTGGGTGATTATGTCATCAGTATACTGATGACATGTAGCCCTTAAGCCCCTTTTCATCACATCCAAAGAGTGTTTCCTTTGGGTTTCATTGCATACTTTGGAAGAGATAAGGAATTAGCTTAAGAGTCTGTTGGCTGACATCTAATCCATAGAAAACTAAGTCAAATAATAGCAACTAGCTTGAAGGAAGCCTGATATATTTGACAGACAAAATTCTTTGCTTCCTGGTATATTTGACAGGCAAAATTCCTTCCTTATTTGTAAATCATTTCCAAGGAATTCAGGTGGGATATACCAAATCTCCTCAACTTTCAGAACAATTCTGTGAGATACATTAACCTGAAAAACTGTAAATGGTGCTTTTTATGAAATTGTTGTAAACTTCGTACACTGTTATTATAGGTGGCATATTTATTTTCATATGAAAAATATTTCTATCAAACATATCATGATAACATATTTATTATTTGTAATAAAATCCCACAACACATTAAAAATTACTTTGTAAAGTTTTGACATTTGTCATCTGCTCCTTTCATAACTATCTGTATCCATTTTCATCTGCAACTGTTCATTTCTATAAACCACATAATATATAACTGCCAGCGTCACCGAATGACTCTTTCAAGTGTTGGGCAAAGCACTATTGTTAAAAATGTTGTCTGGCTGTATAGGAGTGTTTCTAGAATGTGTCATGATAGTAAAGTTTACTTTCATGAACTTAAACTTAATTTGTTTGTATGTGTTTACATGTTTTGTGTAATAGGTTACTGTAGTCCCAGACAAATACAAGCTGAAAGCTTGTCTTGGATATTTTGGGTATCAGAACCAATCATTTTTTGTTAATTTTCTATTTACCACAGCTTGTCTTTGAATCACATTTATGTCTAACCTTGGCTTTGTCTGTTTTGAATACAGAACATTGTCTACCATTTGCTACTTTGCCTCCAGCCACAGTGGATAGAGACCAAAAAAAGATTTTTATATAATGCACATTAGCAAGAAAGTTGCAGAACAATACTCAACATATAACATATAACAATGGAATAGAATTGGACATAATGGAAAATTCAGTGTGCTTACCAGCATAAGAATCAAACCAAAGTCCTGTAACAGCAATTATAATTGATTAAATTTTGCTACATTCCAGACAATTTCATTGCAGACACAGGAAAGTAAAAAGCAAATAACTTTAGTTTCAGGTCAGGCCACACAAAGAGTAATAAGTGAGGCTATGAGCTCTGCATGCCAAGTTCAACAGTAGGGATATGATGTCATTTGTGGTCTTTTGATTCAATGGCAGAGTCACAGTAGATACATAAATGTTACTGAGATGTTATACCCAGTGGTGGGATTCAACCAGTTCGCACCACTTCGGCAGAACCTATAGCTAATTTTTTGTTGCCCAGGCCCAGAATGGACTTCCAGAAGCAGCATCCACACAGAGAACCGGTTGTTCACATATTTGAATCCCATCATTGGTTATATCTCTTCTCCCTCCATTAGAATTGAGAATAAAGCTTAAAAGCTGAAACAATATCTATATGGCACATTAAATCTTTCTGTATAACTTAGTAATAGTAATTACTAGCTTTTAATACACTTACCTGCAGTTTTATTTTATCTACCATGTGATATGTAATTTAACAATATTTCATGTTTTATATAGCCTTACTGAATGGCACACCTATCCAGACACACATATACATACAAATCCCTTTTCACCCTATGGGTGAAATCTTGAATCCTCTGCCAGAGGCCTGGGAATTTGAGGGGTCTGCTTAATATCTTATCTGTTCTTAGCACTAAATTCGTTTGGTCAGAGAGCTCTGGTGTTCTTTCTGGCATCTATTGGAGCCACTCTTAGGAGACATGGCCCCGAGTGCTCCTACTAACTACTATCACTGGACCACTTTGGCCTTTACTTTCCACTTCCTCTCTAGTATCTCTTTCAGATGCCAGCACTTCTCCAGTTTCTCATTCTCCTTCTTCCTGATTTACTGTCATTTGGCATGGCTACATCTACCCTGTGCAGCTACTTGGTTGTGCCATTCAGTGTATGCTGTTTCTTCTGCATTTTGCACCATATTGGAATATCTCTGAAGCCTACTTGCACAGTCTTAAGCTTGGGTCCTGTCCAGTGTGGTAGACCCATTTCTATGGATCTGGTGCTTAGTACCTGCTCTTGCGCTGCTATGATCAGTGCTTAAATGCTGTCTTTTAGTTCAGCTCTTTTCAGATTTTCCAGTGTCTTCCATCTCAGCTATTTGTTGATGGTACATACCATATTATTTTTAAAGGTATACTAACCTCAAATTAACATATCAAGTAGCTAAATATCATAATAAAGATATTTGAATTTGATATCTTGTATACTTTTAGCATACAGGTTCATGTCATCCATGTAAAGAAGATGGATGATGGTAGTTGTAGTCTTGAACTTGTATCCATATCCAGTCCTTATGATTATCTGGCAGAGAGGGTTCAAACACACAAATGGTAGCAGTGCATCACCTTGGTATATGGTACATGATATATACTGCATTTGTTGGCAAGTTGT
>NW_015386261.1:708686-727418 GCF_001527695.2 Protobothrops mucrosquamatus | reverse complement strand
GCCACGAATGATCTCCCCCAGCGGCTTCACATAAATATTGAACAGGAGTGGAGAGAGGACCGACCCTTGTGGCACCCCACAAGTTAGGGGCCTTGGGGTCGACCTCTGTCCCCCTGCCAATACAGACTGCGTACGATCGGTGAGGAAGGAGGAGAACCACCGCATAACTGTGCCTCCCACTCCCAACCCACCTAAGCGCTGCAGCATGATACTGTGGTCCACAGTATCAAAAGCCGCTGAGAGGTCCAAAAGAACTAGGACAGAGGAATAACCTCTGTCCCGGGCCCTCCAGAGATCATTGACCAACGTGACCAATGCCGTTTCCGTGCTGTACCCCGGCCTGAAGCCCGACTGGAGGGGGTCCAGATAATATCCCACATTAGCTTTGAATAACATAGTTCATTATATGAACCCTTGTGGCCCAGTGGAAAGAATGCATTATTGCTGGCTAACTCTGCCCACAATCTGGAGTTCAATCCTGACAGGCTCAAGGTTGACTCCATCTTCCATCCTTCCAAGGTCAGTAAAATGAAGACCCAGATTGTTGGGGGCAATATGCTAACATTTTAAACTTTCCAAAGAATTCTGTAAAGCACTGTGGGGCGATATATAAGTCTAAGTGCTATTCTTATTGCTATTGAATAACCATATTAATTTGTTTTATGTGTAATTTGGAGATATGTACATTAATCCACAAAATAAGTTATTTTTGTTGTGATCCCTGTATTACTCTGGTGATTGTCTAATGTTATCATATGGTACCTTGTAGCTCTTATTCCTGTATTGAGCTATTCTTCATGAAGTACAATTTAAAAACTCATGGTTTGCTATTTGTAATTAATAGTGTTAATTTCTATGGAATAAAACAATGTAACTTTCTTCATAATGGCTATTATTCTTTTATAACAAGATGCCTACTATGAGGAAAAAATACAAAATACATTTTGTAGGGATGTGTTTACTTTTAAAATACTTTTCAATATTAACATGATAATTAAAATGGATTATTCTGATTCAAATAGACACAGTATATTAAGGTTCATATTGCATAATTCATTAGCTTTACAGTAAAAGAAAACCTATGATAGGTTTTATTTTTCTTACTTTCAATTAAAAGAACTCTCAAATTGCTTATGTTTTTGCCACGTTGAAGTGGAATATGTATATATAAAAAGAAAGTATTCATTTACATTCTGTTTCATGTCACCATGTCGGTTCCCCATTTTATACAAACATGCTTATTTTCTTTTTAAAGAATACATCAAGCGGTGGCTTAGATAAAATTAACTTCAGAAACATCTCACCATTTACTTTGGAAACAGTTCATCATAAATAGTGTTTGCTTTCTTCTACGGTCCATTTGGTAACATGCTTAATTTCAGAATCTCTGGAGAGCAAATCATCTTTGTTATTTCCTTGGCAAACAGGTTTTGCAGATTCTGTGGTTATTTTTCTAGGGTGTCTTATAATTGTGTTAAGTTAAGTTATGAATTGTTTGAAGTGTAAAGAGTAGCTTTTGAAGAAGTGATACTGTATGTCACAACAAGAATCTTTTAGTCTAGTTATATGCAATAACTGTACGTTATTTTGGGCCTTTATTTGTTATCTGTCTGTCTGTCTGTTTATCTCTCTCTTTCTCTCTCTTTCTGACAGTTTTATAAAAATATCTTTTTACATGGACTACAATTAATGGATACCAAACATAAAAATATTTTTTTAATTTTTGTTTTTCTAAAAATCTAGTGAAATAGAAACCAGGATATCTGGTTCAAAGTGGTTCAACAAATCACCTCCTCTGAGTTTCCTTCTGTGCTCTTGGATTGGGTAGGAGAGGCAGCTGTTCTTCATTATGTTGTCTCTCATCATCACTGCCTGTCTGCAGCTGATCCTCCTGTGCCTTCTTAAAGGCAGGCAGCTCCCCATCCAGTCTTCCAATGCCAGAGGGGCCTGGGACAGCATCATCCTCAGCCCCTGGATTCTCCAGATGTTCCAGGAGAGATGTGTCATCCCCATCAGATGGTCCCTGTTCCTACTCCTACTTCAAACCACGATCTGACACGGCCATGACATTAAATCAAACAGTTACTAATGAGGTCCTGTCAAATCTTGCTAGCTATTAAATAAAACCTAGGAACATTATAAGGAAATACATTTTCTGATCATCTACAAGATAAAAAGTATCAGTTCAGATTGAGTATTGAAGTTAATACAGGAGTGATAAATCTCTGTTGCAGTTCTTTACAGGAAAGAAACACGTGGGCTTTTGTTTCATTGGTTTCCTACTTCCAATTCTCAGAGACTTTGGAATGTTTCAGTATAAAAGGAATAAATATGGACGTGTGTTCACTATAATATTGTATAATCACATGTTTTTATGGAATATTTTATTGATATACCAATCTGCTCTTTAAAATGGGCCTGGTAAGAAACAGATACAGCAAAGATTACTGGAACTCAGTGTTATTGTTGTAGGTTATAATAACAGAATTGCGAAAGCCAGATAAAATTTGCTCTATACTCTTTTATACTAAAGAGAATCAAGTTCGGATATCTTTAGATTCTTTTTCTTTCTTTTCAGAACTAAGTTGATATTTTCTTAACTATTAATATTTTTAATATGTATTTATTTATATGCTGGTTTTATTATTTTTTACATTCTTCAATGTTATCTCTCTACAATACCTATATAAATGCAAAGGTAATTTAGTTAGACTAGTCCACATTTTACTCTATCATTGCATTTTGAGGTATACAAAATTTGGACTTTCTTCTGCTTCTGAAAAATCAAGAGACTGAACTGCAAATCCCTAACCTTCAAATTTTGTAATTCTTTTATATCATTTTGTCTCTACTCAGATAAATACTGTAAAGATAGCTGAATGACAAGTGAATATGATCACCAAATTACTCATTGAGTTGGAGCAGAGTCAATTAAACTATAGGTCATTCATTTTCAAGGACATCAGAAAACAAGAAGATAATAAGAGACAGAGAAGAACAGCACCTGGTCAATAAAGAGCAGCAAGCAAAATTAGCTCATGGAAGAGTATTGGCAACTGATATCAGAACATGGTCACTACGCTATAACACAAAGCTTTTCTTAATCAAAGCTAAGGCTAAGCACATCCTAAAGAGCAGATCTTAAACAAGATGCAGCTATTTCTAAATCATACTAGAGAATTTGAATAACCAGTAGGTGGAGAAGATGGCTTGGTACTAGAACCAAAATAATGCTCTCCAATTGCTCTGCCATCAGAACTGATCAAAGCGTACAGTAGATAGAAGTTCTGCCAGAAAATCAAGAAGGGGATAGCTGAATACACCATGAGATAGCATCTGGGAACTGTCATCAAGGAGATGAACAAAGCCAAGGTAGAAAACAAACAGGGAAAAGAAAATAGCTGATGTTTGGTTTGGAAATATCCAGCTGAAATATAGGATCAAACACTGATGCAGGTATAAATGCCTTAGTACTGACAAAAGTTCTGCACTGAATATTTTGGGCAGTTACAAGTTTAAAAAAACTTGAAGAATTGAAGAACAAAGTGAATTGCTTTCAAGCTTTGACAATTGACAATCAGACAAACCTCACCAGAAGTGTACATTGATTGGAAAGAGAAAACTAATGCTGCTGAAATCCTAAAAAAGAAATTGGAAAAACCGAACCATCATCATTTTGGACTTTGCTTTACTTATAAAAGAAAGAAGAATAAAATCACAGGAGTAAAATCTTTTCTGAAACCCCTCAGGGCTTTACTTTTAATGCAGAACAGAATAAATGATGCTTGTAAATAAAATATTGTACATAATACAGTACTTTATATTCTAGCAACGTGTGTATTGTCATGAGAAAAGTGTGCCACAAGACTGTGGGATAAATATTTAAATAATTTAAAATCATTTTGAGGACAAGTTACATAAGAATATATATCTTTTAAGTATCTAGGCTTTCACCAGAAATACTTGATTTAAATATTTTATTTATATCTTTAATCTTAGCATTCCTGCTTCTATGCTCTGAGCTATTTCATTTAATTATTTCTTCTACTTAAAAGCAATACCAGACCTACAGTTCTCAAACAGTTTACTGCAGCACCCTGGGCACCACACTGAACCGACAGGGTGCTGAGGGATTTTTTCAGCTTTCCCACGTCCATTTCCAATGTTTTATCTTTGCAAGACTGGTTTATGGCAATCTTTTGGCAGTTCCAGGGATGCCTTTTTTTGCCTTTTGGTACTGTCCATGAGGTTTTCATGGCAAAGATACTGGAGTGGGTTGCCATTTCCTTCTTCAGTGGATCACATTTTGTCAGAACTCTCTGCTATGACCTGTCCGTCTTGGGTGGCCCTGCACGGGATAGCTCACAGCTTCATTGAGTTACGCAAGCCCCTTCGCCACGACAAGGCAGGAAGGGGTATGTATAGTCAAGGCCATAGTTTTCCCAGTTGCAATGTATGGCTGTGAAAGTTGGACCATAAGAAAGGCTGAGCGCCAAAGAATTGAAGCCTTTGAACTATGGTGCTGGAGAAGACTCCTGCGAGTCCCCTGGACTGCAAGGCGATCAAACCGGTCAGTCCTAGAGGAGATCAACCCTGACTGCTCTTTAGAAGGCCAGATCCTGAAGTTGAAAGTCAAGTAGTTTGGCCACCTAATGAGAAGGAAGGACTCACTGGAGAAGGGCTTAATGCTGGGAAAGATTGAGGGCAATAGAAGAAGGGGACGGCAGAGAATGAGGTGGCTGGATGGAGTCACTGAAGCAGTAGGCATGAGCTTAAATGGACTCCAGAAAATGGTAGAGGACAGGAAGGCCTTGAGGAACGTTGTCCATGGGGTCACGATGGGTCGGACACGACTTCGCAACTAACAACAACAACAAGGGATGCCTTGAAAAAGTTACTAAGAGAGTAAGGGCACACTATAAACTGAGAAAGTTTTGGAACCTTTGTATTAGATAAATAATTGCAATCAGAAACTAAAAATGTAGGGAAGTAGATTTTGTTATCTATGTATAGTTTAAAACTATGATATTTTACTGGACTTTCTGCTATGAAAACAAATAGCCCCTGCCCTCCCCCCCCAAAAAACAACAAAGTAACAACATGGGTTATTTTAACCCTGATACAGAGAATTGATGTATCTTATGGTAATTTCTTTTACTACAAAGAAAAAACACCAGAGAAAGCTCCTTATAGCATAATACCAGACAATTTCTTCCTTAAAACTATGTAAACAAGCAGACAATCTGAACTGTTATTGCAGAATAAACATCCCACACTAGGGATGTTTATTCTGTTTTTGTATATGTTTTTTTTAAACATTTGAACTTTTTCCAACTTTTAATGTATTAAAATATTAAAAGTGTGTGTGTGTGTGTGTGTGTGTGTGTGTGTGTGTGTGAGAGAGAGAGAGAGAGAGAGAGAGAGAGAGAGAGAGAGAGAGAGAGAGAGAGAGAGAGAGAAAAGTTCAACATTACAAAAGTTTGTGTGAAGGCCTTAAACTCGGATCCAACTCATGATGTTGCTTTTTGAATGGCACTCACTATATTTAAAAAATCAGAATAATACTTAAGAGTGATCAGATTATCAGTTATTTATTTAATTTATACAGCCATCTATGTCACAATAGATTATTAGTTAAGAAGGAAGAAAGATATCTACATTACTCTTACAGCATAATGGAACTGTATCTACTTTTGTGAATATTATTTTTAATACCCTGTATTAAGGAACTGACAAAACATATAATTCTGGGGAACAGTCATACTTAAAAAATGGAACTTATAAAAGGCAAATGATGAAATTTGCTTTAAAAACATTGTCAGCAATGTAACAGACAATGTACTAGCTCAGATATTGAAAATGTTGATGTTTTGCTTTGGATCCAGACATATTACATATATACTTCTTTTTTATTTACCCAATGACAGAATAGAATTTCCAGGGGAGGGGAACTGTTTAGAAAGTTTGTGGAGAATTGCTTCCATGCCACATCTTCATGGCTTTAAGTGGTACTTACAGAATGATTTTTCATCATTTATAAATACTTTGAAATGTGTAATTGGGCTGCGTAGTGCTTTAGGTTTAAAGCAAAAGAGGTATTTTGGAGTGTAAGAGTATACTCCCACAGCATCTGATGGTAACTTCTTAAAGCAGTTACATCTTTTCTCAGGATTGCTCTTTGCCCTGCAGAGATACAGCATGATACCATGAAAAATTGTATTTGGTTTAAACAGTTGCCAGCTAGTATTGCATGCATACCTCTAACGTGACTTGGAGCATCTTTTTCCTTGAAAGTTGATATTCTGTACAATTGTGATGTGTGGTATAACACTAAGAAATATAAAAAACTAATTGGATGCAGCTTCTTTTTATATATAATTCACCACTGACATTAAATAGTACAGGACAGTATGTTCAAAACTTATTGTCTTTAAAATATAGTTACTATTATTTATCTGATCAAAACAGGAAAACAGTAAGTACTGTATGTATTATTCAACAAACTTTGATGTATTTAGGAATCCTGATCCATCTCAGTTATGTATTAGTCTATATAAATAACAGACACATGTGCATGGGATTCTTTTTTTACAGAGAAGGATCTGACAAGATGGAGACTTCATTCAGGCAGGGATATGCCTAGCATCTATTGACACACACAGAGTGTCTCACACACACACACAAATTTATTTATTTATTTATTAATTCAATTTATATCCCGCCCTTCTCCTTACCGGACTCAGGGCGGCTAACAGCCTTATAAAACAATGCAACAATAAATACCTAATTTAAAACCAAATTAAAAAGAAATATTTGTTATGGCCTATATAATTAAAATTTCTCTTAAAAAACCCCACTAAAATAAATTGGACCTAATTTAATTAAGACCTCTGTATCACTATATTTTGGTAGGGAATATTTTTTGCATCACACCAAAAAAATTCAGATTTATGTATAGTTCCTTGATGATCTATATGTACTGGACAGCAATCTATGACTTCTATCTACATGTGTGTGTGTATTAATAAAAAGCACAAGATCTTCAATAAAAATCTGCATGAAGCATAAAATCCTGTTTCCTCTCATTTTGTTTGGTCTATTGAAAAGAAACATCTGTCATGTTATGTTTTCTGTGCTTTTCCAGCCTAGCAATTACCCACATGAGTAAAGATCATGTGCAGTATTAAAACAGAAGATAAAATGGACTAGAGTGTCTGTTGAAGTAATTTAGTGGAAAAATCATGATTAGACTAAATATGCTGCAGTGTGCTTTCAGCATTATACAAGAGCTTGAACTTCATCAGCAAATGTAGAAGGATGCAGGCAGATGCGACGTGACTAGAGAGAATATGACCGACCAGTCGTATCAATAGATAAAGAAACTATTTATTTTGCTGGAAGTACATATCATTTTTGTTTATACTGCATTTTATGGCTTTGAGTTAGGCTCAATATCTACAGGAGCATAATTATGTGCATTAGTACATTTATTGTGTATATTTATATAGGGGAATTATAAATACATTACCAATGTATTGCTCCAGTAAGAATAAGTTTGGATTCAATACTTACTGCTTGTATAGATTAATTCAGAACTTACATATTTTCTTTCTGTTTATATAAAGTTGCTGGTAGCACAGTATTGCAGAATATTTTTAAAGTATAAGTTATGCTTTGATTTTGAATTAGACTCACTGTTGTGCAGTTCATCTGTGAACATGGAGGTTCATGTACTACAGTCCCAGTGTGGAAGCACAGAGTCTAGTACAATGGGGATACTGGAAAGCCATTGTTACAATAGCTATGTTATGCCAATCATCATTTTCCATCAGTTATTGGTGGCAGTAAGCTGGTGTAAGTAGATTTTGTCAGAAGCCACCGCTTGTAGTTCCCAGGGCTGGATGTCATAGTAATGTAAAGTTTCCTTCACAACATATTTGTAGAGCTTGAGTGTATGACCTTGAGGTCTTTTTAAATTTCAATTCATGATAGAGCAACTGGTGAGGCATACAACTGTTCTCCATTCAAATTAAGTGTCCCACCCACCACATCTGCGCTCTGATGTGCATATTAAATTTCTCCAGTTGTTTGCTATATAATTGGTACAGAATCTAGGAATCATATCCATATAAGAAAGAAGGATAACCACAGATCTATAGATTTTCAGCTTTGTGGAGATATGGATGTTGGTTTGATTGAGCAGTCTGGTACACAGTCTCTTCCAGAGCCTGGCTAGCCTTGCTGATCTTGGTGTCAGTTTCTTTGTCCAACGATCCAATACTTGAGATGATGATTCCCAAGTATTTGAAGTTGTTTACATTTGTAAAGGGGATCATCAAGAGTGATTTTGATTCTACGGAGTTAATATTTGGCATTGGCTGGTAAAATACTTCAGTCTTGTTTATGCTGGTAGTCTGAAGAGCATAGCAGTATCTGAGAATTTGTTGAACATCAACTGTATATCACTGCCTTTGTACAGCAAAGGTGCACAGTTATCAGCAAAAAGGGTTTTTTGAAGGACTATGTGAAGGCACTTTGTGCATTCAAGTACTGAAGGTCAAAGAGAGAGCTGTCCAATCAGTTCCTGATGTACACTCCTTCCTTCAGACCTTGGCCAGTACGGTATGCATGCAAGTGAAGAACAGAATGAATACAGCCCTTCTTCACTCTGTTGAAAACAGCAAATACAGTGGACATATTATACTGTAAAAGGATTTGTCCTGCCATTTGATCATGTAACAGCCAAATCAACTTCATGAATTTCCTCAGATAGCCAAAATATCTACAGATGGTCCTGAGTGCCTCCCTATTTACAGTGTCAAATAACTTTGTCAGATCAATAAAGATTGAGACTTGTCTGCTCAATAAACTTCTTCTGGACTTGCCTTACAGCAAATACCATGGCTACTGAACTTAATTCTGGCTGAAAGACACTGCTCTTCCAGGAAGTATTATTTTCTAAGATAATAACAATTTATTCAGGAGAATGTGGGCTAAAAGCCATACTATCGCTGTATGTGTTTATATAAAGTTTCTGGTAGTTCTGTATTGCATATTTTTAAGTATATTAGCTTTTTAAACTGAGAGCTTAAAGAGATAGAGAGACCTCTCTAGTCAATAGTTCCATAAGCAGAATATCTTCCTGTCTTAGACATTTAGTAGGCAACAGGAGTTAGCTTAATTTTTCTCCCAGTCTCTTCATGATCAGCCACTTCCAGTTTTCTTTGCTGCTACTATTAAGTCTGAATAAAATAGCTTACCAACACAACCTACAACCTACTATTAGAATGCTACTACTGAAGCTCAAACATTAAATGTCCACAAAAAGATATGGTCTTTACTGTGAACAGGGTAGCATCTCTTCATGAGAAAACAATGCATTCTCTTTCTCTAATTCTTCTTTTCCTCCCCCACCCCACCTTAATCTTACTATAGATGGAATTCTCAATATTATAAACTGCTTGGTTAAATGTCCCATTTATGACCCTGTGAAGAACTGTTTGAAAACATCTAGATATAAAAAGCTTCCTTGGCATGGCTCCCACAGAATTTCTTTAGTTTGTTTCAGACTATCTTCACAAGGGCACATTCATTTCCTGGAATTTCTCTCTGCTTCTTCTTCTTTTTTTTTTTTACTTAGTTCATTTCATTTCATTTTATTTTTCCTGTTATGTGAGTTTGATAACATTCTTCTTTATTCATCTGGCCTCACATTGCCCCATTCTGCAAATTCCAGCACTGCAATAGCAATCTTCCTTGCATGGACAGAAATTTTGTCTATTGTGCTTTGGAGACTCTTAGTTAAGTACTGTCAGGTTTAGAAAACAGGCTTTCCATTTCTGGACTAATCTTTATGAATAAGCTCTTAGAGCAGTGAACCTACTATATCCATTCAGTTTGGTTCAGAATTCTTAATATATCTCACAAATTTCTGTGGACATTTCATACGTTATCTTGACAATATCTGATATTTGTATCTCCTACTGGGAATTTCCATGACTTTGCAATTTTATTTTTGGTGCTAGATAAATAACTTTATAAGCAACTGAAATCTAAAAAAATTTTCCAGGGAATGTTTAGGACAAAAAAGATTAAATGTATAAGTATTAAGGTATACTCTATTAGTTAAATATAAATACTGACCCTTTTAATTACAGTTACTTCACAACATTGCAGTCTATGTTCTTTTTTCTGAGAATGTTTTATTTGTATCTCAAAATCATGGAGTGTAATTGTTAAAAGTACCTTAGAGATACTTTAGTTCACCCCTTTCCAGTACAAGAATTCACTGCTACTACATCAACCCTAAAAGAGCTGGCCTAAAAAATTGCTTAAATCTCCCAGCAAATAAATGGTTGTTTGAATAATCTTTACCAAAATACCACATAGCTATTTTAACTTTCACCCAAAATTTGAATACTGTTATTTGTATATATATGTCAATAAATACATATCAATAGGACATTTGGTTTTATTATTTCTGTGCGAATCTCTGTACAATTTAAGAACAACCCATAATAATATAAGTGGCTAATTAGGCTTCACCTTGATTCTCCTTTGGCTAGTTTGCTTATATAGCATCACTAGGGGATTTAAATTTACTTGGACATATTTTAATTGCTATTTGTGTAACAGGTACACAGATATTTAAATCAATGACCATTTTTTGTACCATCTGTTTATCTATATTTTCTTTGTACTAAAACCTAAGGCACAGTTACCCAAAAAGAAAATGATTTTAACTTTCAGATGTGGCCCTCAAAGAAAGCTAAAAGGTTTATACTTTTAGCCTATAAATGCTGAGAATATTAATAATATTTTATTCTAATTAAAACTAAAAAATATGAGATCATAACAATTGCAAATATTTTACTTTTTTCCTGCTTTTTTAACGGTATCAAAGCTATCCACTTGATGTTTTTTTACCCTCCTTTTTCAGATTCATTTCCATTATAGGATTCTTAAATTATTTACATTGTTAGAGGATAATCTACATTATCATTATTTATGGCAGCAGCACTTCTCATTAAAATGCTTCATTCCTTTTTAATTAATTCTCCAGATAGTTTAAAGTGACCCATGCTTTCATGAATGTGTATATAGAAATCCTCTTGCTTCTGTTGCTCTTGAGAATATTTCCTTTTTTATATACTTAATTTGTACTAGTCATTTCTATAATAGCAAATTCATCTAATTAGCAAAATCTAAAGACAAAGTTTTTTCCCATCTCAATCACAAAATCCAGAAGTTTCAAGTTCTTCATCAGTTGAGCCTAAACTCAGTCTCTAAAAGTTTCTATTCTTGTGGTTAGATTGTTTGTTCACTTATTCCACTCGAAGATATGAAAATTATTGAACCTCTGTTCTCAGTCATGCAATTCATGCAATTATTAGAATATTTCTGAGCTTTAAAGAGTTCTGCAAGGAAGATTGGCTATCCAAACTTCAGCATCTTAGATATTTAATGTTTTTTTTTCTTTGAATTGGTAAGCAAGTGCTCTTAAATAGTAAAGAGGCATACAAATTTGCAGACAGTGGTCATTTTTTTGTACTTCATGTTATGTAGAGATTGTGTGGGAGACTCATCAGAACAAACAATTTGGTCAGGAATGGCTAAACTCTTGCATGGAATTAACTGATAGATATTTGCTTTTTATAATAATGAATATTATGCTATTAAAATCATGAAAGTGAAACTAAATTTACTTAATATACCCACATTGGTTCCTATAAAGGAAGATGGTGATTTAATGTATGTTGACAGTGAATTCTGTGTAGTTAAACTATTCCAAGCTTGAACTGCAGAACAATAGTGGTAATGGAAATGTCATATATTATATTGAAATATTTTAGATATGTGTGTGTGTGTGTGTAACAAAACTAGTACTTTCAACATTTTGTAGCAAAACATTTAATGTAAAAAACTATACATACTTTCAGAACCATGGGATGCTCAGAACTGAGCCAGTTTGGTCTAATGCAGTGGTTCTCAACCTATGGGTCGCGACCCCATTTGGGGTCGATCGCCCATTTCACGGGGGTCGCCAAGCAAGGCTGTCTGCCATTTTCTTTTCCCTTTTCTGGCGGGCGCCTTACCTCCCTTGAGCTGGGCCAGCTGGTGGTCGGCCTGCTCCGTCTCTGCCACTTGCCAGCTACGCCTCGGCCGGCACAGGGGGCGGAACCACGCATGTGCGGCGCTCCCGGGTAGGGAAAGTCCTCGACTTACGACCGGTTGGGTAATCCTCGACTTACGACCGGTTGGGGGTCGCGGCATTAAAAAGGTTGAGAACCACTGGTCTAATGGTTAAGGCACCAGGATACAAAAGGGAGACCGTGAGCTCAGTTTCATTAGCCATGAATCTTGGGCCAATCATTCTTTCTCATTCCAACTCACCTCACAGGGTGGTTGTTGTGGGAAAAAGAGGAGGAAGAGGGAACTTTAGATATAATACGTTTGCCATCTTGAGTTGTTTGTAAAAATAATAAGTGGGAAATAAATAAAAATAAATAAAAAATAAAGTAGTGAATGAGATCCTAATTATTTACAGTCCCTTAAGTTTGATTTTTTAGTTATTACCTAAGCCCTGAAAACAATTACAAGCACACACTTAAATTGAAAATCTTTAGATCTGTCCAAATCTGGAGGCTTTATAATGAGACAGATTGTAAAAATGAAATGTCTTTTAAATATTTAGGCCATTGAAAAGGTGTGAAGGGAATATAATTTTCACTTGCCCATGGATAATTGATTTTTTTCTATTATTCTTAATACTGTGACATATGTAACATTAACAGATGATCATAAGAAGAAATCTAGTGGATAAGATTCAAAGATCAATGTTTTCCTTAATGACCAGATGAATGCTCAGAAATACGAAATCAGGACACTTGCATTCTCCAACTAATTAATCTTAGAATGTCACTTCAGAGCTTAGTACATAACATATAGCTATCCTGACTCATTCCTCCAATAGAAATGAACAGCTAGTTAACAGTTAAGAACTGGCATATTTTATTCTGAAGTAATAATCTCAGAATGGACCCATATCCAAATTAGACAGGATATTGTAAAGGTTACATATAGCTATTTAGGTGTTCCTGTTAAACAATTCCCATCCTCATTTGAAATTAGCAATGTTGAAGTAACATTTATAAATTTAGGGCATTCTACCAGCCATTTACCATTATAATAAATGCTTCCTTTTCACTTCTTTTGGTATATATATTAAGAAATGTGATACTAAATAAAATGCAGGTTCCCATTCAAGAAGATTACTTCTTTTTTAATTTTTTATTTTCTTGTTTCCATCCATGGAAAATAATGATAGAAAATTCAGTGTAAAATGCACAGGATTTCATCAGTGGTTGTGTGCAGATATTCTCCATTTTCTTGCTGATGAAGCACAAAAAAAAATCAAAAGACTGAGGTAGTCAGGAGATTTCATTTCTGACTCATGTCTCTCCTCTGAGCAGTTGCAGAAATAGGATGGGAGGGAAACAGGAGATGAACATCAAAGGTTCCATATGGCACTTATTAAGTAGTGGAATTAATATGTGCTGCATCAGATTCCACTTTTTCCCATCTATGCATGGATAATTTTTGGCATGCTATTGGGATGGGTTGATTACAAAAAAAGGTATTGTATTTCTGGTTTTTTTCAATCACAAAATTTTATGTCATTGAAAAGTTTCTTCAGTGTTTCTTCAGAAGCAAGAAAAGAGTTATACATATCCTACATTTTCTAACATGAAAATTGAGAAATACAAATGAAAAAATTACATTTGCGAGCACTGATATATAAAATATTTAATGCTCCATTTTCTGTAATGAGAACTGCTGTCTTCATCCCATATTGTAGAGCAGAAGAACTTGAGTTATCATAATGAATCAGGAATAGGTATGGTGCAATAGCTGCTATGTTATAAAATGAATGTTTGTTTATTTTGTATTTAATTAATACATTATTGCATATATTTAATCAGAAAAATCATTGATATTTGTTTCCTTTCAATTGTAAAGAGAGTGACAAAAATATTAAAGAAAAGAATTCTTTTTGAATCACCTTATGAGGCTTAAAAGAGGTAACATAACTTGTAAAGAATGAGGACAGAGGAAGAGCTTACAAAGCAAAGGAAAAATACATTGTATAATGTACCATACAGTACTTTTTAAAAAAAAACATATAATGTGCCTACTGGAAAAAAATTCAGATAAATACAGTATAACATTTTTTTCCATAAAATGATATGTTGCTTTGTGCCTTATAAATATCAAAAAGAGGTCAGATATATAAAGACCACATCAAAATGCATTGCCTTTCTCATCTCTTTCTTCAGTTTGTGAAAATTAAGAATATGTGGTGTGAAAGGGGAAACTATCTCATCAGAGGTATTCTCTTTATTATATTGTGCTTTCTTCCCCAGTTGATTCAAGAGAGTGTGATGGCCACTTGCTCCCTCCACTCTGGACCCCACTCTGAAGCAGCCTTACTTGTCTGCTGAGAAGGGAAGGGAAGGGAAGGGAAAGGAAAGGAAGGGAAGGGAAGGGAAGGGAAGGGAAGAGAGGGAGGGAGGGAGGGAGGGAAGGAAGGAAGATTTCTGAGGATCACTGCCACAATGGAACACAGTAGGGAAGTTGACAAGCTCCTGGTCCCACTGATGTTTTGCTCACCATGCTCATTCTGGTTTTTGTTGTTGTTGTTATTTAGGTAAGGAGTTATCTTTGAAATGATGACCTGTGAGTCATGGATTGTCTAGTGTGTTTATAAAATTCCTTCTCAAAGGCGAAGCACCTAATACTTTCATTCCTGTCTTTTAAAATGCTACATGAAATTTATCATTTATTTAGGCATTTAGTTGGCATTTGTCCTTTTATGTTTTCTGTTACCATAGCAGACACAAAGACTGAAAAAAAAATGTAGGCCATATCTTAACATTTGACTCCTAACTACAGGAGGACAAGACAAGAAATAGATACATGTGAAGGAAATAGGGAAGGACTGTTAATATCCATTAATCACAATAAGAAAACATAAGAAATTAGTAATAGTAGAATGTATTGATCTATTTTGAGGAAATTAAATCTGGTTCTTGAAAAAATTGGCATTAGATGAAGGCATAATTTGATAAACCAACCATTATGTTTTTATTAACAACAGTTTAGCATTATGTCTAATTCAAATTACTTTTCTTTGTTCAATAAACCACATCTAAAACAAAAGTCATAACTATGTGAATAAAAAGTCTTTAGAGAAAGAAAATCAGGGGGCAATTTTTTCACATAGGGAAGCTGCACTTGATCATAGTTCTAAAAAGAAAAACAAATAAGGAAAGAATAAGCTCTCACACACATTTATACAATCACCAGCTAGGGCAACCCAACTGGCAGTGTACTGAACATCCTATAAAAGGGCATTACTTATTATGTACACTGAAACGAATACTGACTTTTATATTTCAAGTTCTGAGAAATTTTTTAAATACAAATTTATAGCTTTAGTGTATGTTCAGCTTACATTTTAAAATGAATTGGTAGAAAAACTGAAATAAAAATGGCTTTCTGGGGGAAAAAATTAAATTTACAATTGCATGTTAAATTGCCAGGCTGTGAGGCAATTCCAAGCTACATATATTTCTTACAATTATAAAAATAATTACATTATTTTTTTATTATTTTCTTAGTGTTACTTTGAATGGATTGCACACTGTTGGTTATTTGGTATGTGATGTTTTAACCAAAAAAATTTACATTAAGTGGAAAAAAATATTTGATTGTATCCTTTTTATGTTCCCCTCAACCATTTAGAAGATATTGCCTAATTGTAAAAAGTAATCTCTTAGGGTTTTTTTTCTTAAAGTTATGCTGTCTCAACAGAATATTCTTAAATAAAGGAAGAAATGAAAGGGAAAAAATCATGAATCTGTTTACATTACTTTATAATGAACTTTTGTGCTAATTTTCAGAGAAATAACTATATTTAGTTACAGATTCTGGTTACCCCATAGATCTACCTTTTTTAATAGAAATTTGAATGAATTTAAATTTAAATTTCATCAAACTTTTGGGTTGTTTAATGTATTTTATCACACAACAATGAAACAACTAGCATCATGACAATGACAATAACAAAAGATACTTTATTAAAATCCACATTAAATTTAGTGCAAATAGCAAGAACTCTTATACAGTTCTGACTGTATTTTACTTTTATTTGCACTTCATTGCTTTCTGTCTTGTTAATTAAGGTAATTGTATTCCAAGACTCATAAACAATTCATTAAAAATATTAGAACTTTATAGAGAAAAAATAAAATACTAATAATAATATAAAGTATCTAGCCAATATTTTGGAGCTTTCTCAATCTGATTTTGTATAGTATTCAGATTTTTCAGTGCTTTGTATTTAATTGGAACAATTGTATGTTTTAAAAAACAATCCCTCTTAAATTCATACTACTGCTGACAAAAGCTTTTTGTGATAAATGCATAATTTTTGAATCAAGATGTGGCTTACTTGCAACCAAATGCTCCTTGAGCCTACTCTTGCATGTTCTGAGTCATTTGCAGATTTCTCAACATTTTCCAGTGTGGTCACTGAAAACATTTATAAAACTGGTATCCCATTAGGTTTTTTTTTTTAACCATATCACTGTAAGAGAAGTAGTAGACTGAAGCGATCAAAATTAATTATTTGTTTATTGTAATGCCGCAATGAGGAAGGAATATGCAATCCAGTCCTGGTGAAGGTCAAAATCTAAAGCCAATGCCATATCTTTTGCTGTATATTGCAAATACTTGAAGCTGCTTATACACTGCTAATTAATAACTATTGTTATTTACTCCCTCATGTTCTTTCCCTCCCTTTCATTTGTTTTTTCAGTACTGCGAGATGACTTCAGACAAAACCCATCAGATGTTATGGTAGCAGTAGGTGAGCCAGCTGTGATGGAATGCCAACCTCCACGAGGCCACCCTGAACCTACAATTTCATGGAAAAAGGATGGATCTCCTTTGGATGATAAAGATGAAAGAATTACAGTAAGCTTTTTCCTTTAAAAACAACTACAATAACTAAAATATAGTTGCTTATTTAGTCATATATTATTTGTCCCATTGTGCAAACATGAATTGCCACCCTGTATGTGAAAAAATAAAAGGTGGAATGATATGCTAATTTATTTGAAAGACTGTTTCTGTTGGCAGACTGCCACAATTCCTCAAAAATAAGTAAACTTGCTATTATCTTTTCATTTATACTGATATGTAAGGTTGTTGGATCAGCTGCTAGAGGTTTAATTAAAAATAAATAAAATAATGATAAATGGCCTTTACAGTCTTATATTATTGTTGTTTAATACGCTGAAGAGGTAACAAAAACTAAAAGTTGGAGATAATCATTTTTACTTCTCTTTCTTCAAAAATAAGTAAATAACATTCTCCAGAAAGGGGAATAAAGTTAATTGAAGGTTGTGGACCCTTGCATCATGCTATTACCGAATGTTTACAATAATAAGCATTCTGAAAACTTATGTCCTTCTCCAATAGTATTAATATTATTGTGTTTGTTTATCATACTACTTTCATTCCCTATTTCACTTTCTTCATTCATTCATTTTATCTTTCATTCAGTGAAAGATAAAATCTACTTGCTGGGAAACATCCAGCCAGTCGGTGGGAGGGGTCAAGTGAGGAACTAGCTTTGAGTCCTTGATCAAATTGCAAGAGGCATAAACCTGACAAACCCACCCTCAAGTTTCATGGAAACTTATATAGTTGTTTCCCAAGAGAAGGTAAGCAGTCTGGGGGAGATTGTTGTATTATAGGTAGTACATAATAAACTTACTGACTTGGCTCCTTCACAAGTGGATCTGGTTGCTTGTTCCTGACATAATAGATGTAATTAGAAGCAAGCTTTCTTCCAGTTTAATATATTGTAGTAAAGTGATTTAACTCATCTTTTGGATTGCATTTTCTGAGGATTTATTGAATTGTATGGGTAATTCTCACTTACTGACCATTAGTTCAATGACCATTCAAAGTTATACAATAGTGCTAAAAATGTAAACTTATAACCAGTCCTTCAAGTTGCAGCCATTGTAGCATCCTTATGTCATGATCATGATTCGGGTGCTTGGCAATTGGCACATATTTACAATTGTCGCAACATCCCACCATCATGTGATCACCATTTGCAAATTTCACTGCCAGCTTTTGATAAGCAAAGTCAATGGGGAAATTGACAGGAAGTCACATGTCATTACACTTGATAATAGTCCTTGACTTATGATTGATTCCTTAGCAACTATTCAAAATAACGACAGATCCCCCAAAAGTACTTATGACCTGGTTCCTATAGCTGTCCTCCCTATGGTGAGATTATCACATTTTGGATACATGACCATCAGTCCACATTTATGGACATTTGCAGTGTCCCAGGGCCATATGCCCACAATTTATGTTTTTTGCTAAAAAAAAAAAAAATAGTGTTTACAGTTGCAAGAAAAAGTATGTGAACCCCTTGGGATAATGCGGACTTTTGCATGAATTGGTCATAAAATGTGCTCTGAACGTCATCTAAGTCACAACAATAGAAAAACACAGTCTGCTGAAAATAATAATACACAAACATTACATGTTGCCATGGTTTAATTGAACATAACATGTAAACATTCACAGAGCAGGGAGGAAAAAGTATGTGAGCCCCTAGCCTAATGACGTCTCCAAGAGCTAATT
>NW_015386261.1:696928-707836 GCF_001527695.2 Protobothrops mucrosquamatus | reverse complement strand
TCCTCCCTGCACTGTGAATGTTTACATGTTATGTTCAATTAAACCATGGCAACATGTAATGTTTGTGTATTATTATTTTCAACAGACTGTGTTTTTCTATTGTTGTGACTTAGATGACGTTCAGAGCACATTTTATGACCAATTCATGCAAAACTCCGCGTTATCCCAAGGGGTTCACATACTTTTTCTTGCAACTGTAGCTAACTTCACAGAGACACAATCAGTGTTTTTGGAATGCATGGGTGAAAGAGTACAACATTTCTTTAAAGTAGCCAAGTCCCAATAGCTGAAAAGAAATAAACTGATCAATTGTTAAAATTAAACAATTAAAATAAATTTGAAAGCTATGTATCATTAATTCTATACAGAATACAGATCTGTAATCTAAAGATAAGTAATAGATTTTACCAGATTATAGCCCTGATTTTTTAAAAAAGAAAAATCTTCATGAATATGTACAAATGTGTATAATCCTAGCTTTGTTGGTGTTATTCTTTTTCCAGTCTTGTAATTTTACATTTTGCTTATTTCACATTTTTCCTTAATACCTTTGCACTTCATAAATGCCTATATGGCTTCTGGTCATATTAAAAGTTTAATTGAAGCAAAGCACTTTTAAAATAATGTATATTTCAAGTATCTGGTTTCTTCTACTGAATAGTTAAATAATCTTTTTTTGGAACTGTGCCTCATACAGATAGTAAGCATATAAAAAGCAGCAAACTGACATACAATATGTTGGATACTATCCAAGTCTCCTTTTCAAGAGAAGCCAAAAAAGTAGATGCTTTCTGTCACAATTTATATGGTTTGCGGATTTGGTAAGCAAGCTGACATAGTTTCATTTGCAAGTGGAAGCAATTTTAAGAAGTTAATGGAAGACAGAAAGGCATAACAGAATGTCAACTTTTTTTTACACCAAAGTCTGTAAGAGAGAGTTAATATGGTATTTCAGAATGTTTCAGTTTGAAGAAATATGTTAAATGAAGTTTTATGCAATGATATTCTTTTAAATTAATTTTGCTTAGATTAAATTGTAAATGATTCATTATTTTCAGACACATAATTATCTTAATTATTATATTACCTTAATTATAGTAGTTGAAGTCCATATGAGAGACTTAAGTATATTAACCTATACCTTTTGGAACCTTTGGGATACAGTTGGATGAGTTAGGTATAAATAAAGTTTTAGAGCAGGTGTTCTGTCCCAGCCTACGTGAGTTCTTGTTATGCTCACAAGGAGAAACCCCTCTTCCAAGAAACAGGCAGGAACCGCAAGAAAAAAACAACCCCTTTTATTCTCACAGACCTGATTCAGTGTCCAAGGCAAACAAACACAGTCCACAGAAACTCAATCCTCAACATGAATGGTTATCTTCGGCAACCAGCACCTCCCACACCTTTCCTTTTACAATTCAGCCAAGGCCTTCTCCTTTGCCTTTGGAGCCGCCCCATTGCATTCCTCTGTCCTACTCACTTCTCTTGCCTGTGCATTCGTGCATCCAGGATTTGTCCCAGCTGTTCTTCATCACTGTCCAACTCAGGCTCCCAGCACAGCTGTGTCTCAGCCTGAGCTCGAGTAGAGGGGCCAGACTCCTTGTCCGACTGTAAGTCTTGGAGCTCCTCAGAGCCTTTCTCTGACTCTAATGTCATTCCAAGCCCCTCTTCCTCATCTGATTCCTCAGACTCAGCTGCTGGATCCACTGGCTGGTGAGGAATCACAACAGCAGGAGTCTTCTTCAGTATCTTCCTAAGCATAGGAAAGCCCTTCCCATCATTTTCAATGAGAATCACTGGTAGCCCCTCTGTTTCTCAGCTTTTGAAGATGTGTACAAATAGATATAAAAATCTTAGAGCACATCTGCATGCAGAGAGATGACCCTCATGATTGCCATAGGTTTCAGTTAGCTTTATTTGCACTGAGTACTTTTCTCATTTTGTCTGTTTGTTTAAATTGGGGAAAGTTTCTGCAAGCAAACATATTTCAGCTGGTTTCAATGGTCCTTTTTCTTATTTAACATATTCATTTTGGTTCACTTCTGTGTGCTTAGCTATATTTGATACTTCCACATGAACTAGACTTTTTCATCTAGCTATATCAAATTCCTCTGGCTTTCTTGCAAGCCCCAAGCATTGATCTATGACTGTGAATAATGCTTTACAAGACAGAAAGAGACTATTTTAATGTTGTGGTTATCAACGTTTTAGCCAAGTTGTTAACGATATACGATCACAAGTTAGTAAAGGCACTGATACCACGATTAGACAGTAAAGACCTGATCCAATCAAGATAATCAAAGTTTTCTTACTAGCAAAGATCAAAGAAGAACAGAGCTTGAAGACAGGGGATAGGGCCCATAAAATGGAACTGTAATGGAATATATACCCTGTACTGCATTCAATGAAGAAGGATTCCAATTAAGACTGAAACAAACTTATTTGACTATGATCATAAGACCCAGACTAAACAGGAGCAACAACCTTCCAACATTCTCCTCAGAGCACCTGCCTGTACAACTGAGAAATAATCTCCATTTTTTTTGTCCTCTAAATTTGTACATTAAGGTGATAAAATTCTGTAAGTTAAGCAGCTGCAACTTTTCTTTGAATTGAATTCCCATGAAAAAAATTATGAGCAGCAGTATTAGAAGCTAACTCTGAAACATAAAATCTAGTAATTGCCTCAACTTGTCTCCTTTCCATCTGATGATGATTCATAAGCTAGGACTGACAGATTCCATTTTAGACAAAGATTTGTTGCTTAGTATAAATCTGAATTGGTATTTTGTGAATCAACTCTTAAACTGATAAATGATTTGAAATATATTATTTTTTGATTTATATTTTATATATGTCATAAGATTTTGCAAGGATACTTTGTGTATACACTTTTTATTTAGAAGTGTATTGTCCCACCAACAATAAATAATTCTGTAATTCTGTAAAGCATAATATAATACTTACAATAGATCATGTCCATGTCATCTTTGCAATATATGTTTTGTATATCCTTTCATACAAAATGCATTTTTAACTGAATTAAGTGGAAAAAACTTTCTATGCAAACACTGAAAATACATTCTAAAAAAACCTCACCCTTAAAAATGATGTTAAACTTTATGTGCCTGCTTAATCTTATTGTATGAGAAAAGGCAACTCCTAACTGAATTATATATATATTCTGAAATCTATTATACAGTAACTTAGAGGTCTCCAATCTTTCCAGTCACGGCCTGGAGTGAAGGAGAGCAGTTTCCAAATTGGAATTGGTGCACGCATGTGCAAATGGGCCACATACACCCGCCTAACGCTAGCAACCCCATTCGCGCCTGCACGCTTGCACAAACAGACCACTGGCGCCAGCGCGAGTGGGGGGAGTGCATGCGTACATGTGCACACACTGGCCAGCCATTGCCACGGCCCGCTGGCCAAGAGGCCGTGGCCCGGTAGTGGGCCACAGACAATAGGTTGGTGACCCCTGCAGTAACTAATGAAGAACTGAGTATTCTAAGTAACCTAAGAAGAATGACCAGTGTAAGGCTGATGCATATATAATAATAATAATAATAATAATAATAATAATAATAATAATAATAATAATAATAATAATAATAATAAAAGTTAGAAGGGATCTTGGAGGTCATCAAGTCCAACCCCCTGCTCAGGCAGGTAACCCTATACCGTTTTGGACACATGGCTGTCCAGTTTCTTCTTAAAAATTTCCAGTGTTGGAGCATTCACCGCTTCTGGAGGCAGGTTGTTCCACTGGTTAATTGTTCTAACTGTCAGGAAGTTTCTCCTTAGTTCTAGGTTGCTTCTCTCTTTGGTTAGTTTCCACCCGTTGCTTCTTGTCCTGCCTTCAGGCACTTTGGAAAATAGCTTGACTCCCTCTTCTTTGTGGCAGCCCCTGAGATATTGGAACACTGCTATCATGTCACCCTTAGTCCTTCTTTTCATTAAACTAGACATACCCAATTCCAGCAACCATTCCTTATATGTTTTAGCCTAATCATCTTTGTTGCTCTTCTCTGTACTCTTTCTAGAGTCTCAACATCTTTTTTACATTGTGGTGACCAAAACTGGATGCAGTATTCCAAGTGTGGCCTTACCAAGGCATTGTAAAGGGGTATTAATACTTCACGTGATCTTGATTCTATCCCTCTGTTAATGCAACCTAGAACTGTGTTGGCTTTTTTGGCAGCTGCAGCACACTACTGGCTCATATTTAAATGATTGTCCACTAGGACTCCGAGATCCCTCTGTTACTACTATTGAGCAAGGTACCCCCTATACTATACCTGTACATTTGGTTTTTCTTGCCTAAATGTAGAACCTTACTTTTTTCACCATTGAATTTCATTTTGTTAGATAGCACCCAGTGTTCAAGTCTGTCCAGATCCTCCTGTATCCTAAGCCTGTCTTCTGGAGTGTTGGCTATTCCTACCACCTTGGTGTTGTCTGCAAATTTGATGAGTTCCCCATCTATCCCCTCGTCCAGATCATTGATGAAGATGTTGAAGAGCACTGGGCCCAGAATAGAGCCTGGGGCACCCCACTATTACTTTTTATATTTTTCATGCAATAATCAATGCATACTTGAATAAATGAAAGAAAGTACTAGTGTGCTATTTCCTCAAGAAACCATTTTTCATTCTTAATTGCCTTTAAAATGCCTGTTCAACATAGCAATAATATGTAACAATAAGGAATTACAAGTGGATTATATCCATAACATATGCACCAAAGTTGCTTTATTACTTCTCCAGAACTGAAACAATGAGAGCCAACATTATCTAAATATTTTTGAGTAGTCCAATAGACTATTTACTTCTTCCATTAAAATGTAAATATTATTTTAATAAGTTCCTTAAAAATCATATGGATCCAGTGTAGACATTATGTGTATTCTCTGTCTTTCTGTCTCTCTCTCCCCTCTCCCTCCCCTCCCTCTCCTTCCCACTCACCCTCTCCCCTCACTCACCATTATTCATTTTCACAGAATAATTCTTCTCTAGAAACTTGACTATTTTATATACCTGTTAATGTCCTCTTTCATCCAGTGACATATTTAGTAATCTTATTGATTAATCAGATCTTTGGTTGCTCGCTGAGCGTGGTTGTCTTCTTGAAGACATTTCATTACCAAACTAGTGACATCATCAGTGCACATTGATTCTTATTGATTAATTTTAATCTTTTTCTAATAAGGGTTAAGCCATAATTAAATTTTGGCAAATGGGGAATAACATAATTATATTTTATTTATTTATTTTAAAATACACATTAGGACATTATTTATTTATTAAATTAGTTGCTGTGTATCTCAACATGGGGCTACTCTAGGTGGCTTACAACAGTTAAAAGGAGAAATGAAGTGTAAACAAACAGAAGTAAAATAATAGAGGAATAAAATAAACAATGAAAAAGAAAATGAGAATATACTAATCTTGTAACAAAAGATGGAAAGGTGGAGAGCAGAGAGCGATGGAGGAGGTGGAGCCTGCCATCAGTCCAGCAACCATTTCCAGTGTGGAACTCTCCCATTGGGTCCCCAGGCCAATCAGCAGAGCAAGGTTTTCAGGCTCCTACAGAAGGATAGGAGGGTGGTGACAGATATTACCTAGAGCAGTGGTGGCAAACCTATGGCCCAGGTGCCAGAGGCAGCACTCAGAGCCCTCTCTGTGGGCACGCGCGATGTTGCCCCAATCCTAGACCTTCAGCTGGGTTTTATAAAACCTTTTCGCTTTAGGCCTCTGCCGTCAGGTGCAAAAAAAAAAAAGGTTCAATCAATCAGTCAATTTCAACTTCTTGCGGGGAAAAAAAGATCTTGCAAAGTTGGAATTGATTGACTGAACTTTTTAGTCCCACCCAGTCTACCGTTACCACTGCAGCCACACCCACCCAATGGGCCACACCCACCCAATGGCCACACCCACCCGGCACCCGACGATGCATAAGTGAGTTTTGGGTTGCAATTTGGGTACTCGGTCTCTAAAAGGTTCGCCATCACTGACCTAGAGGGTAGAATGTTCCAAAGGATGGGAGCTGCAGCAAACAATACCTAGAGATCTTCCGATCTCTTTCTCTTACACTAATGTCATTGGTCTTGGCTTCATCATCAGGATTATAGAAGAAAAGTTTCCCAAATTATAAGTCAAAAGCAGGAGTTTTCAGGCAATATCAGTGCCTATCAGAAAACAAGTAGTGCATTCCATGCTAGGAACCTCATACTAAGAGCCAACAATAAACCATGAAGCTGGTTGTGGAATAGTTTGGGGATACTTTACTGTCTTGGGATCTGGCAACCGGTTATCACTGAAGGATCTGAGAACTCTTCAGAAAGTTAATCCAGAAGAAAATCAGGCCAAGCTTAAATACAACTGAGTCATACAGCAAGACAGTAGTGTTAACTATACTAATGAATGGAGATTTATTTTAAAAGAATAGATATAAAGAAATAAAATTAGTTTTGAAATGGCCAGATTAAAATCTGGAACTAAATCTCATAGAAATATTATGGGCTGGATCCTAAGTAAACATTTCATGGTAGAAAACCTTCAAATCTTATTGCATTGAAGCAATAGGAATGGGCCAAATATATACCCTATGAGATAATGTTCTATAATTGTAGGAGACATTTGATTATAGTTACTATAGCTTAATATTGTAATTTACTATAGTGTAGAATTAAAACAGCAATTTCTTTTTCATATAGGCAAATCACAAGTGAAATTGCTTTGTTTATTAGATAAACAAATAATCATCCTTTGAAGTCAATGTCACTCAGTCTCTTTATGTATTGGTAGCACCCATGTGAAGTCCTGATTATATTAGCAAAGTCAGGCAAAAATTCAGAAATATGGAAGCAAGTAAATAAGTTTTTAAACAAAATTGTACAAATAGGATAGGAAAATATTTTTCTTCAACATTTGCTATTAGAAAGCAAACCACTTTTGAACATAAACACATTTAATGATTATGATTCATATTTTTTTCATAACAGGTCTAGAGAAGTATATATGATTTGTTAATATCCATTGATATATTTATATTACTTTTATTTTGGTTTGCTCTGCTTAAATATTCCCATCAAGTTAAGTATTGTAAAATTTGTCATTTTGTTATAACTTGTATATAATTGACAAATTTGTACTCATATCTTGATCTGTCAGTGGTACTGTTAGTATATTTATCAATAACTGGAAATTATTACTATTGGGAATATATTTTCTGATGTTGTAAGACTGATTTAGTTTTGCTCATTATAGAAGAAGATAAACTGGCTTCATAGAATGCTCATAGAATAACCACAGACATTCTGATAAATTTATCCCATAGTATTCCATAATATTTCTAGACTACATTGACTATTTAGAGAAACGTTTTTCCTATATAGACTTTTGAAGCTGATAGTCATGTGGTTAGTAGCACTTAACCAACCTTAGTTTAACAGAAAAGCTAAACCAATTCAGAGTAGATTACTTTTTGTTTGGAATTTTGCCATAAAAATCCCAAAATAGAAAACAAATAAGACCATTCTGAAAGAACATGACGGCAGTCTGGCTCCATAACATGCCATGGAGTTATACAGAAGTATCACTTTTAGTGAAACATAAACATAGGACATATTTATCTATAATCCCTAAATTGAAAACATCTTATTATTTGTCATATTATATAAGAAACAAAATGTGTAGTTATTTGAATTTCACAGTTTGTTCATCAAACTCTATTGTCACACATTTGAAAAAAAAAACCTCCCATGTATGTACATTTATTTTTAAATCATTATTTTTAAAAATTGTATTGACCGTTCAAATAAACTTTCAGTGCTTTTTTTAAAAACAATACATTTTCTTTTATGGTTTGGTTTATATTTGTAATTATGTTGTATGCAAATATTTTGTTTGTTCGTATTTTATGAAGGTATTATTAATACTTATCATTTTTATTTTAGATCAGAGGAGGGAAGCTGATGATCACCTATACCAGAAAAAATGATGCAGGGAAATATGTCTGTGTTGGAACAAATATGGTTGGAGAAAGAGAAAGTGAAGTAGCAGAACTAACTGTTCTTGGTAAAGATAAATTTTTGTTTAAAAATTATAGCTAATTCCACAATTAAACTATAGTACCCAGAGCATGGCCTTTCTACCAGATATGGAGAGAGAAGGAGAAATCAGTCCTGGAAGAAACTAGTCCTACTGCATAGGGCAGTGATGGCGAACCTTTTAGAGACTGAGTGCCCAAACTGCAACCCAAAACCCACTTATGCATCGTCGAGTGCCAGGTGGGTGTGGCCCATTGCCTGGTGTGGCCCATTCGGTGGGCGTGGCCAATTGGGTGTGCATGGCTGCAGTGGTAATGGCAGACTGGGTGGGACTAAAAAGTTCAATCAGTCAATTCCAACTTTGCAAGAACTTTTGTTTTCCCGCGAGAAGTTGAAATGGACTGATTGAACCTTTTTTTTTTTTTTGCATATGGTGGCGGAGGCCTAAAGTGAAAAGTTTTTATAAAACCCAGCTGAAGGCCTAGGACTGAGGTGACGACGCGCGTGCCCACAGAAAGGGCTCTGAGTGCCGCCTCTGGCACCCGTGCCATAGGTTCGCCACCACTGGCATAGGGCTTTAAAGGTGAACTGCACCAGTGGTCTACTGGAAGCCAGTATATGGACACACTGCAGTGTACTCAAAATTGCATGTGCCATTGTATTCTGAACCAGCTGAAGCTTTTGAATATGCCTCAGCAGCAATCCCCTACACAACATGTTGCAATATTGCAATTGGATTCCTAAGTATCCTGCCCTGAACTTTCAGGGGGGGAAATCATGTACCCTTTCCTCAATAATAAATGTTATATTTTATCCTGATTAATATTATATCAATTACAAAAGGTAAGGAATGACTAAAGCATGTTGAGCATGCAATTTCTTCAAAGAGAAACTATAACAAATATAGCTATAGATAAGGCTATAAATAATCTAGCTTTAAAACTACAAAATGCAGATGATTATGAGAATATAAATTCTAGTATTTCAACTAGAAACTGTATCTGAGAGGGTGAGCTTGAAAATGACAATGCTGATTATCCTAGACCGTATATATTGTTTTCCAGGATTTCAGTTCTTACCTAGAGCAAACTGGACATTATAAATTCAAGGATTTAAGAATCATATATTAGGGATGTGCAGTACCTTGGAACAGGAGAAGTACATCTATTACATCTGTTAGTACTTCCTTAAAAGAGTTGTCTTTCCCTGAGTTTGCATGATGTCCACATACAATATAGTTAAAGAAGTACCAACAGGATATGACATAGTTTCTTATGCAGTTAGTTGGCTACTGTAAGAACAGAATGCTATACTGGGCAGACCAGGGATCCAATCCATTATGGCACTCCTTATCTTATTAGGCATTTCATCATGGGCATACACATGCAAGCAGCATCTCCTTCTAACACATGTTTTCCTAGAAACGTTTTCCACAATATCTGAAGCATTGAACATCTCATGATGTCTTCATTTCAGAATTGAGTTTCAATGTACTGGCTAAGAGACTGTGTCTTTGTTTTATCTTCTAGTTTTCTTTCTCCAAAGTGAGTCTTTGTCTTTTTCACAAAGGAATTTAGTTTTTATTTTGTTTTGCTTTTCTTATAACATGAAAAATTAATAAGCAGGAGATAGATTGTAAATTCAGGGGTCTGCAATCACCCAGAAAAACCTTCAAGGTTTTGGAGACATTTAAATGACATAATTATAAATCCTAATTACTTCATTCGGCATTAATTTGTTCAGATCACTTTTCTGATACTGTGCCATGTTTTTCATTAAATTGTCTAGGTTCTAGCATGTTTCAGGTTCTTGATGTTTCAGGTTCTTGAATGACTGAAATATTCAAACTACTCTTGGGACTTGCAAGTATCATGTTCTTCCATGCTAATATCTAGTTATCATTTGCTTTCTTTAGAAAGACCATCATTTGTAAAGAGACCAAGTAATTTAGCAGTAACAGTAGATGACAGTGCAGAGTTTAATTGTGAAGCACGTGGAGATCCAGTGCCAACACTAAGATGGCGAAAGGATGACGGAGAACTACCCAAATCAAGGTACAGGTCTCTTCATTAATATTTTGAAAGGAATTGTGATTTATGCTGTGTTCTTGAATTTTAGAGGTGGTTGAAATATAAACCTGATGCATTGAAAACATTATCAAAGATATTGTGACATTGTAAGTGTCTTAGACAATTTGCTTTCAAACTGATTTATTCAGTTTTAAGCTTATTAAAGGATTACAATAACAGCAACTCTTAGTCATAATACTTGTTTTCAATATTCAACTGCAGAAACTAATTTGCTGGGTTATTTACATTAGACACACAGTCTACCATTGAGGAAATAGTGCTGGATTAGATAGGCTTTTATTCTGAGCTGTAACTCATCTTAATATTATTAATTACTATCATTGGAAACTGGAATGTTAGCTCAGTGTTCTTTGGATGGTGACATTTATACTTTTTACTGAAAGTAATGGATACGCGTGCATAAAATTGGATGCTGCTATAGGAAATAGAGACGTATTTCCAGAAAAGAGCAACTAATTCCTATTTTGTTCTTGTAGTCTTCTCACCTGTTAATGTTATATCCACTTAGTTGATAGAACATATAACAAATATGTCTATGTATTAGTCTTAAGAAATACAGGTTTGATTTTGATTTTTTGATTTTATTAAATTTATACCCCGCCCTTCTCCCGGAGGACTCAGGGCGGCTTACAGCCAGTTTAAAACAATGGTACAGTACAATACAAAATTTAAAAAAGATTAAAAATAACTATTCAAATTTGGCCGCTTCTACTAAAAATTTAATTTAAAACCCCTTTAAAATACCCCTAGGCCAGTCCTGCCTGC
>NW_015386261.1:663965-694431 GCF_001527695.2 Protobothrops mucrosquamatus | reverse complement strand
CGTGCCTCTGGGGGTTCCATACCCCGTCATTGAGGACGGCCCTCAGGATTATGCTGGGCCGTACCTGCGCGAGGGGGGAATCGCGCAGGGCCAGCAGTTCCGACCTGGAGTATGCACCGCACATGAGTCCAAAGTCCCAACAAACAGAAAACACACGGGGGGGGGAAGGTCCTTCTGATGGTTAAGTCCCTTTTCAAGATTTGGGATAGGCCAAAACGACCGGCCGCTAAGGTTAGGTCCATGGCCGGGCTCTCTGGGCCGGGTCCTCCACCGAACCACCGGACCGCCGAACCCCGGCCCCTACCCTTACCGAATCCACCGCCACGTCTATAGGCCAAGTTCGTGGGCCAGATGCTCCGCCGGGCCGCCGGGCCGCCAGACCGCCGGACTACGGCCTCCTCTCCGAGTCCGCAGGGCAAGCCACCGGCCGGGTCTGCTTCCGTCCGTCGCAGCCGAGTCCGGGTCCGGATGCAGCTGTCGTCTCCGTCGCGGCCTCCGTCGCGGCTTCAGTCGCGGCCTCCATAGCTGCCGCAGCCTCACAGCTGTTGCGGCCTCTAACTCCCAAATCCACAGCCTCCAAATTCAAATCCGTCGCGGCCTCCGCTGTTATTGAGGCCGCGACTGAATCCAGGCCAGGTTTTCCGTCGGGCCGAATCCAGGCCGAGTCCGGCCGGATCTTCCGCCTGGCTTTGCCGAGGCTTCGCCGAGCACCGGCCCTTCGCCCCTCAGTATCCTCGCCAGACTAGACTGCTGGCGAGTTCAGCTCTCCAAATTGAATCACAGGAGAGCCCCTCGGCCTGCGGGAGGCCCCCCATTTTCTGTTTCGGGCTCCACTCTGTCACGGAGCCGCCCCAGGTAGGTCCGCCATGTTGCGCACCGGAAATAAGTCCTTTACTTATGATTGGTTACATAATGACCTTTTGAAAGTATGATGAACCCCCCCCCAAAAAATAAACAAAGTACTTACTACTCATTTTCGATGGCTGCACCCCCTTCACAATCATCTGATTGCATTTTGGGCAATTGAAAACTGGCTCATTTTTATAACCATTTTTAGTGTTCCATGAAAATGTGACTGTGATTTGCTCTGTTTTTTGCCTGTTTCTGGTGTTTATTTTCGGTTTCCAACAAGAAATACCCATATGGGAAAATTGACTTGCTTAATAACTGTCATGTTTGTTTAGCAACCACCATGTTCACTTAACAACTGCAATATTCATTTAACATATACCATGTTCACTTAATGACTACTATGCTTGCTTTACAAAAACTGTCAAACATAGGGTCTGGTCACATTTTCCCTTTACTTATAACAACTTATGGCCATAATTCTGGGTGCAATTATGGTCATAATTTGAAGAATACCTACACTCTGTCTATAAAATGGTACAGAAATATACAAAAGAAAAGAGCAGCAGACATGTGAGGAGCTCAGAGCTAAATTCTACAAATAGCAATACAATAGCACATATATACCGCTTCATAGTGCTTTACAGCACTCTCTAAATGGTTTACATTGTCAGCATATTGCCCCCAACAATCTGGGTCCTGATTTTACCAGCCTGGAAAGGTGGAAGGCTGAGTCAACCTTGAGCTGGTCAGGATTGAACTCCTGGCTTTGGGCAGAGTTTACCTGTGATACTGCATTCTAGCCACTGTGCCTTTAATAATTATGAAAAGACCTGGGTAACTTAAATATGACAAGGCTAATGGGATACATGATATCAGTTTTCTGGACAGGGAATTGAATTAAAAGACCTCCAAGGTCTATTCAACCTTGTACTTCTATAATGGTGACATGTATAAAGCCTTCTCATCCAACTTTATGTTCATTTTGAAGGCCAGACACTAAGCTAGGATTCAGGCTAGCTTAATTGGTAATTAGGCTTTCCATGAATGTGCACCATTTAGTTTCACTTTTCTACTGGTACTGACTCTATAATTTTTATGATAGGAAAAGCATGCTAATATGTTATAATATATAATGCCTTGCAATTATATAGCTTACAGATCTATTATAATTTTTATTAGCAAATATAGAACACCAATGCCAATAATATTTTTTCAAATATAATATTCTACCTTTACATAATTCTCCTATGTCCTCCTATGCCACCCAGAGTTGTTTGTTTTGTGAAATGGGTGGCTATATACGTTATACAAATAAATAAATGAACTATCAAGTCAATGTAATCCATTTCAAACTTTTTGTTTGTTTAGATATGAAATACGTGATGACCACACCTTGAAAATCCGGAAAGTTATGGCAGGAGACATGGGTTCTTATACTTGTGTCGCAGAAAATATGGTTGGAAAAGCAGAAGCTTCAGCAACTTTAACAGTTCAAGGTACTATTTTTTAATATATTAATACCATACTAAGATTAAAATAGCAGGGTACATGGCAAATGCATGGATAGAATCAAAGCAGAATCTTTCATTATCAAAAATCAGGAAGATCATTCTGATCCAGTTGGAGATTTCTATTATGTAAAGTATTGCGCTGTGACATTTTGTGTTATGTTTCATAATGGAAATAACCTAAGTACTTCAGTATTCTTTAAAATATGTTGTTTAGATGACAGTAACAATATAATTAATGAAAGAATGAATTGTATGACTTATTTCTTTGTGCTTACAATGCCTAGATTCTACTATCATTCAACTTTATAATAACTTTTATATATCACCAGTAATGGCCAAAAGACACTATAATTTTCTAGTTGGGAGTGTCTAAGAATCCTATCAAAGATTTAATTTAAAAACATATTTTATATGTATAGTCTATGTATTATCTATAGACTTGTACAACAAAGATGATCAGGGGACTGGAGGCCAAAGCATATAAGGAAAGGCTGCTGGAATTGGGTATGTCTAGCTTAATGAAGAGAAGGACGAGGGGGGACATGATAGCAGTATTCCAATATCTCAGGGGCTGCCACAAAGAAGAGGGAGTCAAGCTATTTTCCCAGGCGCCTGAAGGCAGGACAAGAAGCAACGGATGGAAACTAATCAAGGAGAGAAGCAACCTAGAACTAAGGAGAAACTTCCTGACAGTTAGAACAATTAACCAGTGGAACAACCTGCCTCCAGAAGTGGTGGATGCTCCAACACTGGAAGTTGTTAAGAAGAGACTGGACAGCCATTTGTCTGAAATGGTATAGGATTTCCTGCCTGAGCAGGAGATTGGACTAGATGACCTCCAAGGTCCCTTCCAACTTTATTATTATTATCATTATCATTATCATTATCATTATCATTATTATTATTATTATTATTATTATTATTATTATTATTATACATGTTCTTGTGTAAAATAAAAACAAAATAATGTATTTCTGCTTCTTAAGAAACAAGATATTTGTTAAAATAACAAACCCAAACTATAGTTATAGTAATTTCAAATATTAATGAGAGAACATAGTTCAGAAGAATATTGTTTCTATGTAGTATAAACGTCCTGCAGAATTCAATTAATATATTAAGATAAGCAATACACAAACTCACAGGCACACACACATGCTGTATATGTATGTATATATATATGGGTACATATATACACACACTGTATATGTACACACGTATGCACGCACACACACACAAACATTCCAAAAGTTCACTCTTTAAGTAATTCTTTTCTTTTTTGGCTGAAAGCAGGTAATGATGTCATATAATTTTGTCGGCAAGCTAATTTACTTTAATCTTCTGATTTGTTTCCTTTTTCTCACAACCTACTCTGCAGTCTTAATCTCATAGTACTTATATACACTTTTCCTCAAAACTGTTTAAAAAAATCAGAATATAAGATCATATTGTAGGCATTCGATGCTTAATATATTGAGCTTTTTTAAACAAATACTAAATGTAATGCTACTATAAAAGTCAAGACACAAACAATGGTCTCATTTTTATAGACAGTGAATAAATGTTCACGAATCAATACCATTGATGTTAAAAATCTTTTTCTGTTTCATCTTCCAATTACTAATTCTTTTCTATAGGCCAGAACTAAAAGTTATTTGAGATCTTGCTACATTTGTTTTATTTCTTGATTGAAATATTTTATACACTAAATTGCACCAAAATTATTTTCATTAAAATTCTATTGTAGTTGCAGTCATCTGATATCATTGCCACGAATTGGAAAAATTCAATGCCCCAAATTTGGAAAGTGCTTGATAGTTTTGAAAGAATTTTATTACAGATAGTTCTTACTTCACAACCATTTATTTTGCAATTGTTACAAAGTTACAGTGTGGCAGAAAAAAATGACTTACAACTGGCAATCACATTTATGACCATCACAGTGCCTCATGATTATATGACCTCAATACAGGTGCATGGCAACTGTTGAACATGTACACTGGTCATCACAGTGTACCATGGTCATGTGATTCCATTTTCGACCTTCACAGCCAGCTTCTGACAAGCAAATTTAATGTGGAAGCTGGCAGGAGGTCACAAGTCATGGTAATATGATGAAATCTCCTTGATAACCATAGGCGATTTGCTTAATCAATACAACAGTGGATTGCTGGAAATGCAATTGTTAGGCAGGGTGATCACATGATGCTTTACTTAACAACTGATTCGCTTAGTGATTGAATTACTAATCCCAATTATGGTCATTAAGCAAAGATTATATGGTCTTGTATGTGTGTGTGTGTGTACAGTATATAACTGTATTAAAGATGTTCGAAAACAAAGCTCTTCAAATACTGTAATTCATTATTCAGCTGTAGATTCCAGGTATAATCTACTCTTAATTAAACAAAAGTCCCTATATCTAAGTCACAGAATTATTAATTCGACAACTATTGTTATTTTTAGTTTATCATGATAAAATCTAACTCTGTCAAAAGCATCATGACCTAGGGCCATGATGCTTTTTTTCCCCAGTAACAGAAGTAATTTTGTATCTGCATGCTATAAGTTAGTACTCCTGAAAATTCAAATCAAAAGTTGAACTAATTGGAATAGTTCAGCAACCAATATCTGATACATAGGGTTGTAAGGGACATTTATGGCCTTCTAGTCCACCCCCTATCCAGGACAGAACCTCATTCCATCATGGAGTGGGGAACTGATATTTGCTTAAAACCTTACAGTGATGAAGCTTCCAGTTCAGGAAGCAAACTATTCCACTACCTAATAGCACTAACAATCAGGAATTTGCCTATGGAATAAGTTTGGACTGCAAAGAGGTTTCGCCCATTCTGTTATCTGGCAGCAACTATCAAAAGTTTCTGTGCTCTCTTGCTTCAATGTGTGGAATAGTTTGAAATGACATTGCATTCATAGCAACTATGCTGGTGTCAGAGGCAATTTTGGCTCTGCCTTACATCAGTCTAAAACTGGATTTAGAAATGATGAGATGTGATCTGATAATGGAAGATCCTGACTTTTTCCACAGTTAAATTGCTTCCTGGTGGAACTGTAGATTCAGAACATCTTGCAGCTTGCAAAGGCAAAGTACACATTTGGTTCACTTCAAGCATATGATGGATCATGGAGCTTTTCAAAAGATGCTTAGGAATTTTTCTGACAATCTAGTGAGCAGTTCTGTCATCAGTGATGAAAGATGACCAGTGATCTTGATCCATGATGCCAATTATCAGATTATTTTATGAAGAAAAAGCTGCTGTTTTATCCAGTTTTTGTCTTCTATCTGTTGTGTGTATTTTTGTAACTGCTCATGATTCTGCATTCCGTTGACATCTTCAACTGAGTAAACAAAAACTTTACCATGATCCGTAAAGGCTTCTAAATAAACATGACCCGGGCTTTTGACATGATTGCACCTGTGGAGCCTCTTCCCAGTTACTAATCCATTGTCCTCAATGCAACTAAAAAATAAAAGCAAGTGAAAACAGCCATGGGAGCATAAGACCAAAAGCAAATAGTATCTGTCTGTATTCAAGCCCTTGCAGTGGCAATAAGGGTGCCATGTGTATTATTTTTCACTCTTATTGAATCTGCATTTCTGGAATATATCCTCTTTTAGAATGATCCAGACCCTTTGGGGAAAAGTGGGGGGAGGGAGACATCTGCAGACTGTCCAATTATTTTGAAGGTAAAATCATTTAGATTTCTTCAAGTCTGAATACTAACTGGGTAGACCCAGATGAGAGGTGAGGTAAGATGGATAACTTCTTGATATGTGATCTGGAATGTATTTAGACTCAAAAAACCTGCTGAAAAAGCTATCTTTACAGCTCCTAGAGAAACATCAGACGTAAAGGGGCCAAGTGAGCTTCTGGAGCACTGGGTTCCATATTGTAAGAATCAAAACATTTCACTTATTAAGTTTTCATGAAGTTTGTGTTTTATTAACAGTTTTATTCTACACTATTCTCTGGTATAAAAGATAAGAATAACTATTAAAATTGTTTAGCCATTAGCATTCAACAATATTTAAAACTGTTTTAAATACATACCAAACACATTACTTCTGAACAATAAGCTAAAATCTATATCAAACAGATTTCACAATAATTATATTGTATGTTTTTTTATTCTGGTCCTTTATTGATTCTCTGTTTTTACTAAATTTGCTCTAATCAGGGATTATGGGGAAGGGCTTATGAAGGCCACTTTTCAAACTATTTAGGTTCTTTACCCAACTAGATACTAGATAATGCCTGGATAGATTATTTTACCAGAGAAGAAATTTATTGTAGAAGTTCTTGACTTGAGTGTAGAGTATTGCTATTCTGCAAATATTTAGCCTACTCATATATTTAATTTAGTATGAATAAGCAAATTTTATAATATGAATATGAAGTAATATGCAGCTGAAGATCATCTTGACTTTGCAGACCTGTTTAGAGATTAGATGAGTCAGATTTCCTTTGATCGTTAAAGGTTGAAGAGTATTTCTCTGATTCACTGACAGTGGCAAAGAACCTGATAAAGCAATACATGCTCACTGCTTTAAATGTCTCCATGCTCAGCATAATTCATAGACTTATGTATGCTTTTCATAATCTTAAAGAGTTGGAATGAGAAAAGTTAAACCCTCCATAAGACATTGAACATTAGTGAAAAAACCTTGTCCTTTTTAAATCTTTGTGATCATTCAAAAGATGTCTGAAATGTTCAAGGTGATTTCTTCAAAGTAAAAATAGATACATTTTTATAATCTTGGTTTATTCCCATATAAATGTGCAGTCTTAAGTGGAATAAGGGTGCAGATAGATTCAGGATATGAATATAGACAAACAGCTTAACTCCGTGTCCTTATGTTTTTTTAACTAAGCAGCACTATAAAAAAATAATCACCTTTTGCTTTCAATTTGCTAAAAATATTGTTAAAAATTCATAAATTCTATTGTGTCATTTATTTTATAATAGTAGGTGCATTTAAATTCCTTATTTTGGAGATTAGCACCCAAACCTGAAAACAATGTCTCAAATTCTTTCAAGTTTATTAACAATGATACTTACTGTTCTGAATATCCATTCAGTATATACATTTCTTGAGTATAGTCTGGATTATTTGTTTGATTTAACATAAATTCTTGTTTCTCTTAACTAATTTTAGTATGTGAAATATTATCACACTTATCAAGGTATATTATATAGACTAGCTTACAGCAGATATTTCTGTGCTAATTAGGAACTCATGTTCAACAGTAATTATTTTTTACTTTCTGCTTAAAAGAATAAAACTAAATTAGATCCCTGAAAGATATTCAGAGTGTCTTTCTTTTTAGAACTGGAATTCACCATTTATAAATCAAAACGTATATTAATTATTAGCTATTTCACTGATGTAATGAGTAGATTACTAGGAGACTTTTTATTATTTATATATTTATGTAACAATCAATTATCTGTCAAGCTGGTGGCAATTCTGCCATCATATGGGTAAATTTTATCCAGAATCTGTCATGATTATATATAGCCATATGTGTACAAGATATTCAGCATTTTTATTTTATGTTATCTTTATTTTCTATTAATGTTATTGCACATATGGTTTAAATTGGATTATAAAGTGGAAAATTATAAACATAAAACAAAATACTTTGACCACAATGGTTTTGTGATAATGTTTAAATTTTTTATTTTGTAGGTATCTGAATTATGTGAATTTCTAAATGGGAAAATATAACTTTGAGTAGAGTTACCAATATCTGTTAAATTATTTGTAAAGAATGAGGGAATAAAGATGCACCCATTAGAAAATTTATTGGCATTTAAGTTAACATTCGTTTCACACAATACACAGGTGTATTTTAAATAGCAAATAGTAAAATTTGGAGGACTTAATCCAGGTGTTTTCAAATGTAAAATATTGGGAGGAGGGCAAGAGAGAAACTACTGTAAAATTACTGTAGTTCTGAAGGAAAATTGACTGCCTAATGTTTGCCCCCCTCTGCTCATCTGTTCACCTGCTCAGGAACTGTATGTAACTACATAGTTTAATAAGAATAAGAATTATCCTAGTTTTGGGGAAGAACTCAGTGCAGATGAAGGTCAATACCAGCTAAAGAATTGGGGAAAAAATCATATTGTTGTATATATAATAATATACTTGTAGTTGAATCATGCTTTTTCTTTCATATATATCATATTTTAAAAATAAAATTTAAAATTATGAGATACCTGCATAGAATTCTATCACTTGTTTATTAGAAGTATAGATACTTTTCACACTAAAGTAGATTTCTTGCCTGTCCTTCATTTTTCATGCTTCATATTTCCTAGCCATAAACGTAAGCATTCTCTAAAGCTAAGAACTGTTTTTATAGTGTCATCTGTTCGTGCTGTTTCTTGTAAACTTTGGATATTTCTTTTCAGATAGTTGCATTTTTATAAATTACATCTTGCATATTTAAGTATTTGTATATAAAATAGAATTTAGTTATTTATTATTTATATGGTGCTTTTCTGAATAAATAATCCGAGTGATTTAAAAGCACATTCATTTTATTTTGTTTCATTTCATGTTTTAGTTGATTTATTCTTTGTTTCCTGTTTTTGTTTTTCCTTTCCTTTCTTTTGTTTTAGTTGTATCTGGTAAGTTGAAATTTTATTGGCCATCTTCTAATCACCGTTATTCCTGTGACTGGATCATCTCTCCCCTTCTCTATCTATACCTTTCCATATCTGCCAACAAATCATCCTCCAACCTTCACTTGTATTGCCTGGACAGACCACAAAAGGCACATTCTACATGAAGTGTGGTAATTTTTGTGGCAAGCATCTAAGGTAATGGCTTGCTTACTTTTATTTTACTTTCATTATTGCATTGTTACATTTTTATTTATAAGTTTTTATTTAATTTTAACTTAACATATGATTGATTTTATTTTGCTTCAGCAAATCCCAAAATTTACATCTTTTTGAATATGCACCAATTCTTAAAAATAATGAAAGGTTCCACATGTAAAATAATCATTCTATTTTTACAGAAATACATTCTATTCTTCAGATTCAGTTATTCGACAGATGAAAACTCTTTTGCATTATTTAACTTACAAGCATCATTAAGAGCAATCTAACCGGAATCACTGACTTCAACTGATTAACTATGTTGATTCATTTACTACTTTATCCAGAAACAAATGAAAATTATTATCCCAGTATCAAATTGGTGAGAAAAGGTGGTTATTGTGTTGGCTTCTAACATAACTTAAAAGTTTACAAATGAATAGTTTCTCATTCTTTCTCAATGAAGCCACTTTTATCCCTTTGAAAAGTCTTTCTGGTGATCTTACCAGCATTGGTTTATTATCCCCTCTCCTAGAAGCAACTCTTAAACTATTTCCCATTCATTTGCAATTGCTACCCAGGGATGCAAGGCTGTAGGAGGATACTTTTCATCCTAGTAATTTCTTTATTATAACATGCAAGCTATACTATTTTAAAAACTCTTTAACTATAAAGTTAAATGAGTAGACAAGACAATATATTACTGAAGGCAGGACAAGAAGCAACGGATGGAAACTAATCAAGGAGAGAAGCAACCTAGAACTAAGGAGAAACTTCCTGACAGTTAGAACAATTAATCAGTGGAACAACCTGCCTCTAGAAGTGGTGAATGTTCCAACACTGGAAGTTTTTAAGAAAAGACTGGAGAGCCATTTGTCTGTCATGGTATAGGGCAGGGGTAGGCAACCTTGGCTCTTTTATGACTCGTGGACTTCAACTCCCAGAATTCCTGAGCCAGCCAGGGTTTCCTGCCTGAGGAACTAGATGACCTCCAAGGTCCCTTCCAACATCATCATCATCATCATCATCATCATCATTATTATTATTACTACTACTACTATTATTATTAGTAGTAGTAATAATAATAATGATGATGATGATGATGACTACTATTATTATTAGTAGTAGTAGTTCGATAAGGAGTAGTATTTATATTAGATTACAATCCTAAATGAAAAAAGTAGAGATTATATTCAGTGTGATGAGATTTATAAAAATTGTTACATTTTGAATTTTAAATATTCTATTCTTGTATGTATATATACATATACATAAAATTTGTTATATAATAGATATAATGAATGAATTAGTAAATTAAAAATACTGAGATAAAAACTCATTCACCTTCTTCAGCATTTGCTCTAACAAGTGAAGTGTATATGCATACACTTCACATCAAAATTAGTCTGAAACCCATGATACAGTCAATTGACATATGTGCTAATCTGATGGAATTATATGATGCATTTAGAAGACTGAACTAGCTACCCAGTGACAAATTAGTAAAAACAGATCAATTCTTAGGGAAGAAATGGACAGAGCATAAAACATTACAGAAGAACTGCTCATTCAAACAACAAATGGAAGCTTAACAAAGAGAGATTCAACCTAGAATTAAGGAGAAATTTACGATCAGTGAGAACAATTAATCAGTGGAATGGCTTGCTTACAGAAGTAGTGGGTTCTCCATCCCTGGAGGCTTCTAAGAAGAGATTGGACAGCCATTTATCTGGAATGATATACTGTAGGTCAACAGACTTAAGCAGGGGATTGGACTAGAAAACTTCCAAGGTCTCTTCCAACTCTTACTCTGTGTTCTGTAACTGCATTATTAATCAGATACAGCCCATACCAGACATGACACTGCAAAATCCATTGGAAAAAACATGCTAATACACAAACCAACCCTGCAATAAACACAATCTCCATGTGCTTTTCCCCCACAATTATATCAACACTACAATCAGAGGCCCCAACAACTACACCTACAAGATTAAACACACTTTGACATATTTTTTCACTAGTACATGATTACATATAATGCATGTACATATTCTGTAATACATGCCTTCATTTACCAGCAGTGTTCTTATGCCCTCTATATAGGTCAAACAGGACAAACTTTGCTTAAATATTAACTGACATAGGTTCTATCAGGACTCAAAATGAAGACATAGTATTATCAAGGCATTTCAGTGTCCCAGGTAATCTGTTTCATATGCAACTTTTATTTGCAAAACCAGTCTGTCTTCCCCTCCCTTCTTCCTCACCTTACCCCAATTTAAATTCTGCATTAGTTGAGCTACTCCATATAGCAGATGAAATGAGCTGTAGCTCACAGAAGTTTATCCTTTTACTAAAATGATTTTTGTTAGATTAATTTTTAAAAAACCAGAAAAGTTTTCAAGTTGTATTTGCTGTTCTCATAATTTGAAGAAGGGGGAAAACCTGCATTGTCTTGATCATTGCTTAGAGAAACAAAACAAATCTACCATAATGCATAAAATGATACGACACAAACTGTAGAAGTTGGAAATAATATGAAGTTCTTCATTAAAAGTTGTTTTGGAGAAAATGCGTAAAAGTGCAGATTATAAGAACAAAATGGATGAAGAGCTAAAGGCGGAGTGACAGTAGTTGTTCTGAATTAAAACTCTTAAATATTAGGGGAAAAATCAATCATACTATAGTTAGAAGTAGGAAATAGGTTTCAAATTGCTATTTGTTTTTAAATATAATCTGGGTAGCCATCTGTAAAGATTAGTTTAATTTGACTTCTTTCATTGAGTAGGCACTCAACCATGTTGTTAAATTCTATATACACTAAATTCTTTCAAATCAGTCATCACACAAAACCAGAAATACTTGTTATTTGTACCAGTTAGGTTTCTTATATCTTATGGGATCTTATACTACTACTGTAATATTGCCATAATTTTGAGGAAATTTTTGGTAACATCAGTATTGGAGATCTAATTTATAGTTCTAGTAATGTCCTGATCCAGATCAGATGACTAAATATTTATAGTAGTGTGATATTTTTATGTGTGCACATGTACACAAACACACACCAACACACATCATTTGCCTTGATATCAAGACTCAGAATACTATTCAGAAAAACTACAACTCAAATATACCATAATAATAATAAATTATAATAATAACAACAACAACAACAACAACATGAAAGTTTTGCAGGAAAAGTAGAGCAGGTTGGTTGGTTTTTTGAGTTGGTTGGTTTTTTGAGTTGCTTCTCTGAAATGTTTGTATTTCTTAAAAAATCATTTATAAAATGATAGTCAAACAGCTTACCTTCACTTGTAGATCACAGTTCAGTTTAACTGCATAATGTTAATTGGTTTTGAAAAGCTATATATATCACATAAAATAATGTAGAACTACCTTTAAAAAATCTTTAGCTCCTGTTCTTTGATATTTGCATTTGTATATACTGTTAGGAAAAATGTTTTTAAAATGTTTTTAAAAATAATCAGTACTCTGAAAATTCTAAAGAAACAAATAATGTTGATATGTCACTATAAAATATTACTATGTGTAACATAGTAATGAGACTAAGAAGTATTTCAAATTGGCTTAGACTTCTATTGGCTTCTGTGATACGTTTGTACAGATTATTGGCAGCAATACAGAATACAGACAAAACAAACTTCTCCCAAGAGTTTTGCTTTGTTTTATTTTTTTACTTTTTCAGCTAATTTTTAACCCTGACTAGTTTCTATCCAGATACTAACCTGACCCTGCTTAGTTTCCAAACCCAGATATAATCACTATGTTGCCATATTTGGAGCCCTTTATGTGTCATTCTGAAATCTGAATCTACTGCTAATATGCATGAAATGTGATTGAATGTAATGGCAGTTTTCCAAACTTTTGTCAAATTTGGAATAATTTCAAGAGAATCCAGGAAGATGAAATTTGTTCTGCCAGTCTTATTACAATTATTATCATTCTTCTTACTCTCATTTTCATTATTTCTATTCTTGCTTAAATTTATTATGTCTGTCCACTCCCAAAACACTGGATGACCAAGACGATCAAAATATACAATTAAAAGCAATTAAAACCTAACAACAAAACTTAACAGCCCAGACTAAAGAGCATCCAAATGGAACAAAAAGAAAAGAAAAAGAAAAACCCAGGAACTTTATAAATACACTAAGCCCAAGCCCAAGGCCAGACCTAAGGTTCAAGCCTTGGGTGCCATAGGTAAATCTGGGGGATGGTCTTCTAGCGGAGTGCAATGTTGATGTAATTCTCAATAGAGAAAGACGGGAGAGAGTCGAAGCATTTCATTCAGATGGAAAAAAAATAAACCCTTTTTTTTCCCCTTTCCTTTTGGTTTCCTTTTATTTCATTTTGATGCTGTTCTCTCCCGCAGAACATTTTATTTTAAAAGAGCTGTTTCTTATTTATTTATTCTCTATTCTAGGTCAGTTACATTAATATACTTAACTGCCGTAACTTAATGAAACCAACATAGTTTTTGACATTCTGTTTACCATTCCATGTAGTGACCATTTGTATAAATAAAACAGTTTGGACAATACTGGCAGTATTTATAATACGAAGATGAACAGATGTTTCAAATTTGCTTAATTTACATGCACGTTTTGTTTGAAGATGTTGACTAAGTAAATCAACAATTTAGTCTGCTTCACTATAGCTTTAATTTCATTCGTTTTCCTAATTACACACACACACACACATACACACAAATTAAATGGTTACAATTTAAACAGCAGCACTTCTAAGTCTATGAGTTAAATTCAAAAATATTTGGATATCCATTTCTACATCAAATTCAAACCTGTTATGAAAGATTTTTAAACGATAGAAATTCTCCGCGTCCTTTGGCAAAAATCCTCATAGGAAACATTTTTGGGAGTCTGGAGAAAGGTTATAAAATATAACGTTAATCAAATTTTATAAACTATAGCAAGAATATGTTAGTTTTAGCCTTCATTTGTTATTGAACCATTATTGAAGTGGAACTCAATCTTCATCATAAAAAGAAAAGTCATTAGAAGCTAACCTGCAAGATATAAGGCAGCCTTCTTTTTAAATGTCTAATCCAATTTATTGTTTATCTCCATTAAAGTTTGATTAATGCTCTACATTGCTGAAGCCTTCACCCACCCACTAGTTTTGTAACCAGAGATTTGTGTGTGTTTGGGTTTCGTTTATTAAGCTCCATTAAATTTTCAACTGCTTTTCTTATTGAGCATAGCAGCAACTCTTTGTGCTAACATGGCTGGAGAGGGAAAAAAAGAAGAGGAGTTATCATCTTTCTTAACATTTACCAAAGCAGGCAATTAAAAACATACAACAGAGGCAAAAAAGAAACAGCTAAGTTGATTGTGTTGTATGTCATTTTTTTCCTTGCTGTTTCTGATAAAATAATTCTGAACATGGCTTAGCACCAACAAGATTGAACAACATATGTTCACATTGCATATATACATTTCAGTTTCCATATGGAACTTTGATGTCAATTTCTGAAACAGCTAGAAATTAATTAAACCATGTTAGTAATGGATAATTGTGGTTTGACTTCATTTCTCCCTCAGAGCCACCACATTTCGTTGTCAAACCTCGAGATCAAGTAGCTACATTAGGTAGAACTGTCACTTTCCAGTGTGAAGCAACTGGAAACCCTCAACCAGCAATATTTTGGCGAAGAGAAGGAAGCCAGGTAAAATAAACTGCAATTACATAATGTAAATTATTAATGAATAAAAACATTAAACCAATTTCAATATGAAACCAATCTTATGACTGAATCTCTATTAAGGGGGGAAAATAATCTGTAGATTACTGATCAATCTATATAATAAATTGTTGATGATTCAGCAAAGAAATATTCATTGACTATTGAGAAACAGTCTCACTATTCTCTTTCAACAGTGCAACAGTTTTAGTACAACATAATTGAAAATGGTGGAGGAATTCTGATTATAGACATACAATCCTATTATTTTTCTATGTTTATATATGGACATTGTATGTATTGGAATGCAGAAATAATTGGCAAGCTAGCATGTTCTATTTCTCCAACAGCAACCAAGGATAAGTTGTTTCCTTTCCACATCTTTTGGATCAATTATTCAGACTCATGAATATTATACACTCATAATCACACATACATACCCAGGTCTTCTATCAATTTGTCTCAAAGAAAAAAATAATAATGTATATATAAAAATACTATAGCGTCTCCTGGTCCTTAGTAGTGCCACAAAATTTCATACCTGAAAGTTCAGCTCTATGCAATAAAATATGAATTTTATTAAGAAAAGCCAGGTCTCTCTGAAGTCATGCTTGACCTCTGATAACTATAGGGCATACCTATGTAGTTTTCCTGGCAATAGTGCAATCATAGTTTTTCTGTTGCTTTCTTCTGGGATGTTTTATCAACTTTCCAAAGTAGCCTATAGCCCTGGTATTTCCTGATGACTTACTTTATTTTCAAGATCAGCCAAGATTAACTAGCCTTACCATATTTGGGTCTACTATTACATTCAATACCTGCAACTTTTTTATATGTCTTTATATTCTAGAACTTACTGTTCTCCTACCAACCACCTCAGTCTTCCAACCGGTTTTCAGTCTCTCAGACGGGTGATCTTACAATTACAAATGTCCAGAGATCTGATGTTGGATATTATATCTGCCAGACTTTAAATGTTGCAGGCAGCATCACAACAAAAGCATACTTAGAGGTAACTGATGGTAAGTTTATGTTTAATTGCTAATAATGTAGCAATAGTTTGGGAGTAAATGTTGATAATTCTGCATATTTACGCTTGTCTGCTAAGTAATGTATTTGCAAAACTGGAAATAACAACTTTCAAGCTTTTGGCTTTAAGGAATATTAATGATTTTTGCTTATCCAACACGCAGAGAAGTTATCCCAATTTCATGTACCATGGCATTTCATATTTCAATTACAATTTAATATTTTGTTATAGTATGTAAATAAGTAAGAAGAAATGCATGTATGTTTTCAGTTCTTTATCTAAAATAGAAAAAGTTACAAAGTAAAAATATCCTTTTATATTATTATAATAAATAAATACTATTACTATTATCATTTTAATAGTAGCAAAAGTTAATAATGGTACCAGATAATATTTTATTATATTTTAATCCCAAAGTAATTTTATGTACTGTATTTATTTGTATTTCATATTTCTTAACTCCTATCTCCCTTGGAAATTTGCTGTTGCTTTCAAAAGTGTTTCTGCTTGTGAACATAATTTCTTCTTTTTCTTCTGCCAGTGATTGTAGACCGTCCTCCCCCTGTCATTCGACAGGGTCCTGTCAATCAAACTGTAGCTGTGGATGGTACTTTAATACTCAATTGTGTAGCTACAGGCATTGTCATGCCCGTAATCCTATGGAGGAAAGATGGCATCCTTATCTCTACTCAGGATTCTCGAATCAAGCAACTGGAATCTGGGGCACTACAGATTCGTTATGCAAAGGTAACTTAAAACTTTTTTTAAAAAAAAATTATATATATGTTTTACTTTTCATTGGAACTTGGCTTGAGGTTTTGAACATTGCTCTCTGATTTTAAAATTTATGAATAGTTAAATAACTATATTCTATCACCTTAGTTTCATCAGCATTCTCAATCTTTGTTCAGTTTATAATGTGTTTTTATATGAGTGCCTTTTTTCTAACAAAATTTATAAAATGTTTATTTTAACCTCTTTTTTATTAGGTAACACATAAATCTGAAGAAAGTCAATGTGGTATATTGATTAATGTAGTAGACTAGGACAGGAAAGACTACAGGTTCAGCTCTTATTATTTCAAAAACTCGTTTACTTTTCAGCTGGGTGATTCTGGTCGGTACACATGTATTGCCTCAACCTCAAGCGGTGAAGCATCATGGAGTGCTTACATTGAAGTTCAAGGTAAATTAATCAGGATTCATGAGAACAGAAAAGAACTTTAAATATAAGCTAATAGTTTCTGTGTAATAAAATCAATATAGTGATGTGACCCCAGTAGATTCTAAGTCAGCTCTTAGTAATAAAGGTTTTCATTTTCTAGAATTTGGCATTCCAGTTCAGCCACCACGACCTACTGACCCTAATTTGATTCCTAGTGCACCATCAAAACCTGAAATTACTGATGTCAGAAGAAATACAGTAACCCTGTCATGGAAACCTAATTTGAATTCAGGTGCAACTCCAACTTCTTATATAATAGATGCCTTCAGGTATTATGCCTTTCATGTGTTCCAGTTGTGTTTCTTTTAAGACTGTTAAATTAGAGGCATGCACCAACCTGTTTGGTTTATATATTCTGTCTTTTTAGCCATGCAGCTGGTAGCAGCTGGCAAACTGTAGCAGAAAATGTGAAAACAGAAACATTTGCAGTAAAAGGACTGAAACCAAATGCCATTTATCTGTTCCTCATTCGTGCAGCCAATGCATATGGAATTAGTGATCCCAGTCAGATATCTGACCCAGTGAAAACCCAAGGTAAAATCTCTCTCTCTCTCTCTCTGTGTGTGTGTGTGTGTGTGTGTGTGTGTGTGTGTGTGTGTGTGTGTGTAAAATATATATAACTATTATATAATTGTACTGGGGGGGTTGATATAAAAAATCACATGACTCAATTTTAGTTAGTTAATACAGTTTGGAGAAACCTTGGTAAAGCTGTGTTTTACGCACATCGATTAAAGAATGTAAGTCAACAATGTACATTTTTTCCTCTCTGAAGAAACTATTCCATAGTTTCGGAAGAGAGAACAACTTTTGGAGCACTAACACATAATACATCTTGATAAAAGTAAAACAAAGCTTGTATAGTACAATTGCCAAGATAATATGAGGCAGTACATTGCAGTACAATCCAAGCAGCAAATATAATATAATAAATATCTCTATGTGACGTCAAACACATTAGGACAACTCCAGTACTGCCTGCTTCAATTTATATTGCCTGCCTAATGATTCAGATATCTGTATTCCCATATTTGAATGTACATATAGCTCTATTCAGAATATCATGTATGGGTGTATGTAAAGCAAAATAATTTAGGTACATATTAAGAAAGTTATGGGTTGGGTTTTTTTGCTTGCATTTCACTAGCTAGTACTTTTAACCATTTATAATTCATTTACACTATTTGTTGAATATGATATTAACATTTAAACATATACATAAAATACAACTTTTTTATATACCATTAAAATATTACTTCCTCAAGTCTCAAGGTCATCTGATGAGCTCATGGGGTTGAAATTGAGAGAAAGTGACTAAAATTAAACAGATGGGCCCAGTTGATTTAAATTAATGCAGAAACTATTCTTATTTTTAAATTCTTGCCATAGTTTCTTAAGGAAATTTAGGTTTTTGAGTGTTAAATTGGAAGTGAAAATTATGAGATGACCTCATGAGTGAGTTTTAATGGGACTGTGACCATAATTAATGGAACTTTGTATGTATAGTTTAAAACAACAATTCTGCATCAATTTTCCTGCTTTGTTTATTGATAGTAAAGTTTTAATTTTATTGAAATATTTGGGGATTTTTAATTTTAATAATTTTTAACAATTTTAATAGACATAATAGAAAAAGCACAAATACTATGGAATTATATATACACACAAAAACCACAAACACATACACATTGTAATGCCTATATCTTATGCTTTTTCAAGCATTCCAAGTAAGCCATTTTGTTTGCTCATTTAATAGCTTAGTATTAGAGTCAAATCAATCTCTGTTACTTATTCAAATCATACTAAACTGTTGTGATCTAGATAGTACGATCCTTCTTCTTTGTTGGATACTTATAAATAATTTTGTTCTAACTATATACAATGTATTCTGCTCTTCATTTTGTTTTTTTCCCTTTTCATTTCCTTTCTAATTTAATTCTGATTTTAATTCTTATTTCTCTTAGAAATGAAAATTAATATAATTTAACCAAAATTAATTTAAAAGATAGGAAAAAAATTCTGATACTAGTACATGCAGATTTGTTTTTCAACACTTTTTCATACATGTCTGATAATTTCTTAAAATTGTTTCAGATGTTCCACCAACAAATCCAGGTGTGGATCACAAACAAGTACAAAGAGAGCTGGGTGATGTTGTCCTACACCTCCATAATCCCACAATTCTTTCTTCTTCTTCTATTGAAGTTCACTGGACAGTAAGTACATTAACAGCAATAACATGGAGTGGCCAATAAAAAGACAGCTCTCAAAGAATACCAAAATGCAATGATGCATTGCTGATACTTCCCCCTTCATTACCTTAATGTGCGATACAGTTGAGTATTCTTAGTAACTCTGAAATGATATTTAATGAACTTTGGTTAGGACAACTTTTGACAGTAAATCAGAAGTCAAAGGGTAAAAGTTAAAATTAATCCACCAAAGGGATGGATTAATTATTTTTATATTTCACTGGTAATCTACCCATTTCTGTCCATTCGATTCAGTGCTATCCTCAAAGCACATTTTCATTTTATTCTGTGTCTTTATCACTGCTAATTATAAATAGATTGTTTTCTTTACGTAATACTTTTGTGTTATTTGTGGTTAGAATTAAAAGTAATTTGAATTTTAAATACTTTTAAAATGTAAGTAACAAATACATTTTATTTTTTATATAATTACCCATCTTTTCCTTTGTAGTGTTAATTTCTATTGTTTTTGTCTTCAAAATACCTTGTGGGTTTTATTATTTCTGGAAAATTGTTTAAGGCTAAGAAGTTTTGATCGTAGAAGATTTGATCATAGTTACCCAAAAAATGGCTCTGGATTTATAAAAGCAAAATCTGCTTCAAGTCACATTTAACTCATAGTGACTTCTTGGAAATAATACCTAAGTAGCTGACATTGCTCTTCTGTTTTTCAACTTCCCAGACGAGTCTGCATACCTGGGATTCACTGGCAGAATTCTACTTTAGAACCTGCTAAGCTTCCAAGATCAGCCAAGTGTTGCCACTTGCTGAGTTCTGCATTTATATGAGAAAGTCATTTCTCTTTAAATTCTGTTCTGAATCTGCTAATGTGGAGAACTAGTAGAAAAAGTAAAATGAATGTGGGGCTTTCTGAAATTATTGTAGAGTACTATTAAATTCTGACATTATTTAATAAGATTTGTGTGTGCTCTTTTTACTTGCAAGGTAATTTAATAACTTTACTCTTGAAAGGTGGTGAAGAATACTCACACTTATGCACTATATTGAACATATAACCACGAGAAATTAAATATATAAATAATGCTCAATGATATGGTGTTACATATATTCATGTATATTTACTATTTAATAAGGGTGTTCTATCTTTAATGTTAGGTTGACCAACAATCCCAATATATTCAGGGATATAAAATTTTGTACAGGCCAACAGCTTCATCTCAAGGGGAATCTGAATGGTTGATTTTTGAAGTGAGGACACCAACAAAAAACAGCATTGTAATTCCTGAACTCAAAAAAGGAATGAACTACGAAATTAAGGCTCGACCTTTTTTTAATGAGTTTCAAGGAGCTGATAGTGAAGTGAAATTTGCCAAAACTTTGGAAGAAGGCAAGTAGTAGCATAACTGCCTTAGTTTTTTTTTAAGTATTTCTAACTCAGGATCATTATGAAGTTTCTTTTTTCATCTTTCTCCTTATATTGATGACAAGTAGCCCAGCTACTAAGTAGCCCTGTGTTTCTTTTTGCTATATCTTGGGTTAAGTTCAAAGGCCCATTTCAAACTTTTTCAATGCAGATACAAATGACCAATATATATATGATGAATAATATTTTTTTTCTTACTGCATAACTCACCTTATATATATTTATTTGTGATTTGTGGTGACAGTTAATTGAGGAAGCTTCAGAAATTGTCCACCATTGATTCTTGGTTTTAGCAACAGAGTTTTCAAATCTTTCCCTTATTTATCAAGACCTGAAGATGATTAATTGTTTTTTCATTTTAAGTTTTCAGTTATGCAACAATTTGGACTTCATCATGTTTGGTTCAGTTTACAAAAAGACCCTATATCATAAAAATACAAAAATAATCTTTTTTTAAAAATTAGATCCTTCCTTCCTTCCTTCCTTCCTGTCCATTGCTTTGGTGTTGCAAGATAAATTTTGGGATTTTTAGACTTAAATGCAACTTCTTAAATGACATGTTCAGTGATAGTCAAATGATAGTAAAAGTACTGTTTTGATCATAAATATGCTTTCTTCCAAAACCAGCTCCAAGTGCTCCTCCACAAAGTGTTTCAGTCACCAAGAATGATGGAAATGGCACTGCAATTGTAGTAACTTGGCAGCCACCCCCAGACGACACACAAAATGGAATGGTTCAGGAATACAAGGTGATATATAGATGTAACTTGGCCAATTATTGGGAATTATTTATATAGATTTTTTTGTGGTTACTTAGCTCCATCTGGTGGTAAAAAAAATCAACATATTCTAGAGTAACATTCTTCACAAGGATTTTAACACCCAATATATTTATATTGTTTTTAGGTTAAAAGAATATTAATGATTATACTATATAGTAACAAATTGTGTATATTTGTTACTTAGAATCACTGCTATAAATAAAAGGGTATTGAAATAAAAGACTGTGAATGCTGAAAAATTAGCTATACAAAACTGAATACTTTTAATCTTGCAATCTTATAAATAATTTGAGACATAATACTAAATCATATTATATAGTTTCTTACAGGAAAAAAAATCTAAATCTAGTTCTAGATTATATAGCAGTATTAGGTTAGGGTTGATTATCCACATTATTGAGAATATAGATTTGATATTTCATTTTCCAGTTTTGAGCTGCCCTTTATACTGTTAAAATGGTCATTAATGTCAGTGAAAAATTTAAAGTACGATTTTAAAGTGCTTAACTTTTAATTTTCATCTTCAACTTCTCAAGTACTGCTTTTGAAGAATTAGGATTTTAAAAACTATCAATTGGGAAAGGTTGATTTAAGTTATATTCCATTAAAAAAAAATCTAAAGGAGAAATTAAGGGGTGCATCTTGTAACTGACTAATTAGATCAGATTAGATTCCAAGTTTAGCTCTTGGAAAACATACACAGTACAATAGGACAATTTCAATCAGCTTTTTAAAAGTATTTTTTGGTATAATTTTGCAATTTTATTTGTAGCACATCTATAATCATCTAGTAAATTAAATATCCAGAGAATTGATCTCTCTTATAAAAGTCCATGTAATCAAATCGTATTTATGTTGGATGACTTTCAACATAGTGAACATTTATTTTGTATTTACCTCTTTTGTTTTTAAGTTTTAAAAGTTCTAAACACTAAAATAGGAATTATTCATGTTCTTTTGTTTGGCATTTCTCCAGCTTTTAAAATAACAGCAATTCTACAGAATTAACATTCCAGGATGTCTACCTAGCTAAAGATATCCTGCATTGGCTAGGTTTTTCTAAGTTCAGAAGCAAAGCAGAGTCAGCCTTAGTATTTAAATGATTAATATGTAGGCAGCATTAATTGGGACTATAGGGTAGACTGTAAGACTACAAAACATCCCAGGGTGAAAACAATAAAAAATTACTTCTTTGCTGTTGCCAAGAAAATTCACAAGAGTCAAATTGACGGCATTTGTGTATCATTACCTTTATATTTCAAGCCCAACCTACTGACAGTACCTAGATAAAGTTGGCTGATCTCAAAAATTATAGTAGAGCTGTACTTCTATTAGTATTTAAATGGAAGAATACCAGAAAATCTCAAGACAATAATTTGGGAAGTTTTGGGAAAGCATTCCTTAAGAAGTCAGTGGAAAACTACTTTTGTATTGTTGCCAAAAAACAATAAAGTGACCAGGAGTTTAGTTCAACTCAAAGACACTTTAATTTTTACACCACTGTTATTTGTATTAGTAGATCACTATTAACAATTCTTAGTATTGTTGATTATGTTCCATTGAAATGGTGGAGATGTCTTAATGTTCTAATCTTTCAAAAATAATTCAATAATATTTGTATACAGTATATAGATCTTCTTCAGATGCAATGGGCAAAATTTTACTATTTTTCCAAATAGCATTAAAATTTATTGTCTCTAAAACAGGCTGAACAACCAATTAAATGTGCATTATTTTCAGTTATGCAAATGACAAATTAATATACAACTGAAATATTAGTTATGTAATTATATATGATATCAGTTTTATCAATTACATAAATTTGAATTTAATGGACAACTGGTTTTCAAATGGACCACACAATCAGTATTTTATTATACCATGTTTTCCCCAAAATAAGACCCGGTCTTATATATTTTTTGCCTCCAAAAGAGGCACTAGGTCTTATTTTTGGGGAATGTTTTACTCGCTTACCTCAGGACTGCTGCAGCTAGGCCTCCCATGCCCCAACACCTGTTGCGCTGCCACCCGACTTTGGCCGCTTGTGGCAGGAGGCCACCTGACGAATCATGAGTGGGGGCACTGGTGCAACATGACATCCTGCCATGAGCGGGGGCACTGGCACAATGAGCCCTGCAGCGTTCTGCCATGAGCAGCGGCACTAACACGACGTGTCATGCAGTGTACTGCAGAGAGCAATGGCACCAGTGCAATGTGCCATGCAGCCTCCTGCCACAGGCGGCCGCAGAAGTTGGGGTGGTACAACAGGTGTCCAGGTGTGGGAGGCCTGGCTACAACATTCCTGAGGTAAGCGGGTGTGGGGCACATGGGGCAGCTCCACTCCCTAGCTTGATTTTTACATGTGTGTCTCACCCCTCCTTGTACAACCAGACTGTGGGACAGAGTGGGTGGGGTCTTATAGAGGTAACTCTTCTGTAAATATCAGGTGGTAAACATCCAAAGTTCTAATATCAAGGAGTTCTAGGAAAGCATGTACTATTTCATTTTATTTCTGGACTACTGAAGTTTTCTCCAATAGTTACATTGGAGAATTCATGCATTTTTAAAAATAAACCACAGTTATTTTATGAACTTATTTTACTGCTATTTATATCAATTTGTTAGCAGCCTTTACAAATGTGTATTAACATAGCCAAATTCATCTTTATATGTAAAGCAGAAAATACCATATGGCACATTTTGTTCCGTGAAGAAAAATATTGTTTTTTTATTCCTTCTAGGTTTGGTGCCTTGGAAATGAAAGTCGATACCATATAAATAAGACAGTGGATGGTTCTACATTTTCTCTAATAATTCCATCTCTAGTTCCTGGTATTAGATACAGTGTTGAAGTAGCAGCAAGTACTGGAGCTGGAGCTGGAGTGAAGAGTGAACCACAATTTATTCAGTTAGGTGAGCCATTTTTAATTCACTGTGCTTTGTTGAACATATATATATTTATATATTGTAATGATGATTAGCATGTTCTCTTTTGTCTGTACAGAATAAGGAACAAATATAATTTGCTTTTGATAAAGAATCTGTTTTTTTCTTTGTTTTATTACTGTGTTGTAGATGCTTTTCAGCCCATATTTATGTAGCTATTATCATATTAACTGCTGTCATTATTTACTCATAATGAACGTCACAACAGTATGTCTTCTTTGAATCCGAAGGACTCCCTTTCTATTGAAAGTTACATGCTTTGACTTGCAATCTCATTGTTATTATAGTGTCACCAAATGTATTCATTTATTTAGGAATTTATAAACCTTATAAACCACTTTAGTCATCCAATTCTAAGTGGTGTAACTGTAGCTAATGCAGAAATAAAAACAATAAAATACAGTAAAACAAATTCAGTGTATAATTACAATTAAAATTATAGTATAAACATACTTATAATATATTTGTCACTGGAAGCCCTGCAACATTCAAGGCCTTTCAGAACTGCTAGGAGGAAAGTCATCCCAGTGTACATGAGCCCAGCAGAGAATGCATGGTTTTGGCTATAATAGTCTTGGTAGGTATGGCCCTTCAGCAAACATTCTTGTTGTCTTTAGTTTAGCTCAGCAGAACTAATCAAGAATAACCAAAGTCATTGATATCCAATCCCTGAGTTATACAGACTTTTTTTTATGTAAAGACCAGCACCTTGCATTGTACCCAGAATCATACCAGGAGACAGTGAGAGTAATAAGGCAGTCCAGCAAGTATATGCACTGGTTTTATCTATGGTTCCAGAGCCTATAAGTACCATACCAGATGGTAATTATAAGTAGGATATAGTCTAAGGAAACAGGTTACAATTTCAATTTTTCTTATAAAGCTCCCATTAACAGCCTACCCTAGGCTGATCTGGCACTCTTAGGGGTGATTACTATCGTGGAGAATTTTAATCACAGACCATTCAATCCTTTAGTCCTTAGCAGTAGCTGTGTTGGTTTCTTTGGTTAGAAGATTAAACCTGAGATGTCATGTGGAATGGTTTTGTTTCAGCCTTGGATTCCTATGCTTGAGGTAGTTTTCATTTTTTCATTTTTTTTAGTTCTTTGCCTATTTTCTAAATAAAATGGCCCTTTAAAATGCTACAGAATTGCTGAGGAGAAAACAAAATGTTTTCATTATTGGGTGAACATAGCCTTTCAAACCAGACATAGGAACACTTATTTTCTTTAGGTCTGGTATAAAGGAGATTATTTTGTTTGCCAAAATAAAAGTCAGTGCCCTTCCATGGTAGATTCAGTGCTAAATTACGTACATACGTGCACTATAATCAACAGTAGATGAAGCATCAAATAACTAATTGTTAATTATTTCCTTATAGCTTTCCTGGAATTGTTCAGGAGACAGGCTTTGAGGCACATCATTTTTCTATACAAGAAAGTCATAAAACAATTAACTCCCATTATGAAGTATATTTTGTGAACTAATTAACATGACTTTTGTGATAATATGCCAACAAATGCAAATAACTGAACTCCCTAATGTTCTTTTGTGTTAAGCTGTAACTCCTACAGTGGACTAAATGCTCACTAATGCTGTTAGAGTTTGCCTCTCTTTGTGTTTGTGTATATGTGTGGGTATATGTGTATATGTGTGGGTAATTTTGAATATTTTATATTTGCATTTTTTAATGTTTTAAAATGTCCAAAATAAAGGTGCCCAAGCCTTTGTTCAAACATGACATCTACATGTCATTCATTTGAAAATACATTTATCTTGTTGTCATAATGAATTCACAAACTAAACAATGTGTGTTTTCATTGGCTAAAGTTAGTTACTTTTTTATTTGTTAAATTCAATCTTTGCTTGATCAGATAATAAATGTTAAACTTGAACATTTTAAACATTGAAAACTTTGGATAGATGTATATTCAATGCAGAATGATCTTATAATATTCAGTAGAAATATTATACCCTGATTAATGTTTCATTTATTATAAGATTTATAAGGAAAACCCAAGAATTGGATGTGATTTTGTATCCTTAGGAGGCTATAACTGTAATGTTTTGCTCATAGCATAGAAAACTATGCAAATATCTGTAGTGTAAACTGGGATATCATTATCATTATGTTAATTAGCTCACTAATATACACCATTAGAGTGAAAGAGATTCGGGGAGAGTTTTGTGTGATTTGACATACTTGAGACACTTACTGCAATAACTGTGCATGTCGAAGTTTGGTTTGGTATATCATTTTATTTGTTTTATAACATTTTCTTTTTTTATGACTACTTGTGTTTTACAATAAATTGAGAGTAAGTGTTGCTGTAACGTGAAAAATATATTTCACTGAAAATATTTTTGAAGATATTAAGAAAAATAAAATTTAAAAATGGAAGCATTATACACTCTATGATTATAATCATGTACAAGTACAGTGAATAAGTCAATGAATCAGGTACAATAATAAGGTATGATAATGGTAAAATACTTTTTTTCTTGAATAAACTATATATGTATAAGGCATATATTATAAGATTTATAAATATTTGTAAGAAAACTTTGATGTGTGTGAGTGTGTGTATGCATGTTTTACATAGAATGGCAGTTTGACTTAGCTATAGCATAATAGCTTTACTAAAGTTGTGTCTTCCTGTGACCTGGGATAGCAAAACAAAAATGGTTAGAAATTATAGAAGTTGTATCTCTAATATATCTATAGGAAACCAAATTGGGAAAAATTATTTTAATTGCTTGTTCCCATATGGCTGCTTGAATTAAACTCATTCTAAATTCTAAAAGATATACAAATAATTACAAATTATTATAGTGATGCATACAAAGAATGACTACTTTTGGAAGTTTCAGTTTATGCAACATTGGAATTTGTTTTATTTATTTATTTAAGAACATTTGTGTGGCTGCCCCCTCACTCTCGGTGACTCTGGGCAGTTTTGTAATGTATAATATGACATAAAATGCCTAGTCACCATTATGGCTTCAAAGTTATATACCTTGTATAAAATAAAATAAAATTATACATAAAGAAATAAATTGTGAAAAAGCTGTCAGCTGTTATTTATCACAATGTTGTTTATAGTTAAGTTGATGTGGAATACATCTTTCTCTATGTTTATCAAATTTTTATTTTAGTGAAAAGGTTAATGTTTGTGGCAACACAAAAATGTTTAAGTAATATGGCAGAAATAGCTAAAGCACTCCGAATGTAATCATAGCTTTCTCATTTGTATCAGTTTGTTTGCCATTTTATTAAATATATAATAGAGAGAGAATAATGAATAATTATAACATTGTGCATTTCCCATAAGTAACATTATTTTATTTCTAGAAACAAACTTGCAATATTGTAAACTTCCTCTTTCAGATTCCTATGGAAACCCCGTGTCACCTGAAGACCAAGTCAGCTTAGCTCAGCAGATTTCAGATGTTGTAAAACAGCCAGCATTCATTGCTGGAATTGGTGCTGCTTGCTGGATTATTCTTATGGTTTTCAGTATTTGGTTATATCGCCACCGAAAAAAACGAAATGGTCTTGCCAGTTCTTATGCCGGTATCAGAAAAGGTATTTTGTTGCAGCTTTTAAAAATATAATTGATTTATCTCCATCCCTAAAATCTCGAAATTATTTAAATGAACATTGACAACTTTTCTGAGATATTTAGCATTTAAAATGTAACATAACTTCTATTTTAAGCAAAGGCTAGATTGAATTATTATTGACTTCTCAGATTATGATTCCTTTCTAAAGCATGGATATATTTATTATTATCAAGAATTCTATTTTACTATCTATATTGCTAGTGTCTTAATTTGAACAGCATTTTTTTATTGCTTCAACATTCAGAGAAAATGTGGTTAAACCCTAGCGGAATGTGATACCAGTATGTTCCTCTACTATTTAGTAACTATAATGCATTTTCATCAAGTTACATCCCCAAGTACTTCACAATAGCAGCTTTGCATAGGTTACACTATATTAATTGTATGTATAAATATAAACTTTATTCATTTAACAGCAATGGTAACTACTATCAAGCCTGTCACAGCTGCAGTAGGCACATTAACCAAATTATGCAAGCTTATTTTTTGCCCCTGTACCACCTGGAGATCTAGGCACAGCTAGGAATATTAAAAACTAGATACAATCTAATAAAAGACAGATGTGCTTATAGGTCCCAGGCTGTAAGTCTGCTAAAATGACTTAAATGCTGTGGGAATTTTTCTTCTATCTTTTTTTTAATAACCATGTTATAATTAGAGCCACATGCGGAGTAAGTAGCAGGACTTATCTCAAAGAAAAGCTGAAAATGAATAGTTTTACCACACTGTAGTAAATGTCAACTTTTCAATATGACCCTACATATACAACAGACACCAAAAATATCTAAATATATAAAAGGAGTTCTTCATAAAAAAGAGATGAACTTGATAACATGGTTTTACTTAAAAATCTTTCTGCAGTTGGCTTTTGGAAGAATCAACTATTACACTTATATGGAATGTTAATGCTTAGCATCCAATATTAATATTGTAACCTCTTGATAATATGAAGAAACGGTCACAGAGTTGCATATTTATTAAACTTACATTACAAAAATATAAGAAAAATATATTATTGACTAATCCCTAGAATTTATGGTGACTTTTCTTGTTGCTGTTTTGTTACTTTATAAAATTGGAAAGATTTAAATATCAAGGAAGTCAGGATATTCCAGAATGTAAAACATATGTACAGTTTGAAATTAAACAGCAAAGTGCCAATATTGGGTATTAGTAATATCACGGGCAGATTTCATGAAGCTGGAATAAAAAGTAATGTGTATTGGTTACTATTCAGCAAGGAAAATTAAGTAATAATCTTCACACTACTTTAACAGTTCTTTTTTTAAGCTTTACTAATTGCATGGTCCCATGCAATCTTTTATTAAAATCTACATTTTATTGACTAATACTATTTGCTGACTATAAGTGGAGCTAATTCTACAGCATGCCATTCATTATCATTCTGATTCTTTGTTATTTATACTGTTTGTACTCTTATATATCTTGCAAATTTTAGAAGTGAAATAAAAAAATTGTCTTCAATGAAATATAGTTCATAAAATAAATATCACATTCATAGCATTAAAGTGTCTACGTAGTGCATTAAAAGCCAGTAATTTTATTTGTGTAAACTTTGATAAATAAGTTGAGGGTTCCGTTATAAACAGTTTTCTCTATTTTCTTAATATTGAGCATTTAGTTCAGAGTAAAATAATGGCAATGATCTTGTTGCCAAGTCCTTGTTTGACTTAATGAAGAGATGCTACTCCTCCATGGGTAACAGTTATTTTGGATAACATGCTTTGCTTTCTATGTATGCACAGGAGTATATATGTCTCTGTGTGACTGTTTACACATGAAAACTTTATTCTACTTCTGAAGGACACTGAATACCTTTTACTTTGTGAAAAAGAGCATCAGAAAAAGAATTATAAGAGGATTACTAAGATCACTTTTAAAAAAAGAGTGCTTAAATAGCTTATAGCATTGTTTTTAGAGTTTTGAAGATATTTTGTCTTTTCAGTGCCAGTGTTCCAGGAAGTTAAGAACAGAGACAGATAAGAGACATGTTTAATAATAAGCTTTTCTGCCCTCATAAAAATTTTAAGGTGCTACTCCAGTAGAAAAATGTAAAAAAAGGCTAAAATACTGTTATTATCCCTACTTAGTCATTCTCTCATTTTTGTGGAATTTAGACATAATTTATGTTGCTCATTGTTAAGAAAATTAATTTCATTTTTCTTGTTAGAAAAATATTTCCTGAACAAAATATAAAATATTTGCAAAAAGAAAAAGGTTTTATTAGAGCCCTGTTGGCTCTAATAAAATCTAC
>NW_015386261.1:617437-663665 GCF_001527695.2 Protobothrops mucrosquamatus | reverse complement strand
CACAGGACTGTTTTATTCGCATCCGTCTGTCTGGATATATTTACTCTTCCTTTATGTTCTGTTTTTGTCTTGATTTATACTAATGTTGTGTGGTCTGTCCTTTCTTTCTTCAGCTTAATAACCAGTTTTTATTGTGTTTGATTTTTCAGTCCCGTCTTTTACCTTCACACCAACAGGTATATATTTGCACTTTTCCCTTGATAGTTTGGCATGTGTCTGTATAATGTATGTCACTTTCTCCCTTTCATCTTCCTTGTATAACCAGGCACATTGTTGAAAATAGAAAGAATTAGTAATGTTATACAGGAGGTAGGATTTTATCACCGTAACTGTTTTTATCTGTTTTATAGATTCAGCCCTGGTATTTGAGTTAAAACTTTTTATGGCCTTGGGAAGTTTATCCACGACAATTTATACTATCTCTGTTTTCATAATTCTGTTCAATCCAAACATTTGCCCACTAAAACCATTTTTTCATAAAACAGATCTTGGAGAACGTAAAAAACTACATAAAGGAAGACAGCATCCTTTATAATAAATTTTAATGACAAACAATATTATTATTAAAATAGATTTGGCTTCACAACTTGCCATACATACTCCACAATTTGTGTCTCTATTCAGACACAATATAGACTCTAAATTCAAGTAGTGTAGAATTTCACATGTTCTATACTTTAGGAAATGCCAGTAAGACTTAATGTAGAAACAACATACAAAAGATATTTAATTTAATGTGTAATCCTGTCTGAACTTTAACCTAGCTTATTATCCATCTTTCAAACTGATCCTTAAATATCCCTAAATGACTACTACTCTTGAGTATTGGACAAATAGGTTAGTAATAGTGTGTTGGGGGGGGGACATTGATATATGTCTTTTGCAGAGATTGCAATGCTCCATCTGCCACTTTGACCAGTTCCTGCAGATGTCACTGTAACAGTCATAAATATCCAAAGAAAATAGGGGTGTGCAGCTGTTGAGATCTGAAGCAGGATTCAATGTAGATGCAGTTTGCTGTACTTGTCAGTGCCTCTTTAAAAAGCTATATTTTTTCCTGGGCTTTCATGGTTGCCACCTAGGAAAATATACATTAGGAAAAATGCATAAGGAAGCATTAGATATACTACAACAATGTTCCCATGTTGATTCAAAGCATTTTCTCCACTTTATATTCTGGTAGCTCCTGTTAAACAGAAATATAAATACTTTCAGAAAGTATCCCATAAACCATGTGGTGTTAAAGCCAATCGCAACACGAATGTCAGTATTGTTTGTAAGGATTTATTACACCACAGGAATAAAATATACAATTCTATGTAAAACTATTTTTCTGAATCACTTGTAGAATATGAAAGGTTTACTATCCTTAAAATTTTTTGAGATGGTTCTATTTATTTTTTTACTCCTTATTTGGCTTTAGCCTTGTATTAAACTCAAACATGTTTAAAATTGATCTAAAGTTACAGATTAATATTAAAAGCCTTTTTAATGTCTTGATTCTACACAGAATTTTTTTTAAAAACTGTTAGTTTAAGTATATTACTACCATTGATGAATTCATTCTTAAAATTAACTTTGTGTTTAAACTCACTCTGACATTTCTGTGAAAAATGAAAATACTTCAGTAAATGATGGCTTTCGGTAAGGAACAAGGAGATTTCACAATAAGTAATTAGAAATTAATGCTGTTGTAATCAAATTTAAAACTTTTATTTATTACCATATTACTTTAATTCTACTGAATTTAAAAAGTAGCTGGAATTTGTATCAGCCCTTTCACTAAGAAACATATGTATGTATTAAATGCTGCTGTATTTTATTCTGTTTTTAATGACTTATAAATATTAATCTCTGCCTTGCGGACTGCCATTTTGGAGTTCTAAAAAAAAGTTGGCTGATTTTTTAAACACTGACCTAGTTTCCAAATCTTTCCATATTGCACAACAAATTCATTTAATGTATGACTTCTTTTATGGCTTAATTCTTATTTATAAATGCACTGATAAACATTTAGCACATTTTAAAAACATGTTCTTGTACTATTGTTCATCAAACAATACTGCTTTAGAATTAGCTTTCATTTTTACTTAGAAGGTGAGATGGAATAAAGTTAAGGTGAGCAATGCAATACTGTACATACCTATATTAGTACAGATTACTTATAGGAAAATCTGCATAGGAAACTCTGAAGAAATTAATATTTTATATTAGGATTTGCTTAAATAAGCAAATGCCTTCCTGAAGTTACCTGTGAAGATTCGTGGTTTATCTTGTTCAAAGAATTAACAACAATATTTTTTTTATCTTTCAGTAACATATCAAAGAGGAGGAGAAGCTGTAAGCAGTGGAGGCAGGTAATAATGTTTGATGTTAATTTTCAGCATTAATGCAGCAGGATTACCTAGTCCTAGACATTTCAAATTTAATTTTGCACACAGGCAAACATGCATCACAGAAATTAAACAGCAGAGGGAGCACTTTAACTTCAAACTGTAAATTTTGCTACTATGAGAAAGTGAAGTGACCAAAAAACGAGACTGAAATTTTTAGATTTGTTACACATTTAATAATATTGTTTAATCAAAATGCTTTACATTTTAAACCCTACTCTTTATAGGACAGACTTCTATGTTTCTAAAAGCTAAAACAGGAAAAATATATTATGATTGGTGGTCACAGAATAAATGAAAAATGAATGAAATTCCACTTGTTCTAAGGTGTTTAATCAATGATAATAAGTGTTTTAATAAATAAATCCCATTAACATTTCACTAATTCATGGATTAATTACATTGTGAAAGAAGCAAAAAGTTCATGATATTGTATTAAATTATTGGTCTACATTTTATCTACATGATTTTTTTTTTAAGGATGGCATTTTTATATTTGTTTAGGAATGTGTGAGGTTCTGCTTACATTTGAAAGCATATATACTCCCTAATCAGGAATCTGTAAATTCTTTAAAGTGGTACAGGGCACCTTTCCAAACTGCTTGTTATATTGACTACATTTCTTATGACTTATAATTTTGACACCATTTCATAATCTTAAATGACATTGATGTTTCTCTGACTTACTTTATAAGCAATATGATCACTTGTAGTAACTATTTCATTTTTTATTTTATTTTCACTTTGCACAATAATCAATGACAAACATGAAACACTTGCTAGTTTTTGACATATAAATGCAGCAGAACAACCTGACAATTGGCAGTTGCTAATTTGTGAAGTCATAATATCTGTTATATAATTATCTGCAGCTTATAAGCTGTCAATTCTTCATATTCTTCATATGAGTAGCCTGGAGAGAGTTGGAGGTGAAGGTGCATGTCCCACTTCAATTTTCCATATATTTCAGCAAATGCCTGAACAATATTAATTCCTAAAATGTGGGTGGGTGGGATTACCAGCTTGTGCTAGTTAGATGAACAAAAAAGATTTTTTTTTAAAAAAAAGAATAGAATGATATAATATGGGAAATGAAGAAACAGTAACTTTTATCTGAAGTAATCTGCACATCTGCAGGATCTAGTTTGTGTGCACCTTCTCTCCACCCAGTCCATGAAAAAATTGTCTTCCATGAAATGAGTCTCTGGTGCCAAAAATGTTGGGGACCGCTGGTTATGCATCTCACACCAAGATTTCTTATTACTAATATGTAAAAATGCATACGCATCACACCAAGTTTTTGATTTGGGTTTTCTTGTCTTCATGAATAGCCACTATAAGAATACAGTCTTACTCATGATACGCAGGTTTGTTTCCCAAGAGTAAGATAGTTTCTCCAGTATATTTTAGTTTTTAAATAATAATCTAGGTAAATAGCCTTTTCTGCAGAGTATAGTTTGCAGTGTGTTTGATACAGACATTAATCATATTCCTGTCATGTGCCACACATGATATTTGAAAAACAAATAAAATAGAAAATTAATATAAATGTTGAAAAATTCATTATAAAAAGACTAGAAAATAATATTTGTTCATCTCAACTATAGAATTACTACTTGCTGAATATCCATACAGTTTCACGTTTTTACAGCATTTATCATAAATGTATAGTGAGCATTTTTTGAAATATGTAATGAAGAAACACAAAAATGATTTTCAAAATAGATACCAAGAAACAAGATACTTCTCATAGCAAGCCCCTGAACCACTTCACTGCATTCTGATTTCTTGAATAAATAAGAGAATGGGGGGGGGGGCTCTTAAGCATAATCAATGTGATCTTTTAAATTTAGTTATTTCTTTTTCTTTTAAATGTAACAACTGATACATTAATTGTCTTTTTAAGGCCAGGTCTATTAAACATCAATGAACCTACTACTCAACCCTGGCTTGCAGATACTTGGCCTAATACTGGGAATAATCATAATGATTGTTCTATTAACTGTTGTACATCAGGCAATGGGAACAGTGACAGCAACCTTACTACTTATTCTCGACCAGGTATTATTATTTATCATTATCATCATTATTATAACAGTTCCAACTTTCCTGCATCTATATTGTTCAGTCACATCCTTATATCAATATTCCTATTGCCATTTATATGCAGCCAAATGTAGTACATAGATTTAAAATACATAACAAAATATTTTATTCTTCCCCAAATATAGAATTAAGGCATTTACAAATCTTCAAAACACAATGATGTGCTATAGCTCTTTCTTACGATATAGACATTTCTCATTCAGAAACAAAGTCAAGGTCCCAATTTTATACCAAAGAGTCAATGCTGCTATCAAGAATCTTGGGAAAGGAAGATGTTACTATCATGTGTCTTCTCTGTCACTGTGTCTGTTCTGTGGAACTGCATTCTCCTGGAGATGCAACCAATCTAATCTGTTGGTCCATCTCAAGGGATTAAAGACCCGGGTGTGCCCACAGGCATTTGGGCTAGGAGCTTGAGCAGGCCCTGTTAGTTGGTTTTTAGTTCTTGTTTCAATTATTAAAATTAAACTTTTTTTAATCATAGGCCATAAAGTATATTGACTTTTTTTGTATATTGTTTATAAACCAGGTTTGTTCCTTTGGTTTTAATTTTTTGTATGCCACTTAATATCACTATGATAAGATGGACAACTATAAAAATTGTATGTTGAGATAAATCAAGAAATAAAGAAAGATTTGTTTCTGAAAAGAGTAGTTGAAATAAAATAACCAAGGACCTGGAGGAACTTTCATTAAGAGGTACATACAGTTTTGGAGCCATGGAAAGAAGCATCTCTTTATGACAGCTTAGACTTTAATTTCCTTTTATTCAGTGTTAACTATATTGTTAGAAATTCATTTTTCTGTACATTTCAAAATCATGTATACATGTTAAAATGCATACTGTAACTGAATATATTTTTGGATTTTTATACTTCCTAATATGGATAGCTGACTGTATAGCAAATTACAACAATCAGCTGGAGAATAAGCAAACAAACTTGATGTTGCCTGAATCAACAGTTTATGGTGATGTGGACCTGAGCAACAAAATCAATGAGATGAAAACATTCAATAGTCCAAATCTGAAAGATGGAAGATTTGTCAACCAACCAGGACAGCCTACTCCATATGCCACTACTCAACTTATCCAGTCAAACATAAGCAATAATGTAAACAGCAATAGTGGTGATTCAAATGAAAAGCATTGGAAGCCATCTACCCAACAGAAACAAGAAGTTGCACCAATTCAGTACAACATAATGGAACAAAACAAATTAAACAAAGGTAAATCGTTTGTAGTATTTTCTTACCTTGTGTTTTAAACCTTAGAGATTTTAAGCAGTTTTGAAACTCCTTAAACAAAAAAGGCCAGTTTGTATACTACTACATTCATACTGATTTAAACCTTTTCCAAACTGATTACTAATTATGAAACATCAATCACAAATCACTTTCTAGATATAAAAACTATTAATTTAAAATTTGTCAGCCTGGTAATTAGTGCATCCAAAAACTCAATGTATTCTGATAAATAAGACAATTAAATAAATATTCAAATGGTTTTTAGCTTAAATTCTAACAATCTAATTTTTATGCAATAATTTTTAAAGAATATAGAGATCAACTATATAATAATTTTCCTTAATTTGATAGTAGATACATGAACAGCTATTTAAAAGAAATAGTGTTATTTTATTAAATTACAGATTACCGTGTAAACGATAATGTTACAACTATTCCATATAATCAGACCTATGATCAGAATACAGGAGGGTCCTACAACAGTTCTGACAGAGGAAGCAGTACATCAGGTAAGTATATAAATATACAGTGCGTTTTGTAAAATAAATACTCTATGATGCCTTATTATAATATGATTAACATATTTGGAGAGCTACTTCTCTGTAATGTACATACTGTATTTTATTTTAATTATATTTATATATTTATTTGTATCCTGCCTTTATTAATTTTTACAAATAACTCAAGGCAACAAACATATCCAACACACCTTCCTCCTCCTATTTTCTCCACAACACTACCCTGTAATGTGAGTTGAGTTCAGAGAGAGTGAGTGCCCAAGGTTACCTAGCTAGCTTAGATAATATAGATATATATATACAGAGCATCTTTGAGTCAGTGTTGACTCTTGTCTTTCCAAATTTTGTAGCAAGATTTCAGAAATGGTTTGCTATCGCCTCATTTCTAGGCTTGGGAATCACTGACTGGCCCCAAATAACTATTTCTTGGTGTCTAGCATACTACAGTAACCAATACACCACCAAAATCCTCTTTCTTCACTGGAATATGATGACAGCTAATTACATAGTTCTATAAGTACTTGCTATTTTTATTTTTAATAATTTATAGTATTTTTAATATAAATTAAAAAGAAAAAAAGAAAAGTGGGTAGTGCAAAATAGATATCAGGAAAAAGTAGAGAAGAAAGAAAAAATAAGATACAATAAATAAATATTTTCTATTTTGATGTGTAATTTAAAGAAAAAATAAAAAGCAAAAATGCTATAAAACCTACTTTGCAGAGGCAACCACAGCTGCACTCTTTACTGAAGTCTAATGCTCATCACTGAAGTCTAATAAAACCTTAGCATATAAAGACAGGAATAAGAAATACTAATAGGATGGCTATAAAGGAAAAGCTACTGTAATCTTCTATCTGTTAGATTAAAGGTAAGGTAAAGGTTTCCCCTGTCCAGTCATGTCTGACTCTAGGGGGAAGTGCTCATCTCTGTTTCTTAGCCAAGAGAGCCAGCATTGCCCTAAGGCACTTCCGTGGTCATGTGGTCAGCATGACTATATGCTGAGGCTCACAGAATGCTGCTACCTATTTATCTACTTGCATTTGCATGCTTTTGAACTGCTAGGTTGGCAGGAGCTGACACAAGTAACAGTAGCTTACTCCATAGCACGAAGCTTGGGTCTCGAACCTGGGCTGTCAGCTTTCCAGCTGACAAGCTCAGTATCCTTAACCACTGAGTCCTTTGCTAATCTTGATAGCCCTTCCCACAAATGTCAGCATTGTCTCATTTGACTGTGAAATTCAGTGACTTCTAGAAGACAATCACATGGGGGACAGGTGTTCCAGATCAAAAACTTTGTTTGAAACAGGAGTCTGCATCATGTAACCTTTAGTAGGATGTTATTTCAGATACAAGCTGATTTAAAAGTAATGTAAATGTGTTGATTAAATCTGTATGTGCAGGTCTATAATAGACATAGTAGCTGCTTATTAGCAAAACTCTCTCTGTATATTATTAAATTTAGTATGTGGTGGTTTGCCGTAGTAAAACATGAGGAAAAGGTTAGTATATTTAAATACATCAAACATAAAAATAACAATAGAATATTTATTGGACAATGAATTGGAAAAAGATATAATCTAAATAGGAAATACAATCAAATTAAATAAGCCATGACACTATTCAATAAACTATAAATACAGGACAAAATTCCTCAATTGTTGGAAGCGCAAACATACAGTATATGGACAGAAGCAATATTTTATAGATTGCTGTAGCTAATGTGTAGCTCCACTGCAAAAATGGCCAACACTGAAGCTCATCCACAAAAGTTGTATTCTAACTTACGTAGTATTGGACTTATTCGTAAATTCATTTATTATCTATACTTGTTGTCAAGTGATTTTTAAAAAATTATGTGAAATGGTGCCACCTTATTAATAATAACTTTCATTCCAGGTGAAACACTTCTAAAATAAATAAAAATATTTTTTTGCATGAGGAAATTGCTAGTTATAGGTGGGGGAGTGTAGAAGCCTACATATTTCTGGGAAAGCTATAGACTTACCTAGATATGACATGCACAAGTATTCAGAAGCAAGCACAATAGAGTAAACCATTCTTAATCTTGTCTTCTGCAACAGTACTACAATGCATCCAAGAAGAAAAGTCTTATGCATGTTTGTTTTATTAATTGGATTAGACACTTTGGTATACTAACTGTCCGCTTCACATCAAGCAATTTAGACAGGACAGAGTGTGAATATTATTAAAAGCATACATAATGTGTGCATATTTCTTTTCCAAACAAGTGTGTTGTCAGTGGTAGGATTCAGCCGGTTCACACCACTTCGGCAGAACCGGTAGCTAATTTTTTGTTGCCCAGGCCCAGAATGGGCTTCCGGAAGTGGCATCCACACAGAGAACTGGTTATTCATATATTTGAATCCCACCACTGCATGTTGCTCAGAATCCAGTTTCTTTTAGATGAAGTTGCATTGGGACTTTTTAATAATTTAATAATTCAATGCACTATGCCTCATGTACTTATTTATTTATTTATTTTTGCAATGAAAACATTGCAAAGGACTTTATGGATTAAGATAATTGATTGCTATTCCCTCTTCCCATTTCCTTTTTTATTAAATTTCTTTTAGATAAGCCTAAAATCAATCACTCTCTTATTACTCTCTTTTTAAGTCCTTTGAGTTGAAGAGACAAGGAAAACGTATCAAATCTTTATAAAATGATTTAAACAGTAACATTTTTTCATATAAAAATATTTAAAATAAAGACAAGAAAGAAGAAAATAAAAACAACAAAGCCAAAAGTGCAGAACAAAAGAAAGAAAATATAAAGAAGTACCGTAGCTTCTGCTTTTCTTACAGAAATTATAAGTATAAATTTACTTTTTACTCTATGACTCAGCATGACTTTAATTTTTTCTATATTTTTTCTTTTAATCATCAAATCATATATTGTAAGTTCATCTTTTTTTTGTTTCATACAAAACATTTATAAGAAGTTTCCAGTCAGCAATAAATAAATCTTTTCTTTGATCTGAGATGTCCATATCACCATCTCAGAACTTCCATCATCTTCACCATCAATTCCTCCATTGTGGATAATGTTCAATCTTTCCATCTGTCTGCATATAATAATCTTGATGCATGTAATATGTACACAAAGTTCTATGAGTTCTTTAAAACTATGAGCCCTTGGTTATTTTACGGCAGATGTTTCATTATCCAAATTAGGTAATATCTCCAGTGCTAATAAGAAGTGGTGTTTGCTTTCAATTTATATTCTAATGGCTTGCCCTGTTGGTGCTGGGTGTGATCTCAGAGGTTCTTTTTTTGGGCTGTTTACTGTTAGCTTGTTTGACAATATCCCAGTCAAGGAACTGCCAAACAACCCCCCACCAACAATGTTTTCTTCTGCAAGAAAACAAGCTCAGAGAGCACCAATCCTGAGCTACAATTATTTTCCTTAATTGGTACTTTGTTTATCAATCAATTCCTGGTTCAGATGTAAAGGAAACAGTGGAGGATTTGTACTTTCAGACTTGTAAGATCGAAGTCAACCTTTACCAGGTAGACCAGAAAGGAAATACGACCAAATCTAATATACATCAACAGAATGCTACAAGTCTGAACGTATAAGTACAAATATCCACTGTCTCCTTTACAGTTTGATAAACCATGGACTGTCCCTTCTGAGCATATCCAAATAGTGGCTATGCCTTCTCTTATCTGGGCATAGCCCTGGGCAGCATTTTTTCTTCTTGCCTCCTACATATCATTACAGTGCCAAAAGAAAAGCCTGTAGTTTAACCTGTATATTAATCTTTAAAATATTCTGAATTAGTGTGTCTATTTGAATCCAAAATCTTCTGGATTTTTACACCTCTACCCAGCACGTTAAAATGTTTCCTCTTGTTCACATTTCCAACAGTCATAAAATCTTCATAATTCAAGCAACTCTAGGAATGTATAAGGTAACAATGCATCTGTTAAGTGTCAGTTTTCATTATATCTCATCTCAAATTCCAACTCCAAATTTAACAATGCCCAAATAATTGGTCTTTTTTTAAAAAAAAACCTTGAATTATTAAAGAAATTGTTACAGAATGTTATATTATTGTGTAAGCCATAACTGTAACTGAAATATTTATGTGAGTACTTTCTTTTGCTATATTCATTGTGAGCTACCTAGTAGCTGTGTTAGGGTTTTTATATAATATTTTTAGTTTAATAACTTTTCATATATCTGTGTTTGAGAATACATTTAATAATTTTGTGCCCAAAGTATTTCATGAATAAATTATTTACAATTAATGTCTTAATGCAACATTGAAACTTTAGTAGGTCATATCTGTTGTCAGACTGTATGTTAAATTTTAGTAATTAAACAACAGAAAGATGCTTCAGGTAATGTATCTAACCATATTTGGTTTATATAATATATAATGCAGATAATACCTCTAGGAAATTTGCTTTAATTATATTGCTTAGAAAGTCTACTTATGTTTCTTAACCATTTATTCAAGCTAATAAAATCTGTTATTATGTGTTTAAATATGTAATTTATGTATTTCATTAAAATGCATTTTAAAGCATAAAGTCTATAATATGTTTATAATGTTGTGTAAAAGGCTATGGTTAAAAAACTGCTTTAAAGCATGTGTCTTATGTTTTTATAAGTTAAGATAATTGAATTTATCAGCAATTAAACTTTATAGACTTATAGTAAACTTTGTCTAAAATATTGACTTAGCCAATAAATGCCTAACAAATACTGTGTTTAAGTATTAAGTAGCATATAATTTAGGTAGCATGGCTTGTGGCAGCACTTAGTCATAGGTGGAATGAACTTAATCCCCCAAAAGTGGGATTGGACCAAGTAATACTTGGATGGGAGACCATCAAAGAATCTTAGGCCTTTAGATTACACTGGTAACTTTTTTAAAAAAGAAAAAATAATTAATCTTTTTATAATAATATAATGTTTATAATAATAAGCAATACCATTGTCATTGACCAAAATCAACATCATTCAATTACAAGATAGTTTTGCTCAGAATAGCTTACATCTTGCAATGATACTTTGATCGTCAAACATCCATATCTGCCTATCCCAGGTCCTTCAGAAGGACTCGAGAGGTGGACAAAAATATCAGTTCCGGAAAGATTTATAAGTACTGTGATACATTTGTGATACATTTCTTCACAGGAAGCCAAGGGCACAAAAAGGGTGCTAAAACGCCAAAGACATCTAAACAGGCTTGGACAGAAGTACTTCCACCACCTCCTGTACATCCACCTCCCCATAATAATAGTGAAGATTACAACCTCTCTATGAATGAAAGGTACAATAAAAATGGATTCATAAGTAATTTTAGTTCATTTTATTCATTAAATAAAATATAAAATTAATCATTTTAGGATTCCAAAAGAAGAGATTAAGAAGTAATAATCAAAGAGAAATATATCTGATCCATTGTATTTTTATATTGTTACATTGTTTCATAGCTATGATCATGAAATTCCTTGCCCGCTACCACCAGCAAGAATGTATATACGGCAGGATGAACTAGAAGAAGAAGATGACGAACGAGGTCCTACACCACCAATTCGAGGAGCAGCTTCATCTCCAGCTGCAGTGTCCTATAGCCACCAGTCTACTGCTACACTAACTCCTTCTCCTCAAGAAGAACTGCAGCCTATGCTGCAAGATTGTCAGGAAGAAATAGCCCATTTGCAACACCCACCAGACAGACGGTATGTTAATTAAAAAATAAACGTTTTTATATTTTATGCTAATGTATTTTATTAGACAATATTATCTATGTGTTGTTAAGGTACTCTTGAAAGGAATTATTCATGAAGACTATGATATTTCATCTTTTCAAGGTCACATAGTAAGCACAGATGCATAATTTGGCCATCAATGTATAAAATGTCAAGTTAATATGTCTACAGCATTATTACAAAAGCATGCTTATTTACTGGCATAAAAGCTATTCTCATCAAACTATATTTTAAAACTCACAGCATTTAAAAAATATAGAACAGCTAGAATGATTAGATTATAGAAGTAGATGATGAATTAATTGAAAGTAACTTTATCATTGTTCTTTCTGCCATATAAGAACTGAAGACTATTGGTTAAACTGTTATTACATCCAGTATAACTTTACATAAAGTACTTAATTATGGAATTCATTGTCAATATGTCATAATAGTCTCAAGATTAGATTGCTTTAATAAAAGTATAGTACAAATTCAAGGATGGTCAGTCAACCTATGTTTATTATGTGAGCTAATCCTAAATGTAGTTTTTGTATTTCAAAGTTAATGTAAGTGATAGCAAATGTTGAGAATGAATTATTGGTCTTTTCTTTTCTTTTCTTTGATTATTTGTTTCCTGACAGGTTTTGGATTTTCTTTGATACTTGCTCTTGATCTGCAACATCATTCTCACTTTCATATTTGGGAGTTTAAAAACAATATTACAGGTTTAGATCTTTCCAAAGCATATCCGGTCAAATGATCAATGAATTATAACATAAAATATAAACCTTGACTTTCAGGTTTGTTGTTCAAAAGCCATGTCATAATTTTCAGGTGTAATAACTTTTTTAACTATGATGACTCAGTTCATATTGGTCAATACTGTATGAGCTAAGTAGACCTGTGGATGACATGTCACTGTATCTTTGTGCTCATATCCCCCCCCCCCTTTTAGAGGAAAAAAAACCTGGAGATGGAAAATGGGAATGAGAAATGAACAAAAACTCACTGAAGAAAAATAATAGATGAAGTAGCAGTTTAGGAATGACTGTTGGTTAAAATGTCATGTCTATGTTTCCCCATCTCCAAAGCTCTATTCTCTCATACATTTGTGTGTACACATATATACATATATCTTATTTCATATTTATTTTAATGTGGATTGTAAAGTGAACTGAGTATGTTTCTGAAAAATACTAAGTAAAAAATAAAAAAGAAACTGCAATGACATGAAACTGTAGAAATAAAGCACTTGACAACTCAAACAAAAAGCATATTTATAGTCTACAACTGCATACAAGAGCTGAAATAATTTTGTCTTCTTTCTCTGAAGAGTTTCAGAAGAAAATATGTTTATCTAGATAGATTTTTAAATAAAAATTTATTCTAAATGTTAATAATCAGAATCATGATGTAATTTTTATTCCCTAATTGCAAATCACTCCCAACGGGTTTTTTTGAATCAGTTTCCAAATTATCTTCAAGACCATTTCAAAATTTAGCGAATATGTAATCTTTCCCCTCTCATTACTAATAAAAAGGAAAGATGCAGAAAATGCTGGCATTTTTCTCGTGTCAGCATTAAAAGCATTATTTTTCTGAGTTTTTGACCATTCAAATGGATGTGCAGCACAAACAATTTGGTCTTATAAACTGTTTTATTTAAACTCTGTAAAGATAAACATATTCAGGTATAATTGATTTTTTTAAAAATATATGCTATAAATTATCAAGCTTCATGTATTATTTTTCTGTCTACTGAATGACTACAATATCATAATTGTAAAGTACTTATTTGATAAACCAAATTCAGATTTTGCAAGTACTTGTCATTTATATTCTGCTTAAGAACTATCTGAAGGAAAATTCTTCATTTTATTTTAGTAATCAATAACTTTAAATTACAAACTAATATAAAACTGTATCTTGTAATGGATACAAATATTAAAAATGCTATTAATATTAAAATTATTATTTTTTAACTATTCGCTCACAGGCATCAACCTGTGAGCCCACCTCCACCTCCCAGGCCTATTTCACCACCGCATACTTACGGTTACATTTCGGGACCTCTTGTATCTGACATGGATACTGATGCACCAGAAGAAGAAGAAGATGAAGCAGATGTAGAAATTGCGAAGATGCAAAACAAAAGGCTTCTTTTGCGTGGCCTTGAACAGACACCTGCTTCAAGTGTGGGAGATCTGGAGAGTTCTGTGACAGGTTCCATGATCAACGGATGGGGTTCAGCCTCAGAGGATGATAACATTTCAAGTGGACGATCTAGTGTTAGTTCATCAGATGGATCCTTTTTTACAGATGCAGATTTTGCACAAGCTGTTGCAGCAGCAGCGGAATATGCCGGTCTTAAAGTAGCAAAACGTCAGATGCAAGATTCTGTGGCAGGTGAGATTTCTTGTTGTCTTTCTATATAATCCCAGGCTTGGCCTCTGAAAACTATGAAGTTCTTTTGTGACAGTTGTTTCTGTTCTATGTGAATCCTGTGAAAGATAGATGCTTATCTAGAATAAGTTTCTTTGAATGTAAAACTAAATCCTTTCTGTCATATATATCTTGGTCTGCCTTATCTTAGAACAATGGAAAGTTGCTAATATATCTCTAGAAAGCTGTTTGCAATTTTGTTAGACAGAGGTCCAAAAATGTTCTTGAACAACAGAAATTTTGTTCGAAGCCATATATTTGAAGTAGATAGTAGCAGTGAAATCATAAACTAAATTATAGAATTTTATTTAACTTTTTAAGATTACAATTAAAGTCATATTAATGATGGTCAATTACTTATTGGCCAGTCTTTAAAAATGTTTAACAAAGGAAACAATTATTTTTACCTCATGTTTTGATACATTTTAAATAATAATTCCCACAGTATTCAAAAATTATATATTAACGGTGCTAAATGGAATACAACCCCTGAATATATTATTATAATTACTTTATATTATTATAATCACTTTCTATGTGATTTATCTGCCACCTCAATTCTAATACAAACAAAAATTGTATAATACACTAATTCTGTGTGTAACAATAAGAAGAATCATAATGATACAAAATCAGTGTTAAGCTAAGCCTTCCAGAGTTGCCAAATATTTTCCATATTCTAGAAGGTCATGTGAGTAGATGATATCTTTGCTTCAGGAGGTAAGCCCTTCCTAAAGAATGCATCCATTATCCTGTCCCTTTTTTGCACGTCTAAGAAGAAACCTTTAATAGGTATTCTCTCATTTGGCAAACATAATCTTTGGGAAAGGTCCTCAGATAGGGTTTTAAAAATAATAATAAACAGTTTGAATTGCATTCAGAAACAAACTGGCAACAAATTCAGTTCCCGCAAGAGTAGATGACATGATAACTATCATGGACCATTGGATTTTGAATCAAGTAGTGTTGCTGAGTTTCTTCAGGGGCAATCTCTTATATTACTACTGATAATAACGCTGCTCTGGGAAACCTGGAAAACAAACCATGCTACCCAAAAAACAAATCTAGATGCATCTTGCTTGGAAAAAATCCCAGTTAATGTTCTGCAGTAGTGAATCAGTCTTTATATTGATAATATTATTTAACAATATACTATTTTATCCAATAATTAGCAATATTTGTTTATTTGTTTGTTTGATTTGTTTGTATGACCATCACCCCAAAGGCAGAACTCTGGGCAGCTTACAATCACAATACAAAGTTATATGGTTTTGTTTTATATATACATTAATTATTGTGTTTTCAGTTACAGAAGGCAATTGTCTGATTTTGGGAGGGAAAAATCAATCAAAATGCTGTTTCTTTTCTAGGCCATAGACATTATCATGCCTCACACTGCCCTAGACCTACTAGCCCTGTCTCCACTGACAGCAACATGAGTGCTGCTGTAATTCAGAGAGTTCGACCTGCCAAAAAGCAGAAGCATCAGCAAGGACATCTGCGCAGAGACGTCTACACAGATGGTAAACACTATTTTTAAATGAATGGCTTTCCCAAGTCTTTATACTTATTTTCTAATGCTTATGCCAAATTAAAACTATTTTAATTTGTTTCTAAAATCCATACCATTCAACAATCATACTATAAACATCGCTATTGTTATCAGTTTGTTCTTATTGTTCCTAAAATATCATAAATATCAACGGGCATTCATTTTCAGCTATTAGCTATCCCTGTAGTTGAGATCAAACCCTGTAATGTTAGAAATGATGCATGTATGAGATTAAAATCTTCATTAAAATACATCCCTCCTCGTCTGATTTTTTTTCCCTGTCATAGAAAATATTTAGCATTTAGATAGCATGTAGCAAAATTATTGGATTTTTTTTATCCCTAACCATTGTATTTGTTCCATGTGGTTACTTTGTGCACCAAAAGGCAAAATCTAATCATCTCCTTTCATGCCTTCACACACAATATCGACTCCTGCTGAAAAGGCAATGCATGTATTCTCTAGAGAATATAGGAGGATAATGCAAACATTGTGATGTTGTCTAGAGACAGCCTTTAATGAAAATGCCTCAGGAGGGCCAGTTTTTATTAAACCACCTATTTCATAAAACAACCATGAATTTATGTAAGATATTTTTCCACAGGCCTGCCCATATTGTTAGTTTTTCTAAATTCACTAAAAGGGATTTAGCACAGGCATAATTCCTTCCCAACACACAGAGAGAGAGAGAGAAAGAACGAAGCCTCTCCTGGTTCTTATCACCAACAATCTGATTAAGACTTTCATTACCAATCAGAAATATTTCAAAGAGGGGCATCATTTTCCATTATCATATCAAAGCCTAATATTATGGATACTTATCTAGGGTTACACGAAAGGGTTTTCCAGCCACTTCTCCCTGTGATTCCTGCCACTTGACTGAAAAATGTAATACAAAGCTCACAGCATGATGAGCAAAAGTAATTTTGCAATGAGTGGTTGTCCCTGTTAGTCTCTGTACTTCACACTAAGTATTTTCTCTCACTAACATGTGTCTGATATTAGACTACATTAAACACAGGCATGATCCATTTGCACCTGGTTCATTTGGCTTCTACCCAGACTTCCTTTGTCATTGAGACTGAATGTCCAAAATTTATCTTATACCAAGAAATTACTAAGGCAGTTTTCTACATTTTTTGTTTATTAGTTTTTGTTTTCTCTTTAAGTGAAATATATAAATCTCAAAAATGTACCAGGAAGATTAAATTCATGGAAGTTCTGTAATGACCTTTTACAGGAATTTATAGATACTTTAACTGATTTTATTAGTTTCCCATGAGTGTTTCAGTGTGAGAAATCAACTAAGCATAACACCTTGACATGAAAATATTTGCGCTGGGAGAATGCTGAATAAGAAATATTTCCAAGAGCATTATAAAATTATTTTTGTCTAATAAAATAAACAGTGATAAGATTCATGTAGTGCCACTATTTTTTAAAAAATGTACACTTTTTTAGACTACTGTATACTTCTGTGGAGTAAAACTAAAACTAGCCTCTAATATATATGCTGCATCACCAATAAGACCATCTACTTATTGAGTACATTATGCAATTGGACATGAATGTGCTTGTTCTGTAATGTAGTCTAGAACATGATAAACAAGAGTAAAATGTTATTAGATTTGCCATCTTATTGCAATTTCTTATTTGAAATTCAGATCAGTGTATTATCAAATACATGCTTGAAAATCAAATATGCATAGAATGTATTATACAACATAAAGTGCTGTTGTAAAATCAGGCCAAGACTAATTTAACACTCCATTTTTCTTTAGGATACCAGTTTTCCTAGAAAAGACATTAGACATGATAACTAGCCCACAATGTTTTATCTTTCTCCTTAGTCTCTTTCTAAAAATGTGAATCATGCTGGTTACTATCCTTTCCTCTGACATTAATCCTGACTTGAGAGACTAATGTTGCACTCACCCCAAAGGAGCCGCTGATGATCAGGTCTTTTTGACCTGCTTTTCCAATGACCAGCCCTCCGGCCCAAACACATCGATCTACCATATAGGATTTGTTATGCTTTAATTAAAATAATATTCCTCTCTAGCCAGAGGTGACAAATCAGGAAGTTGCAGCTGGATCAGGAACACAGCCACTTCTGAGCTTCATCTGGAGCTGGATTATGATTGTTCACCTCTCTTACAGTAGCAGGAATCCAGTCCACAGTCCAGAATGACATAACAATTCTTTTCCTCCAAAACACACTGTCTCTCCCTGCTCCTTTCAGTCTTTTTTTCACCTTTTTTTTAGTTCCTATCCCCCCCCCCAGGGGCTGTCTCTTCCTGTCTCAGAAAAGAGAAAAGAAAAGCAGAATGTTTCTGGACTGAAGACGGAAAGGGAAGGAGAATTAAATAATTAACCTACACAGACATTTTGTTCCTGAAGGTCAGGGTCAGATGGTTTCTTCAAGACTTGGAAGAGAAAGAAGATAGGAGACTATTGCTTTGCAGTAGTCTTTGCCTGGGTGTGCTCACTTCGTTATTTGGCTTGCTAAAATCACAGTTGTCCAGGAATCAGGGACTCAGATCAGTTCAAAGGGTGAATACTATGTATATCTTTTTGTCTGATTCTGGAATCAGCTAATAGGTGAAGACAGCACCAAGGATCCAAGACAATTGTTCCTCTAAAATCTAGGAAGCCATTGTACTAAGTGATTTGGTTCAGCTCCTGACTGTATTATGCATCCAGACCATTGGAAGACCCTAACAGACTTCAATTCAGATTTCCTGGGCTAAAATCCATTCTGGGTTGGTGGGTCTGGCTTCAGACTGCTCAAATCTGGCTTCAAAGGTGGTAAAGAGGTAATGCCCCCCACCAAGGCAAAACATTTGCAAGTGAGGGAGAAAGCTCTCTAAAGTTCAGCTCTGGAAATAAATAAAGAGGAGATGAGATGAGTGGGGGTTTCCTTCTTTTGTATACGTGTGCCTTGAGATGCAAGTATTAACAAGTGCAGATAGACCTTTTGAGAAATAGAAAAGACAAAAATAGCAGAGTCGAATGAAAGAGATTGTGAAAGAAGCAAAAAGCAGGAAAGGTTGACCCAGGTGACTCTGTTGGGTTAAAGGCTTTCCTCCTAGCCTGAATAAAACAGTTATTCAAAGCTTTATGGCTCTGAAAAGATTTTCCAGGCTTCTTTTAATTAACATTCTAAGGAATAGCAGGTAGATATGCCTATTGGTCTAACAAAGGAAAGTTGTAGGATGAGTTTATATTTCTGTCAATACTTTTCTAAACAGATATCTTTTTGCAACATCTGTCACTGGTAATAAATACCAATCAATCTATACTATACATCCTAATCAAGGATGACTATACAGTTTTATTTCAGAAAAATCTTTCTTGAGTGATTTTTAACATAATTTTTACTGGAAACATGTAATGCAAGGTCCTCATGAAAAGCGCTGTTGAAGGCATCTTGCTTTTCTTCAAAATACTTGGATCCTTTTCCCAACCAGATATGCCCACCAAACTCTTTCTAGTAAATAAGTGTGTTAATTCTACTGTAGAAGGATACTGTCCGCTGCAACCAGAAGTTTTGGCTATCTTAATCTCAGTAAGACTACTAGCTTTAATGGCAAATTACTGAAGTGTAATATATTGAATATTGAAACAGTGTGACTGTACTTCAGAACTTTCAGGGATTTAATCAGGTGCCACAGTGCACCATTCATTACTACTTAATAGCAATCCCACCATCCGCAGTACTATTGGTACTAAATGTAATTGCCTATTATACTATTTCAGGGTGTAATTTTTAGTGTTTGTTTTTTTGTGCCAAATGGAAGATCAGATTGCATGAAATATTGAAACTAAGCATTAGTTGAAACACAATAGCACACAATACCCAGAATCCCAGGAAAGACCTTTTGAAGCTCTGCAAGACCACTACTGAGTAGTGTGATAGCTGTTTATATGGATGTGTTGGCCGTTTATAGATGTGGTGATCAAGTCTTGTTTTAAAGCAGCTATTTCATATTATCTTACCTTCTGACTGAAGGCATGACTATTTGCAGCAGGGGCTTACATCTGAAATATTTTAAATAGCTATTTACGTTTCCTTCGTTCAATTTACAACAGAATAGTTAGACTGATTTTCTTTCTCCAGAATTAATTTTCCCATGGTCCTTATATGCTCCCATGTACAATTTTGTTGAAAATTTCAGTTCTTTTTTTCTAAATGTACATATAGAAGATTTTCCCTGTAGGACATGCTATCACACAGAACCGTTTAATTGTTTTTCTTAAGCAAGCAGCAATATGCAGACATGAATAAATGAAATAGTTGAACGCAGCTGACCTTTTCCAGTTACCTCTGAGTTCCATATATTGGTTTGATGTCACTCTGTGATTTATTTTTTATTTCTCACCATGGAGGCCTCCATTTTCTTTTTTAATAACTAAGTGTGCCTGTTTGCTGCAGATGAAGCAGATTGATTCTGGATTTTCTCTGTGAGTTGAGCTGTTAAATAAATACCACAGGGGTGAAATAGTGTTGACCTCTGAAAAGTTTCCTTTTTTATTTGAAGAATTCCTCTCAGCAAGGAATGATGTGTTGTAATGAATGTTTCTCTAACTTCTCTGCAGTTTTGATAAAAGCTTTCTGTAAACAACATAACTCTTTATGCCAATTATTACTAGCATATATCAATTGTTGTTGTTGTTGTTGTTGTTGTTGTTATTATTATTATTATTATTATTATTATTATTATTATTCAAAATATGTTAATACTGAATTACTTTCCTCTTAAATTGATTCAGCATTTTATTATGTTTCTTCCTAACATATGGTTAGTTACATTCTAGAGTAAAAGAATAATTGTTATGTAACTGAATTTTACAACTTTATTTTGTAACTAAATTATATAGAACATGCAAGTGCTACCACAGATTAGCCGACAGATGAATGTTCTCATGACCTTTTATGTATTTTGAGAGCACCACTCATTAACGTGTGAGAGAATAGCCTATAAAGGACAGAATCTAAATTTACAGTATGGGTAGGTCAGTATAAGGCAAGGCACTTTAAGCACCAATTCAAAACGGTGCTCTTCTGAAGATTTAGGGTACAATGTTTTTAATGGCTGTATAACTGAGTTACCCTTAAGTTGGCAAATGTAGGTTGTTATCCCATTTATGGTAGGCAATAGCTGAGGGACACTAATATTCAATTATTACCACTTAGTATTACCAACAACAAAGCTAGCAGAAGTGATAGTATTCCAGCTGAGCTATTTAAAATATAAAAGATGATGCTATTAAAGTGCTGCACTCAATATGCCAACAAATTTGGAAAGCTCAACAATGGCCACAGGATTAAGAAAGGTCAGTTTACATTCCAATTCTAAAGAAAGGCAATGCCAATGAATGTTCAAATTACCATACAATTTCACTCATTTCACTTGCTAACAAGGTTATGCTTAAAATCCTACAAGCTAGGCTTCAGCAGTATGCAAACTGAGAACTACCAGAAGTACAAGTTGGTTCAAAGAGGCAGAGGAACTAGAGATCAAATTGCCAACATTCGCTGGAGAAAGGAAAGGAGTTCCAGAATAACATCTACTTCTGCTTCATTGACTATGCTAAAACCTTTGATTGTCTGCTGTACAACAAACTATGGCAAGTTCTTAAAGAGATGAGACTGCCAGACCACCTCCCTGNTGGAGGCTCCAGCTAGTTCAGAATGCGGCCGCGCGGGGGATCCTGGGGGCCTCTAGATACTCCCATGTAACACCTCTCCTGCGCGAGCTGCACTGGCTGCCTGTGGCCTTCCGGGTGCGCTTCAAGGTGTTAGTAACAACCTTTAAAGCGCTCCGTGGCAATGGACCTAGGTATTTGCAAGACCGCCTCCTACCAAACATCTCCCTTCGACCAGTCCGCTCCCACAGAGTGGGCCTCCTTAGGGTGCCGTCGGCCAGACAATGCCGGCTGGCGACCCCCAGGGGGAGAGCCTGCCCTCTCTGTGGCACCTCCTGCCCTCTGGAATGACCTACCCCCCCCGACCTACGTACAGTTGCGGAACTGCGCCTTTTTCGCCGAGCCCTGAAGGCCCATCTATTCCGTGCGGCCGGCCTGGCGTAGTTTGATTATGTTTTAGTGGGGGTTTTGTATGGGGTATTTTTAGAGCAGGCCTGTTATTTAATTTGATTTTGGAACAGAAATTTGTGTATATTTATCGTGGTTTTTATTATCGCCTGTTCACCGCCCTGAGTCCCGTAAGGGAGATAGGGCGGTATATAAATTCAATAAATAATAATAATAAAATTGTTTAATTAATATGTAATTATTAAAATTCAGTTATATATACGTGTGTGTGTGTGTGTGTGTGCGTGCGCGTGTGTGTGTGTATAAATGTATTTTTAAAGACTATGACTGTTTAAAGTACATGACATTCATAATCTGCAACTGTAGTTTTACAAACCTAAAGCAAATATTTGAATTGATCCTAGGTGAGGCATGCTTAATAAATGTGTTCTTAGAATTTGCTATATTGAATAATTTTCCCTTTTCTCCCATTTGTAGATCTGCCACCCCCACCAGTGCCACCTCCAGCTATAAAATCTCCTACCGCCCAGTCCAAATCTCAAGTGGATATACGGCCTGTGATGTTGCCAAAGTTGTCCTCTATAGAACCAAGAACAGAAAGAGCAGTTGAAAGAAAAGGAATAGGCTATAAGGGAAAAGAAGGCTCTGATGGCTGTCAGCATTCTGATATGTGGACATGTTCAGGGGAGCGTAGAGAATTACAGGAACAGCAAATTGATAGCAAGTTAAGAGGAAACAAACCAGCAAGACGAGATGGCACACCAGCAAAAACACATCTTCTCCCAGGTGAATTAATACATTGATTTTATTTCCAATATTTATGAATGGCTATGTTGTATGTTATCACATAGACACTAAAACATATTTCACACTGACATACAACTTTCTAGGTGAATTATGCATAGCACAATATCTTAAATCTTAAATTATATAATAGTACAAAATACTATTCAATAGGAAAGAAATCCCTTATGAATCCTAATTTTCTCTTAGATTATCTCTATGAGTTATCTGTAACACAAGTTCCTATTTTCCCGACTTCTTTAAAAGCAATCATATTCCTAGAAGCAAAAAAAACAAGAAAACAAAGCACTAAAGCAGATTCAGCCCTTTGGTAACAATGTGTTAGGATAACAAAATGAGAGTTATTTATCGTGCACCTAAGTGGATAATGAAGACAACAAATATTGAACAAGGAAATCATTGATAAGTCATGTTAAGCCAGCCTGTTTTTCTAGAGCAATCAGTAAGGTCTACAGCAAAAATCTCTACAGTCCTCAGTATGTTATCCTATATCCAGGCCAGCTCTTGATATCAGTTAACTTGAACATGAAACAACATAGTAGAAATTGAGTAAATTAGATAAATGAACACCAAAGCAAGAGGTATGTGACAATGGGTTAGGATGAAGAGAAGTCATTAGGAAGTTATTTCACTATTTTGTACTTTTGCTTTACAATTTAGATATTAGTAGCAAAAAGCAGGTGGCAAAACTTGCTACTGAATTTGAAAGCACTGTTAATGATTAATTTATTATCTTCTAAAACAATCTTTAAAATATTAGGGAAAAACTCTGTGCATTGATTAATGATTCATAGAATTGTTGAGTTAGAAACTTCACAATGTATATCTTTCTTAGTCCATGTATTTATGTCACTAATAAAGCTTCACTTCATAAAACTAATCCTAACCAACATCCATCTAAATATCTGTTTGAATCACTGTATTTAAGATAAAATGACAGTTATGGAAGTCTGAAAACTAAGTAAGGTTTAGATTGACAACTATGCATTGTAAAATATGAGGCAGCACATATTTTTATTCAATAAATATTCAAATTTTGAATTCAAATTCCATTCTCTAATATGAATAGCTGTTAGTAGCCAGCTATTGCAAATACTGAGATAAATAGGTTACTGATCTCAGATTATAAATATTCAGAGGTATAAATATATATTACTTAGGATACACATACACAGAAAGACAAACATTATTTCCCCTCACATTTTCTCTCTCTCCCTGACACACAAAGACAACCCATTTTCAGAGAAAAATATCACAGGGTCACTATGTTGATATTGTTTTTGCTATTGTGAATGAGGGGATAGGTGTGTTACTATTCCTTAACAGATGGAATATCCCGTCACCACCGCTTGGATACCGTGCCCACGGTCTCCGTCGTGAGTCTCGGGAGAGACACCCGTGCACACGGCAGCGGGGTCAGGATCCGGAAGTCGACCCAAAATATTTTGGAAAAGCGAAATCCGGAGGCGGCGGTACACGTTTTTTTTTTTTTTTGGTTAAATCAGTCAATTTCAACTTCTCACAGGAAAAAAAAGTTCTTGCAAAGTTGGAATTGATTGATTGAACTTTTTAGTCCCACCCAGTCTGCCGTTACCACTGCAGCCATGCCCACCCAATGGGCCACACCCACCCGGCACTCGACGATGCATAAGTGGGTTTTGGGTTGCAGTTTGGGCACTCAGTCTCTAAAAGGTTCGCCATCACTGTTATAGGGGTAGCGCTTGTTGCAGTGATGTAATCTCAAACTCCGATGTATGGCTCAGTCTTTTTTCACTGGTGACACACTGCTTTATCCCAGGGTGCAGTACTATATCATCTAGGCCACATTATGTCAAGAGCTCAAATTGCCTCAAGTGCAAGAGGTCAACCAACAGAAATGCCTGCCATATCACAGAAAATTTACCAAACATGCTACAGAATTCAGCAGGATTCTGATCAACATGACCAAAATAAAATTGAGTATACCTCTAGAACTCCGTAGATTAGAACAGAGCAACCAAGCATGCTATTCTGTGGAGTCCTTGAAGCTATCTACACAATTAGATAACAATGCACTGAATATGTTACCTAGTCAGGCAGTGAAACATCTACAGTTCAAGCACAATTGTTTTTTAAAAAATATAGTCTGTAATGTCCATTTTTTTGTTCCAAATTTATCCCCTCCTGGCCCCTTGTACAGGTTGAACAAAGCAGAATTTGAAAACACATTGTGGGTATGTGAGCATTTTATATAAGGCATTACTAACATATGTACATATCTTTTTAGAGGATATTTTGCCATACTGTAGACCAACATTTCCAACATCTAATACCAGAGATCCCAGTTCCTCAAGCTCTATGTCATCCAGAGGATCAGGAAGTAAACAAAAGGCAGAGCAAGCAAATTTAAGTCGAAGGAATATTGCAGAAATGCAGGTATTTGGAACTTATGAGCAAGGAGAAGATGAAGATGATTTGCAGGTAATATGAGTTTCAGTAATTAGTAGAAATATGAAAATCTTTGTGGAAACCTAAAAGTTTATCCTCCAAGCTGGACATTCTTTAATTTATAGTTTAAAGAATTATAGAGTTATAGTAGAAAAACTATAATTACAGTTGTACTATAGCTTCATATTTAATCCCCAGTAAATCTATAAAATTTTGGACTTCTTTACAGGCTTTGCTTTTTATTATCAATATATGATATAAAGTCTGAAATGTATAATTATGTATCAAATAATCATAAAAAACAAGACATCGAAGACCTTTTAAATGTAAATATTATATTAAAGCCATAATAACGATGAAGTAATTATTGTACTCGCTGATTAAAAGAATCATTTGAAAACAAAAATCTAATTACAGGTAATTCCTTGACTTATGACCACAATTGAATCCAAAATTTCTGTTGATAAATGAAACATTTGTTAACTGAATTTTGCTCCATTTACAACCTTTCTTGCCACAGTTGTTAAGTGAATTATTGCAGTTGTTAAATCAGTAACATGGCTGTTAAGTAGTTGGCTTGCTTCCCCATTGATTTTGCTTGTCAGAAGGTCACAAAAAGTGATCACATGATTCCAGGACCCTGCAACAGCCATAAATATGAGTCAGTTTCCAAGCATCTGAATTTTGATCAGATGAGTATGGAGTGGCCACAATGGTCATAAGTGTGAAAAATAGTCATAACTCACTTTTTTCGGACTTCTAATGAAGACATGGCCAGCACCTGATATGCCTAGAAAATCTCTTCTTTCTGGACTGTCGTTTTTCCAACTTAACAACAGAAGGAACAGGCTTCCTCTCGTTCATTTGACACTCCTGGATTAGAGAGAGTCCCAGAATAACAGCAACAGTCTGCAAGCAGTTTTAGAAGCCGTGCTTCAAAATAGCTGGTGAGCTGAAGCTGGAGGGGGGGCGCGGCTGAAATCATTGTTGGATAAAACAGGCATTTTGGAATTTATTTTTCAAATGGGCGATAAGCTGTACACTTCATTTTTTAATCAATTTATGAGACTATTATCTTTATGAGCTAAAAGAGGCTGTCTTTAGTTACAGCTTACCATTCCTTTCAAAAAGGAAGAGGGTTTCTGGAGGCAGCCAAAACAGGAAGCGTGGAGTATTTTTTCTTTTGAGATATAAGGATAAAAGTTGTGGTGTTTAATTTACTACTTTTAAAATAATCTGTAGGCCTGTATTGTGTTGTGGTGGTGGTTGAAATTTTCCGATTTTCATGAACTCTGATTGGCTAAAAAAAAAAAAAAGGAAAGGGAAAAAACAAAAAATAAAGAAATAAATAACGTTTTTTGACCACTATAGGGAGCTAGTGATGTTTAACTCTGAGTTGGAGTCTGTCATCAGGGAAATTCTCAAAAATTAGTAATACCATAAATCACTTATGGTTCAAAGATGGTAAATATACAGAGGATATTAAAAAGAATATTATCAACCCACTGTGTCCATCCTACAAATACAGGACAATACAAGTAACTAACTGTACCTTTGGAATATAAATCTGATACCAGTTTCTATTATGATGATGATGGCTTGAATATTAATCCTCCCAGTGCAACTGAAACAAGACTGTCAAGTAAATTCACAACTCTTAAGAGGTCAAGTCTTGGATTTTTTACTCATGGATACTAACAAGGTCCAGAACTCTTTGAGAAAAAAAGATACGATAGACATCTTAGAGATGGAAACTTCATTCTGTGAGGATTTGCTCCAAGTTAATCTACAATGTCTAACATAACAATCTTGGGACATTTTTTATGGATATAAATAAGGCTGAGAACTTCAGGAAGAAAAGAGATTTGATGGTCACCCTTGAGAAGAAAAGGATTTCATTCTATGAAGACAAGCTGGATGGAGTGACTTAAATTTAATGATTTAATTAGTTAGGATGGATTTTTATAAGTTTGATATATGAATTGAAAGAAAGCATTAAGATAGCTTCATATGTATAAAATGAGTTTATAAATGCATGTCCTCTTTTTTTTATGTAATGCTGTGACAGCTCTAATGTGGTTTTGTGTTTTGGGTTCTGGGTTTAAAATGAGGTTTCCCCCCCCCCTTTATATATAATACTTGAATATTATTTGAAGTTAGTAAAATATCCAAACTAGAAAAAGTGTTTTCTCCCTTTAGGAGAAAAACAAACAAACAAATAAAGTGAAATTATATAGAGCAGTGATGGCAAACCTTTTAGAGACTGAGTGCCCAAACTGCAACCCAAAACCCACTTATGCATCGTCAAGTGCCGGGTGGGTGTGGCCCATTGGGTGGGTGTGGCCCATTGGGTGGGCATGGCTGCGGTGGTAATGGCAGACTGGGTGGAACTAAAAAGTTCAATCAATCAATTCCAACTTTGCAAGATCTTTTTTTTTTCCTGCGAGAAGTTGAAATTGACTGAACCTTTTTTTTTTTTTTGCACATGGCGGCGGAGACCTAAAGCGAAAAGGTTTTATAAAACCCAGCTGAAGGCCTAAGACTGGGGCGACATTGTGCGTGCCCACAGAGAGGACTCTGAGTGCCGCCTCTGACACCCATGCCATAGGTTCTCCACCACTGATATAGAGGATTCCCTTAACATGAATTATGATAAAGATTAATGAGTCAATATAAGTATATATTATTCCCCACAGCCAAGAGAAGCAGCGATGGTCAAACTAATTCTTTTATCCAAAGAAGAGAATATATCTAATCCTGTTTCTATTTTGAAATTGCTTCCAGATTTTGTGCTTGCAATGAAAAAATAAATGAAATCTTGATTTTGATTTTGCTAATTGAATAGGTTTATTGTTATAGAAATGATTTGTACAAACTGTTGTGTAAAAGTAAAAAGTTGCGATTGTAATGTTGTTATCCTCTACTGTGCTCAGGAAAGTCGGCAGTTGGTGTCTTTTTCCTTTCTTTTCCCCCTTTACATTATCTTTTTTCTCTCCCCCTTCTCCTAGTTTTCTATTACTTTTTTAATTTTATATTTTGATAAACCAATAAAACTGTAAAAAAATAATTTGCTTTTTTCAGTGATGTTATAACTTTAAATGGTCACTAAATGAACTGTTGTAAGTCAAGGACTTTCTGTATTTAAAAGAATTTTTAAAACATACATAATGTTTTGACTGCTTCTTATATTTGATTTTTTTATACATACAGTTTCTGAAATGGGGCATAAAAATACTTCGGGAAATATAATGCATAGTAATTTTTGTTATTGCTTTACAGGAGACCGAAAGCTGAAGAAGAGATGTACTGTAACACATTTCTGAAACTTAATCACAAAGATATCACTTAAGATGCCTCAAGTCTGATGATATTTGATGCCAGAAAGAATAATGTTCAGTGCAATCAGAACGAACACTTTTTCATGTTTTTGTCTTATTGTCAGAATCTTTATTTTAAAGCTCTTTTAAAATCTAATTATTAATATCCCATGTTTATTTTAGGTAATGGAGAGGGTGTTTGATCTGTCCATGAGACCAATTAAGCTGCTTTTTTTTGGTGCTATGTTTTTGGATAAAAAAGAAAGTTATTGTTTTCTTTCATTGGAAACAAAGCTGTACAACATAGAGAGGTCACCAATTGCATTTATAAACCCTTATAAAAGGAGTAGTCAACCTGATACTTTCCAGATGTTTTAGATTAAAACTCCCATAAACCAATAGTTAAGAATTATGGGTAGTATTATCAAAATTCATGAGGGTACCAGGTTCTCCCTACCTGGTATAAACTGTCACTGATAAACCAATAAAACGTTGCAAGTAATTACATCTATGCAGAAGACACTATGTTATTATTGCTGTCTGTAGCATTGTACTATTTTCCACCAGTCATATCCCTTTGTTATCAAAATACAAATTTATTCAATTTGGATTATGGTGGCATATAGTGTAAATACATAAACATTCAAATTGCTTTAGTAATTTAATTTGTCTAGAGTCTAAGCCATTTAATCATTGCATTCTTTACTGCAAGTGTTCTTTAGGATAGGAGGAAAGCATGTCAGTGAGACCTTGGCAGTTATGTTATAATTTAAGTTTATCAGAAAAGTCAAGCAGTTGTTGGCCTCAATTAAAATAAATAATTTTAAAATAATTTTAAAAAGCAATGGACATTTTAAACTATCATTGAGAAAGATATCAACCTAACTGGCCCAAATCTCAGACCTCTACTTTATAGTGTCAATTTACCTTAAATAAAAAAAAGTGCCACTTAATGGTTGTTTGGTTCATGGGGTTTCTTTGGGGGAGGGTTTGTTTAATTTTTTTTTAATGCACTGTTTTATCTTTTTTTTTTTTTGGTTTTAAAAGCACAATCACTAAACTTTATTTGTAAAACATTGTAACTATTAATAGTTTTTGTCTTACTGTAAGATGCTAAGACTTTGTGTTCTTTTTTCATACTTTGTTAATGCTCTGTGTTTGTATTGGAAATATTTGAATGCTTCACAGATGTTAAAGGTAGCAAAGCTTAAGAATGGACCAGAAGCAGAACTTTATATCATCTTAAGAATTTTAAATTCTTGAGTTTGTGGTGGCTTATCTTGACATTGAATTTCCACAGAAACAGAAATAGAGCCATTAGTTCCTTTTGAAATTACAGGATGATGTCCTCTGTAGATTTTTATTATCTTTTTTGTAATTATAAATATATTTTTTGTCATCAATGCTAATGGAAAACTGTGTATTTGTTTATGGACAATTTTCAGGCCTAGCCTCATCAGGAAAAAATAAAAAAATAATACTTTGGTATTTACTGAGGGCTAAAAATAATTCATTTAGTCAATTTTTAAGAAAAAGTTACATTAAAAGAGTGCAGTACTGAGGGAACAACCCATGTGATCGTTTTTCATTATGTTCATGTAAAAAAAGACCATATTTTAGCCATAATTTTGCATACCAAGGAATCAGTAATCATAAAAACAATTTTTGTCACATTATTTATTAAAAACATTCTCAATTACATCATTTTCTTGTCAAGATCTGTTTTCTCCAGAATTTCCTTAAAAGCATTCTTATTGTATTATTGGATACAAAATAAAATAGTCATTTTCATTGTGAATCAAACAAAAAAGATGTAATGTTATAAGCAACAAAATATTACAATTATATGCTCAGAAATTTCACAAAAGCTGACTTTACAACAATAAAGCTCAGTTGGGGATGATTTATTCTGGATTCTCTACCCAAAGGGCCAATTTACTCATATTGGATCCTTATTGGATCTATTAGTTCTAGGCCACCTAGAGATAAGTTTTATTGGCAAGATAAATTTTATTAAGTCTAGATGCAGAACTGAAAGCAGTCATTTGTAGTCCATCCTACAAATCTTCATTACTGGAAACTAGAATAAAAAAGTTTCCTGCAAGAATGCCTTATTTCTCACTGGCATTTAGTATGATTGATCACTAATTTTGAATGTTTCTGGGGTTTATTTTCAACAAATTTGAATATTTTTGGAATGGTTCTGGTTTGAATGTTCAATACAATATACAAAATGATGTTCTTAGAAATATTATTGGGAAATAATTTTGTTTGAGGGTACAACTAGTGGGTTTTCAGCCAGTGACCTGATCACCAGACATGTAACCAAGCAATTGATTTATGGCAGCCAGCTGATCAATCTGACCAACATGGACAAGATGTATGGGTTCCTCCTACTGTCTGCCATGAGAAAAAACTACCAGTTTCCAAAGTATGTGTCTTTTTTCTCAGTAATACTGTCTCAGATTGCTAATTCCCTGCCAGGAATAATGAGAAAGCAGTGATTTTGAAAATTTACTTGGAAAATTTTGCCATTCACTCCCAGTGGCCCTTCTACAATCAATTGAACAACCAAAAACCAATAATCTGTAAGGAGGTTGCTGGGACAGAAAGATATCTTTGTTTCCCATTCATAACATTGTTACCTGAACAATATTGTTTTGCAATTCCTGGTTATCATGCCTGGATTATATTGACTAGGATTGGTAATAGTTGGATTAGTATGGCTTTAAGACCAGGAAGAATTTATGTTTGTAGGAAGTAAGACTTAATTCTCTGACACTGTCCCAGGCTATTTCTGGCTCTGCATATCTCACACTACACACACAGACAAAAAAAGATGCTAATTTTATTGGAATTTTTGTGCCACACCTCTGTGCTTTAGAACCTACCATCAGTCCATAAAATATATAAAGGACACAGGAAAATAACATAAAAAATAAAGTTCTTACCCATCCCTTATCCCAGATCTATTATTGTTTCATTTACAACCATATCCATATTTGCTTCGTGCAGTTCATCTTTATTATTAAAGTAACAAAAGTGTACCTGCTTCCTTCAGACCTATACAGTTTTTCTTTGTCATTCTAGAAGATGACAAAGCTGAAGAAATAATCTTTGCTATTATTACGATTATTATTGCTATTTTATTTGCTGTTTGTATTGAAAATCTAGAAAAGTTAAATTTAAATTTTCATGTATTTGAATTTTTTTCATGATTCCAATAAAGAGCAATGCTGAATTTCAAGGTGGAAATTCTAGGCAATGAATTATTCCACTTCAGAAACAAATCCATATAATTCTGAATTAACAGTTTCCAGTGTCACAATAAAAACAGTACAGTCAGCACCTCATGGAATTTTATTAATGTTTTCTATCTCCTTTGTCTCTAATATGATCAGAGAGAGCAAAACAGTAACATGAAGATTGCCAAGAGAGAACTTGCTGGGAGCTTTTTAATCAATCAGCATTTGTAGAGAACTCTATGAAACAAAGCGATTTTTTTTAAAGTTCTCTTTTTAAAAAAAGAAAACTCTAGCAATTTCTAGAAATATAATTAACATCGTTATTGTTATTCTAATAATTTATCACAATATGTAATCATATTTGAGAAAGAGACATATTTCTTTTTTATATCTTATTTATTCCGAACTTTATGCCAAACTCTTGTCCTACCTCTTTTTTCCAAGGCCTGGTGACTTACACAGGGATCTCCATTTCATTTCCACAATAACAATCCTGCAGGATAGTTGGATTGGAAGAAAATAACTGGCTTAAGGTCACCCAGAGAATTTCTAGGTTAAGGATAGGCTTAAACTCTCCAGTCAAAATCCAATATTTTCACCATTATGGTATTTAAACTTTAAAAAAATAAAACTTTTGCCTACTTTTGTATTCTGTCTCCAACCAAGTTTATTATTCCACTAAATTGTTCTTAGACTCATAGAGTTACAGTTTTTTTTTTTTAAAAAAAGCTAATAATATCAGATAGTATTGCTCTATAGTTATAAAATAAAATTGTGTACTCCAGTTTTATTTATTCCCATTGCAATCAGATGACTGTGCTGGTTACACTCAACAATTTGAAATTAAACTATGTGCTACAATTAACTGGTCAAAACTAAAATCACAGAACTAACATACATATATCTTCTAACAAGAATAAAATAGCTGGAAATAAATAATTGATTCCAGTCAGACATCGAAGATCCTTTAAATAGTTCTGCTCTTAATAATTTTATATACCTAATGTGAGGCTGCTCACATTTGCTTTAGAGCAAAGGTGTCAAACTCCCGGCCCGTGGGCCGGATGTGTCAGGGCAAAACCGTGCCCACCCCATTGCCGGCAATGGAAAAAAAGTTGTGATATGTTGTGACACGTCACATGACATTGTGAGTTTGACACCCCTGCTTTAGAATAACAATGCCACAACTAAGAAACTGTCAGCAAGCCTCCTTTCCTTTCTTCCCCAAAATAAGGAATTACTAGACACCTTGCCCCAGGAACTTTGCAACAGACTGGTTTAAAATAGTGGAAGCATAGCCATGAAGATACGGTATTTTAGCACCAAGCCAGATAGAGATTTATGGGTCAAAACCAACATTCTGAATTAAATATGGAAGTTAATAAGTAGCCAATGCAGGGTCCAGATCGCTAGTGTCACAAGTCCTTGTTTTACATATCTACTAGCAACTGAACTGCTGTATTCTAACTGAAGTCTCTGGATTTTCATTAGTGCCACCCCATGTATGTTCTACCCTCAAGTCACAAACCTGTTTTTTCATAATGCCATTCCATCAAGACAGGAAACAGAGATGTCAGAAACCTGCAAAGTACTAACATCAACTCCATTTTACTAAATTCAACTTCCGCCTATTTCAAGTTTTCCAGACCCTCAGTTCCCTATAACCTGCCACTTGTGTTAGAAAGAGATTGAAACCAATATTTAATCTACCTCTTTTTTATTTGTAATATCGTAGTGTTCAGATCATTATTATGTACCCTGTCCATTAGCCAACAAGGACATTTGGAAGACTTATAATGTGACCAAATTTTGTTAGGTTGCTTCAAGAATGTGACAGTACGTATCTTTAAAATAAGGTCCCCCTATCTTAATTATTTGTGCATTAATTACTTGTATTTTTTATTGATTATTGCTGATCTTTGAATATAAGGGCCCTGCACAGGACTCAACACTCTCTCCCCTTTTGTGTAACATTTACATGAAGCTGCTGGAGGGTCATCTGCAGGTTTGGGGTTCAGTATCATATGTACACTTATGATACCCAATTTTATTGGTCAACTCTTGGCCAACCTTCTTCTTTCCTAGTGTTTGTGCAGACCTGATAGGGAAGAACTGACTCTGACTCAGTTTTACCAAGACTGAGTAGCTAAAGGTATTATAACCACTTGGATATGAGAGTATTCTATTTTCAATGTTGGGTGTGATCTCACAATTGGGGGGAGGGTCTTTCTGGATTCACAAATCTCACTAGATGATGACTGATGTGGTCAGGAACGCCTTTGCAAAACTTAATCTAATATAGTAATTGTACCTTTTCCTGGATCAGCAGTCGCTTCAATCTCTGGTGCACTAATTATCTCCTGCAATGCATTCTACATGACATTGCCATTGAAGATCACTCAAAAGCTTCAGCTTGTCCAGAATGTGGCAGCACAGGCGGTGTTGCGCAAGTTTGGATGCACCTATGACACCCCTGCTTTGCAAACTTTGGCCACATTTTAATCAATCATTTTATTAAGAATTTAATAAAGCATGTAATATTAAACAGATAACAAATACTATTTTTCACAATAAACTTATACCAACAGTATAACTGCATGGAGGTGATATACTAATAGTTATGGATATTTTGCTATTTCAGGATCTAAACAACTTATCCATTACAAAAGAAAGCATAAATTCTATTTGTATAAACAAAATATCGGATCCACATCCATTAGTTGAAGATGAAGTGAAAGGGGATCAGCTAGCAAAACAGTTATGCAAAACCTCCAAGCAAATCTATAAAAGGCAGCTAGTATTTTTTTATACCATTATATCACATTTGTGTGCTTTTTTTATCAAATAAATGAAACCAGAATAAAACTTAGCATTATCTGCACAATCAAATTCTGGTAAGATTCAAAAAGTGGGGGGGAGGATTCAGTATTTTTCATAGAACTATATCATACTAACCATTGTTTATCAATATTAGTACTACCAATGTATAATATATTACATACTACATAAAAAGAATATAAAATAGTGAACATTATAAGTATATGCATATATAACAACTATATTAGGAAAGTGCAAAATAGTTGTTTTTATTATTTCATACAGCTGAAATGGATTCTTGCTTTGAGATCTTCATCAATATCTGAAGGAAAGAAAATACAAAATAAATGAACCTAAGGCATAATAGAATAAACAAGAATGCTTGATGTGTGTAAATAGCTAAATTGTATGTAGGCTCTTTCTTAATGTAGTGCCTATTGTTTAAGATCAACAAAATTAAGCAAGCACATAACAAACAGAAAGCAAAGTTACTGCCTAAGCTCAGTATCATTTTGTGTCTTTGTGGATAAACTGCTTGATGACTTACCCTTCCACAATAAGTTTCTTTTGTACAATCTTTTATATAAATGAGAATACAAAAGAAGCAAATCTTCAAACACCAGGACAGGGAACTTCAAGCCAGTCAGCAATTTAATACTGGTATATTAAGCACTTTGTCTACTCAGCACTAAATTCTGTATACTGTAAGACTTTGGAGCCAATTGCTTTCAATATTTTTTGAAGCATGATAATCAACCTACATTTATTGAATTTTTGCACAGATCTAAGCAGTTATTTAGCAATAGCAATATTGTGAAATGTAATGGAATCTCTTTAGTATTGACATTTTTCTGCTTCTTGTCTCCCATAATTTGAAAGCAGACAGAAGGTACAATAACTGTTCCCCATGGATTTAAGGCAATGAAAACCTTTGTTATCATATCTGATTACAGCAGGCAAGTAGATGATAGCTGTGTTCAACACATTCAGTAATACTATCCTAAACTTTGTGGACTTCACAAAGCTAATGGCCAGGACTTTAGACACTGGAGAAAAATTATTATTAAGTACATTTTTGATTACAGTCATGTTCTTTTTCTGTAATATGAAAAAATAATCACCGTAATCACTGTAAATTAACTATAAGAAGCATAAACCAATTTTGAGGGTACCTTATTTATTTTAGCTTTTGGATTCTTATTCCTGCATAGATTTCCTTATTCCCAAAAGAATCAGCTATATCATCTGTTATGAAGAGATGACATGTATCTGGCCCCAATAAACTGTTCTAATCAACCATCAAATATTGTGATACGTTGTGGAAAACAGGACTTCATGAGAGTGGAAGACACTACACAGGATTTTTAGAACCAATTTTTTAATGAAAAAAAAAACAGGCACAGCCACCCATACAGAGACCAGCCACTGAGAATTATTTTTCCATGCTTGGATAGGAAAGGAAAGTAGAACAGGATTGATCAAGCAATATCTACAGTCGCTCTTTTTCAGACTGAGAAGCACAGGAATGTTTTAATTTGGATTCAGGAGCAGCCTTGAGGCAAATAGTTTAAGTTGGTATGCAGAGTTGCCCTTAGTCATTGGATACATTCTGAACTATTAACTTTACTGTAATTACAGTGATTATTTATTTACTTATATCCTTTATTATTTTTACAAACAACCCAAGATGGTGAACATATACAGTGCATATTACTCTGTTTTCCCCAAAAAAACAAACAACAGCCGTGTGAGGTAGGTTGGGCTGAGACAGAGTGACTGGCCTAAAGTCACCCAGCTGGCTTTCATATTAAGGCAGGACTTGAACTCACAGTCTCCCACTTTTTAGCCTTAACTTTCTAGACCAAACTGGCTCTTATATTATATACACATAGAGTATAGCATTTTAAACATTCTAGATTTGAATATCATTTTTCACACACAGGACTCAGAGAAAACTTACTAACATAGAAGAAATGCTTCTGAGTTGCCTGACAGTCTGAAAGTCAGATGAGGCTGATTTTTGAAAAGAGTAAAAATTAAGAATGCAGTTGTAAACATACTTCCTTGGGATTTTACTGATTTGTAGGAAACAATGAATAGGATTAAGGCCTATGAAGGAAACCTTCCATACCTTTCCAAATTCCTCAAAAATGAATGAGAAATAATTTTAGTTTGGCTGTAACAAAACTTAAAAAAACATATTTTGTAACATGTTTTGTGTATTTTCAGAACTAGTTTTGAAGAGTTTGCTTTCATTAAGTAGAAGCTCTCAATCCTATTATGGCTTATTATCAGTTTATAATATTTACATTATCTATCTGTCCATCTATTAAACTGTAACATGCACAGCCAGATGTACATCTATTAATTTATATGATATACTGACAAGAAAAAAAATGTGTGTGTGTGTGTGTGTATGTGGATAAGTCCATCTATGGATAAGCTGAACCCGATTTTAAGGGTGAATCTTGGAACATAAAATTCTTGGTTTACCTACGAGCATGTATGGTAATGTTAAGCTTGAGCCATAACCCTATGAACTAAACCCAGTGCTTTTTTCTAAAAAAAAAAAAAAAAAAAGGTGCCGGAATTCACACACGTCATACCCGCCTTGCCTACCCTACAAGGTTCCATCCAAAAAAGGTGCCGGAACTCCATTCTGAGCGTTCTATGAGAAAAAAAGCCCTGACTAAACCAAACTGCAGAATCTCTATTTCATTTTGCTTCGTTATTATATTCACAATTTCTTTTCAGTGAACTTCAAAGAACTTTATATTTTGTCACATCAAAAAGTGAAGTAAATTGGTAAATTGCTATAAGAAGAAAATAATATTTCAGTGATGTAATTTTTCTAATACCTGGACTACTTCTAGGTTTCCACCCCTTATTCTTTATACCATAAATGCTGTTAGTGATTTTATTGCATATCCATTTATCACAAGCAGGTGAGAATTCAAAAGTGTTTTGTTGTTATTTCAATTCTGTAAAAGCAAAGGAAGAAAAGGAAATACAAGAAAATCTAGAATGGATTTTTAACAGTTTTGTCTTAGAGGCACATTCAGAGAAATTCTGAACTCTGAGAAAATGCTGGCTGCCCTAGTGACATAGTCAATTAAAAAGTATTGTGCAATCAGGAATAAATGAAATAAAATATATTATTTCAGTCTGAAAAAAATGAAATCACTTCCAAATAGCAATGTTGTTTATTTATAGTGTAATAAAATGAACAAATAGATTCTCTCTAATATATTTTCTTACTTTCTTAAAAAACAGAGAAATAATGAATATGTATCAGAAGACAAGAATGCATTTTATTTTATAAAAAGTATGATTGGATAGAGAGTTGTCATGTATACAACTGGATTAAAATCATCCTGCCACTAACAAACTATTTACATCAGGACTTGCATTGAGTATTATGGCATATCTTCCACAGATAAAGTCAAAGGCAACATTTTAACCTTGTTTTCAAATTCTGGTTTAACAGACCTACATAAATATAGTGAATAAATCAATTTATTTGGAGATTATTATTGGCTCTGTCTGTGTGCGTAAGTTCTATTCATTTTCTAAAACCATGCCAACTACAATCAAATACCAAGGAATTCAATTAAAGACATAGATGAAGTGAAGCAGTGAAATCAATACAACTTGTTAGTCATTATAAACTTATGTTTAATTAATTTTAGTGGATCAACAGTAACTATGATTAAATTTGGATTCAAGCCAAATGCTGTATTAAAAGCATCTATTTAACATCATGCAATATTTCAAGGAAAAACATTTTGCCTAATATTGATTACTCATTAGTATGCTAATTATTTCTTATTTGTATTTTAAGATGAGATTTGCTATCTATTGTTTTTTAATTTAAATTTATGTGTGTGTGATATTTTTAGTGTCTTGCAAAATGTTATTAGAAAGCATACCTACCTAAAAGTGCATATGCATTAGAAAAGAAAGAAAGAAGAAAGAAGGAAAGAAGGAAAGAAAGAAAGAAAGAAAGAAAGAAAGAAAGAAAGAAAGAAAGAAAGAAAGAAAGAAAGAAAGAAAGAAAGAAAGAAAGAAAGAAGGCAGAGAGGGAGGGAGAAATGGAGAGAGAGTGGGGAGAGAAGGAGGAACATCTGAACCAAAAAAAAGATGGCATTTGATTTTAAATAGATTTTATTCTGTTTAGATTTGTTTTAAGATTAATAATAAATATTTTTCTGCTGTTAATCTTTATTATATTCCTACTTATGACTCTCCTTTATCACAGTAGTTATGCTTTTAACAGCATATTGATAAAATTATTTTAAAAAACTTTTAAGAACCATCACTCTAACAAACAACTTCAAGTGCATTAAAGTTTGGATACTTCAGCTGTATGTTCTGCAAATTCATAGCTATTAGACATTGTTTATATTTTATATTCAGTGCATCATGAAGAAATGGAAAGTTGATTGCATTATTCTGTGACTTAATTATTCTAAGGACTTCTACGGTAGAATTGTGTTTTTGTTCATTCCACAACCTAAACTAATCAGATCTCTTTCTTATTTTTTGGTTACTATGCAGGAAATGAATGTGCTCCTACAATAAGAAGCAACATGTTTAGCTGTATAGAATAGGTGTGTAATAAAATTAGTCAGAAAAGGTGTTTGCTGATTCAGAGGTAGGATTAAAAATTGTTGATTTTTGCTGACCTATAAATAAAAGTGATTAAAGCACCTTGCATATAATTGAGTGCTAACCACACTTTGAAGTTAAAAATTTGGATTTAAATGTTCATTTCATAAATAAAATTTACTTATTAATACATATATTATTGCAGGGCCTGCATTCTTTGGTCAAAGTGCACCAGAGATTCTCATCACCTAAATTTATATTCCTTAATATATGTAATTGTTGGGAAGCAATATAAGTGCCTCAATAATTTAATCCTATATTCTTCTTTAGCCTTCCTCAGTCTAAATAATAAGATTTTTCCTGCTCTAGAAATGAGTTCTTTTAAAAATACCAAAAATGGCTAAGTACTATTGGTACAGATGTCAAGTGCGCTGGATTTCAAAACCAATACTGTGGAAGGCAACAATTGTAGAGTGTTTGTATTATAAATTGTCAACCATTGATAATGTGTTGATTACTTTTATATGGGTTAATTATGTTATATATTTCAAAGCTGAACCTTGCTTTAATAGAGTCAATGGAAAATGGTCACTGTATTATTAATTTTCAAAAGTTCTTTTAGAATGAAGATATTTTATTAGATTATATAATAGATCATATCAGGCCTGTTAAAAATCAAATCGAATATGCAGCATAGCTAACTTGGATGATAATAATTCAGTTACCTTCATATTCTTTATAGGAAAGACAAAATATCCAAGTAAACTTTCAAGTGAACATAATAATACCCTTATTCACAGACTAACCAACATTTGCTTAAAAAAGCATAGCAAACTGGAACCTCAGGCATTCCTGTTTTTAGTTTGGCATGGAATGAACTGAAACAAATAAACAAACAAAAATCATAATGTGGAGCTTTAATAACCATAAAATTAAGCCCATTCCCGATATGTCCCAAGAATATAAGAGTATATATAACAAATAAATCCCTTAAGAGAAAAAAAGACAAACATTCCTCTGTCGACCCAAGGAACACAGAGATTTTCTAGGTTATACCACAGGACATTTTGGCCCAGATATGTCATAAGCAGCCTCCCATATCCTGTATCACTGCAGAAGCCTGAGAAAGTAATTATACTCATTTTATCATAATTTTTGCAGCCATTACATCATATTTTATTTTACTGTTGACATTATCTGATTAGCTGACAGTCTCTATTTGTCAACTCAAAATAAATAAATGACTGATCCACTGAAAAGGGCAAAGCTCCAGGCTATGATTATATCCGACCAAGATTAGTTAAAATGTTAATGGATGAGAGACAGTCTAGCAATGCTTTTAACATATGTTGACAGAACTGTCCACTTCCCTAAAGATTGACATAGCTGTAACTATTCCCACTTTAAAAGAGGAGGATGGCCTAGTTAACTACAGTCTATTAGTTGCCTGAATACAATTAGCATTTTACATGCTAGATATGTAGTTTAAAAATTTCAGTATTGATTCTATCAAAAAATATATTAGACAAAAAACAAGCTGGATTCAAAGGAGATGTACTGTAATCAGGGTTTTAACATATGTGAAAAACAAATTTATCCAAGCCAAAACATTCCAAAAATATATGGGGAAAACTCAAGTTCTCATTAATTGATACGTGATTGGTCTTCTTCATTTATAAATTATACGAAAATGTGGGCATTACATTTAACTTGCCTAGTAATCTTTATAATACAGCATACAAAATGGATAATCCTCACTTTTTAATGTTAACATTAATAAACATTTGAAATATTTGATACTACAGGTTCCTAAATCTGCCTGAAAGAATCTGCCAATGTTATTGCCAGTATTGTAACAGAACAACAGAATAACAGAGTTGGAAGAGACCCTAGAGGTCTCTTGCATATTTCTATCAAGATCATCTCCCTTATTCTTGACATTTGTCACACTGAATTTATAATTTTTGAATGATGTCTTTGAATGATAAAATAGACCGCAATCTACTACTTGATAAGATAGAAAAATGTGGGTTAGACAGCATCACCACCAGATGGATTCGTAGCTGGTGGATTGGCCATACTCAACATGTGGTCCTCAATGGAACTGCATCTACATGGAGGGAAGTGTGTAGTAGGGTGCCTCAGGTTTCTGTTCTGGGCCCAGTGCTCTTCAACATCTTCATCAATGATTTGGATGAGGGGATAGATGGGGAACTCATCAAATTTGCAGATGACATCAAGCTGGCAGGAATAGCCAACACTCCAGAAGATAGGCTTAAGATACAGAAGGATTTTCACAGACTTGAACATTGGGCACTATCTAACAAAATGAAATTCAATAGTGAAAAAGTAAGGTTCTACCTTTAGGTAATAAAAAACAAATGCACAGATATGGTATAGGTGGTAACTTGCTCAATAGTAGTAACTGTGAGAGGGATCTGGGAGTCCTAGTGAACAATCACTTAAATATGAGCCAGCAGTGTGTTGCAGCTGCCAAAAAAGCCAACACAGTGCTAGGCTACATTAACAGAGGGATAGAATCAAGATCATGTGAAGTGTTAATACCACTTTACAATGCCTTGGTAAGGCCACGCTTGGAATACTGCATCCAGTTTTGGTCATCACCATATAAAAAAGATGTTGAGACTCTAGAAAGAGTACAGAGAAGAGCAACAAAGATGATTAGGGGACTGGAGGCTAAAACTTATAAGGAACGGTTGCTGGAATTGGGTATGTCTAGTTTAATGAAGAGAAGGACAAGGGATGACAGGATAGCAGTGTTCCAATATCTCAGGGGTTGCCACAAAGAAGAGATGGTCAAGCTATTCTCCAAAGCACCTGAAGGTAGGACAAGAAGCAATGGATGGAAACTATTCAAGGACAGAAGCAACTTAGAACTAAGGAGAAACTTCCTGACAGTTAGAACAATTAATCAGTGGAACAACATGCCTCCAGAAGTTGTGAATGCTCCAACATTGGAAGTTTTTAAGAAGAGACTGGACAGCCATTTGTCTGAAATGGTAGAGAGTTTCCTGCCTGAGCAGGGGGTTGGACTAGATGACCTCCAAGGTACCTTCAAAATTATTATTGTTGTTGTTGTTGTTGTTGTTATTGATCATTGCACAGTCAGCCAGATATTCAGACTGGATTTGGCATTTTTGTCTATCGAGTTCTTACCAAGGACCTGGGATAGGCAGATGTGGATATTTGATGGTATTTCAGATATTGTCGCAGGATGGAAGCAGTTCCTAGTAAGGCCTCCTTTTGCAATTGACTAATGGCGAATTTGTCAATGCCAATGGTGTTCAAGTCATGCTCCAGTTGTTTTGGGATTGCACCCAAGGTGCCTATTACTATTGGTACTACCCTTGCTTGCCTTTGCCACAGTCTTTCTATTTCTATTTGTAGGTCTTTGTATTTTGTTATCTTCTCCAGTTCTTTCTTGTCTATTTTGCTGTCTCCAGGCACTGCCACGTCCACTATCCAGTCCGTAAGAGCATAGGTTATGAGTTGGAGGATTTAAAGCATTCCAAACTATTCATACTTCATCTGAAAAAAAATTACTTTTTCCTTTGCCTGCTGTCATTAGCTAGGTCTTCTTTATATTTAATTTTAATCTCTTTTTTTCACTGTGATCTTTGATTTTTGTGCAGCTCCTTTGCATTTTTGGCTGTTATGGTAGTGTCATTAACATAGCACAAGTTATTGATGTTTCTTCCTCAGTTTTTCTTCCAATTCAGCTTCCCCAAATGTATTCCACATTTAGGTTGAGCCTTGTTACACTCTTTTGTCAATCTGGTTCCAGTCTGTTTCAACATATTCTGCCATGTTGTGGCTTCTTGACTTGTACTGAAATGTTCCAGTATTCCCATTTCTCGGGGAAACATTCCACAGCTTGATATCATCAATACAACCAAAGGCATTTCTCTAATTGATGAAGCACATAGTAACCTCTGTTTGGTATTCTTTGGCTTTCTCAATTATCCAGGATGCAATAGCAATAATGTTTCATGTTTCTCAGTTTCTTCTAAAGCCAGCTTGAACATCTGGCATTTCTTTTTCTATGTAGGTCTGTAATCTGTGCTGATTGTTTTACTATCATGTAAATTTAAGGCTTTGTATAACAATTTGCACATAGTGATAAATTTCTTTTTTTTTTGTATTGAAATGTAGATTGACCTCTTTAAATCTTTGGGCCACTGTGTTTTTCTCCACATTTTCTGGTATAAGTTGGTTAAAACGAGCAATGATTAATAAAGCAGAACTCTAAAAGAAAAGAGATTTATATTAGATGAAATACATGAAAGGGATAACAAAGTCTTACCTAGCTTTATCCTACCAGGAAAAAAATCAAAAGGATTAGGCTCTCTGCATGTGTTTCTGCAAAGAAAGGCCTCTACAGCTCTCATTATAGTATTGCATTTGTATTTGTATACTTTATAAATATAATATCATTATATAATTAGCCTGCTATAAATCAGGTTGTTGCCAGAATATCTGCAGGGATCTGATTTTTTCTTTCTCAGTCCTCCTTGTTGATACATCTGTTAATAAATTGGGCGGTCCTTCTCGGTTAGAAAATATGTCACATTGAACAAATGTGATCCTTTGCTGTTCCACCAGGATGAGTATTCAAAAACTGATCAGCATATTGACCTTATGTATCAATGCAATATGCTTATACTTTCATGGAGCTTTCAAAAGGCGTTTATTATTTACTGATCTCACGTCCAGTTCTGATATTGCCCTGCTTTATGAGAATTGAACTAATAATAGGAACCCAAGGTTTGCTTTATGTGATTTTAGTGCTTCTCTCTTAAGACTAACAATCTAAAAGTTTACAATTATCCACAGAAGTAACAGATTTATCCAAAATAACTTTCTTATGCCAGAAATATATGATATTTTAATCCTTCCAGAACCTAATTTATTATACTGTATGTGGGCACCTTACTGCTATAGTGGCATAAATTATTCTATTTTATTTGAAATTTTTATTTTCTTTTATAATATTTTATTGATTTTCTCATTTTACAATTGGATATTTAAAAAGCAACATGATGACTGGGTTAATCAATAGTTCAATAGTGTACATAAATCTTTAGTATAAATCTCATGTTACAACATCAGATATTTCCTCTCTTTTTCCATTAATATCTGTTATCTCATATTAGGCTAGTACAATTCTTATTGTTATCAACTAAATAAAAATATCTTTGTTACAGTTATCAATAATTTTTAGCTTATACATATCTTATTTGTGTTTGCACTTAATCCTTGTATACAATCAATGTCCTGTTATTGGTTTTTTTCAGGCTTTAATTTCCCATCAATATTTAAAGTAACACTATTATTTATGATTTCCAAGTATTTTATGTTTAGGTGATCAAAAGTTTCCCTTATCTCAACTTCTCCCTTTTTCCCTTTTCATACCGAAGTCTAATATTCTGGTTATACATCTTATCTATTTGATTATAATATTGCTCTGTTTTCTAAAAGTTATCTATTTTCCACCATGTTCAACCATCTAATTGATAATACAGTATTTCCTAATAAATCAAAACCATTATAGGTGTTGTCTGGGTTAACCAATAATTCAGTAATATACATAATTTTTTAGTTTAAATCTAAAATTAGAACAATATCTGTTATCTCATATTGGGCAAACACAATTCTTATTTTCAACTAAGTAGAAACATCTTTGTTATCGATAACGTTTAGCCTATACATATCTTGATTGCGTTTGCACTTAATGTCCTTGTATAAACAATATCCTGTTATTGCTTCCCCCCCAAATTTTAATTTCCCATCAAAATTCAAGAAAACACTATTATTTATGATTTCCAAGTACTTTATATTTAGGTGTGGTTTTAGTTCTTCTCTCTTAAGACTAACAATCTAAAAGTTTACAATTATCCACAGAAGCAAAAGATTTATCCAAAATAACTTTCTTAAGTCAAAAAGATATGATATTTTAATCCTTCCAGAACCTAATTTATTATATGTGGGTACCTTACTGCTATAGTGGCATAAATTATTCTATTTTATTTGAAATTTTTCTTATAAATGCCAATCTAATATAAGCTTTTAGACTCCATTAAAAACAAATCTAAGCTTTTTTTTTTTTCCAAAGAAGTTTTATTATTTTCCATCATAAAAAACAATCACAAGCATAATAAACACAATAACAAGTAAAAACCCCCCACCCACCCCCCGGACTTCCCAAACCTAATCCCAGGATAATATTCATATATAAGTAAGCAAATACTAGTATCTCTAACTCCACAAAGTATCTTAATCTACATGAAAAGATAGAAAAAGTAAACAAAATAATAATAATAAAAAAAAAATCTAAAACCCTAAGTTATATTCTATCACTCTATGCTTCTTTTGAATATAAACAATTCATCTTCTCCATATTGATAAAAATTGTTCATTTGAATGATTCTTCAAATAAGCCGAAATCTTTGCCATTTCAGCAAGATACGAAACTTTCAATCTCCAGTCTTCCATTGTAGGCAGAATTGGACTCTTCCAATTTTGGGCTATCAACAAACGAGCAGCAGTTAAACAATAGAACATCAAATTTATTTCTTTTGCATCTAGATCTTGCACGATACCTAAAAGAAACAACTGTGGAAGAAAAATAATCCTTTTCTTAAAAATTTGCTGTAAGTTCCACCACAATTGTATCCAAAAGGCCTTAATAACCTTACAAGTCCACCACATATGAAAAAAAGTTGCATCTGGATGTCCACACCTCCAACACTTAGATCAGGGGTGGGCAAACTTTTTGACTCGAGGGCCGCAATGGGTTCATATATTGGACCCGGGGGCCGGACCAAGAGTAGATGGACGGTGTGTATGTGTGAATTAATATAAATTAAATTTACATTTGTAACATTAAATGTTTAGATTAATTTAAGGTAGAAAAGCATAAAAAGAGTTATTTTACAAAACTTTTA
>NW_015386261.1:611452-614934 GCF_001527695.2 Protobothrops mucrosquamatus | reverse complement strand
TTCTCTACTATCTTGGATAATCTTAAATTTAACTCTCGCCTTCTTGCCTTCCCAAATAAAACGATTCAAGTCTCTTTGCCATTCTTTCAAGTTAAGTTCATTTTTTAGGATAGGTATCATCTGAAATAAAAAGAGAAACTTAGGCAAAATGTTCATTTTAATGGCAGCTATACGACCCAGCAAAGAAAGCTGTAGTTTTTTCCACATTAGTAAATCCTTTTGTACCGTTTTCCACAATCTTTCATAATTGTTCTGGTACAATTTCGCATTGGAGGATGACAAAAAAATTCCCAAATATTTGACTTTATTGACCACTTCAAATCCTGACATTTGCATAAGTTGATCTTTATCTCTAGCAATCATATTCTTAGTAAGAATTTTAGACTTATTCACGTTGATTTTAAATCCAGCCACTTTACCATACTGGTACAACTCTTGTAGCAAAAATTCCAGTGATTCAATTGGTTGAGTCAATGTAAAAACTAAGTCATCAGCAAAAGCTTTAAGTTTATATTCTTTAGTAGAAATCTTTAAACCTTTAATCATTGGAGATTCTCTAATTCTAGACAACAAGATTTCCAAAGACAGTATAAATAATAATGGAGAGAGTGGACAACCTTGTCTGGTACCTTTTTGTATGTCTATAAGTTCTGTCAAATCTCCATTAATAATTATTTGAGCACATTGTTTTTGATAGATCGCTTTTATAGCTGTCTTAAATTGATTTCCAAAATTCATATAGTCCAACATTTTATTTAAAAACTGCCAGTCCAATTTGTTGAAGGCCTTCTCCACATCTAGGAAAATGAAAGCCGATGACACTTGATTATTCTTGTCCAAATATTCCAGTAGATTTACAATTTGTCTAATATTATTCTTCATATATCTTCCAGATATAAAGCCAGTTTGGTCATCATGTATATAATATTGCAGTATCTGCATCAATCTATTAGCCAATATTTTTGCAAAAAATTTATAATCCACATTCAGCAAAGAAATAGGTCTGTAATCCTTAAGTTCCAAAACCTCCTTCTCATCCTTCGGTATCAAAGATATAAAAGCTCTTGTCCAAGACTGTGGTATTTGTCCTCCCAACATAATTCTATTGAATAATATTTTTAAAGGTTGAATCATTTCAGCTGACAATGATTTATAGTAAATTGCTGTCAAACCATCTGTACCAGGGGCTTTACCAGCTTTCAGTTGTTTAATTGCANCTGCATGTATCCTAATTTACAACCCAAGTGTTGGAGATGTGGAAATTTAGATGCAACTTATTTTCATATGTGGTGGACTTGTAGGGCGGTAAAAGCATTTTGGATAAAGATATGGTGGAATATTCAAAATATTTTTAAGAAAAAGATAAAGTTTAAGCCACAGTTATTTTTGTTGGGTATTATGGAAAATCTGGATAAAAAAGAAATGGATTTGATGTTGAATTTGATAACTGCTGCAAGATTATTAGTAGCTCAATGTTGGAAAATGGAACGTTTGCCCACTATAGAAGATTGGGCATTTAAAGTTTCAAATTTAGCAGAAATGGCTAAGATTTCTGCCTACGTGAAGGATTACTCACAAGAAAGATATATTTTGGTTTGGAGAAGATGGATAGATTATATTGAGAATAAATATGGAACCAAAAAGTTTTATTTGGTTTTTGAGTAAATTTTAGATTGTCAATGTAGTTTATTTTTAAATAGTAATAAGATGTTATAATTATAGTGTTTAATACGTTTGTTTAGAAGAGAGTTAAAGGATGTTATAGAATTGTTAACTTAATAGTGATATAATGTAAGATAGAGTATACTAATTGTATTGTTAACCCTGTGATTGGCTCTGGGAAGTCGGGGGGGAGGGAGGGGGGGGGGGAAGGGTGGGTTTCGGGGAGGAGGGGAGATATATTGTAAAACTTTTAAAAAGTTTCAATAAAAAAAAGAAGATAAAAGAAAGAAATCAAAGAAAAATAAAAAACTATACAAGAAAAGAAAACAAGTTGAACAAAATAAAGAAAAAAGACATAAAGAAGTGACTTCTGATATTCTTCACAGCAGTTACAAATATAAATATAATACAAATATAAATATATTTTAGCCTCCCTAAAGCAGCCTTTCTTAACCTTTTGACCCTGGAGGAACCCTTAAACTATTTTTCAGGCCTCGGGGAACCCCTGAACATCCAGGCTCAGAGATGGGGCAGAATTGTTTCTTGCGTAGACCTGTAGAGATGCATTAACAGCCTTCTCACACTAAGAATAAAAGCTTGCCTTTTCAGTGTGATCCCTGTGCTTTTTTTTTGCAGCAGAAATATTCAATTCTGTGCCAAACTTGCAATGAACACAAACAGATTTCATCTTCAACTGAAATAAGACGGTTTCTGTCTTAGCTTTGGATGCTTCTGAAATAAGACAGAACTGGTTCTCAGAAGTTGAAAACTGCAGCCAGATTTTCAGTGCCTTCCTGTGAATGGCAGGAGACTCTTCTTGGGCAGAAATCCAGGACCCTTTTTTCCCCCTGGGCAGATCAGGGAATCTCCTCTGGAGGGTGGGATCAGACTCAGCTCAGGAGGATCTTCCTCTCCCTCCAAAGGGAAGGTCTCAGGGTGAGCAGAAGCTGCAGAGAAAGGATCCCCTCACCCGGTCACTCATGGGAGTGGAAAGGGAGGGAAAGGACTGGTCAGTTTAGTTCAGCTGTACTTACAAGTGGTTTTCCCTCAGATTTGAGAGTTTCTGGCATCCTTCCTCACTCTCAAGCCCAACCAGAAGTAGAAACATTTCAACATTTCCTTTTGTTTTTTCAAACATTCAGTTTTCTTTTAAATCCCAGAATCTGGTCACTTAAAATCAAAATATTTTCTCCAGGACCTTGCAAAGACTGTAAACTTTAAACTTTGTTTCAAAGGTCAATAACCCTTTGAGGGTGCAGATCAAATTGGGCCACTTGCTGCTGTTGCTAAGGAAAATATTCCTTTGTGGCCCTTCTAGGCTTCATTCCCACATTGCACAAAGCCCTGGTTTGTTTCTGGTTAGCCCAAAAAGGGAGCCAGCCTTGTGACTTGGTGATATTTGTGAACATGGATCAAGATTTATGGTCACAGGGATTCTTGCAAGCTTCTTTGCAGATCGACCAGATTCTCTCTGAGGCCATGAGATTCTCAGTCCCTCTTTGGAGCTGCAGATTCAGGCAAATGTTCCCTCTCTGGGATCCCTTCCTTTCCCCCCAAGAGTCTCCCCAACAGAGGAACGGCAGAAGGAAAGGGAGAGGCTCCGTCCCACTGTTTCTTCTGGGACTCCTTCTTTTCTCGATCTCCCTCGGGATCCTCCGCTGGCTCTTCCAGCTTCCCTTTTCCTGGGGAGGTTCAGGGGCTCCATCCTGGGGGGGGGAAATGGAGGGAGGCAGGTCGAGGGAGGGGAGAAGGGCAGGTAGTGATGGGGGCTTTCTTTCCCTTGATTGCTAGGGAGGAAATGGAGGTGTCAGTGCCTGTGT
>NW_015386261.1:514683-608954 GCF_001527695.2 Protobothrops mucrosquamatus | reverse complement strand
CTCATCCTTCGGTATCAAAGATATAAAAGCTCTTGTCCAAGACTGTGGTATTTGTCCTCCCAACATAATTCTATTGAATAATATTTTTAAAGGTTGAATCATTTCAGCTGACAATGATTTATAGTAAATTGCTGTCAAACCATCTGTACCAGGGGCTTTACCAGCTTTCAGTTGTTTAATTGCATTTAAAATTTCATCTACAGTAATCTCTTCATTCATAAGTTTCTGTTGATCTAATGTAAGTTTATATGTAGATGAAGATTGTAGATATTTATCAATATCCTCAATTTTTATGCTCCCTGAAGAATATAAATGTGAGTAGAATTCTGTAAATGCTTTTTTAATCAATTCTTGTTGATATACCTCACGACCCTTAACCAAGACTTTTGATATAACTCTAGCTTTTTGTCTCTTGCGTAATTGGTAGGCTAACCATCTCCCTGGTTTATTTGCATTAGCAAATGTGTTATGTTTACTATACTTCAGATTGGTGGCCACCTGATCAGCAATTAACATATTAAATTGATCCTTAAGCATTTTAATAGAAGCCTTCAAGTTAGTATCTGTTGGTCGCTGAGATAATAATTTTTCTTTAATCCCAATTTCTTTTTCCAAATTTAATCGACTCTGTATTTGCTTATGTTTATGTGCATTGTTCATAGAAATTAGTAGGCCCCTCAGATAGGCTTTACTGGCATCCCAAACAGTATGTATAGGAGTGCCTTTATTCAAATTAAATTGAAAAAACTCTTCCATACGGTCCTTCAGAACTTTGACCTTATCCTCATAATTAAACAAGTTTTCATTTATTCTCCAAGATTTCCTTTTTTGTTGTTGACCAATCTCTATCCATACCATACTATGATCAGTCAAAGTTCTGGGAAAAATTTTTGTTTTGTTGCAAGCAGTAAGCAAGTCAGTCGAAGTCAAAACAAAATCAATCCTTGAAAAAGACTCATGTCTGTGAGAAAAAAAAGTAAAGTCACGTTCATTCATATGTTGTGATCTCCAAACATCCACCAGCTCCAGATCTTCCATCATTGCAAAAAAAGATTTAGGGAGTCTGGAAAGGGCCACATCCCTAGAAGTTGTCTTTTTATCTTTTGAAGTATCAAAAACCCCATTCCAGTCCCCCATAACAATCAAAGAATTATAATCCATAGCCACAATTTTCTGATGTAATTGTCTATAAAATTGTTTTTGAGATGACAGTTGATTGGGGGCATAAACCCCCACTATTAAACATTTTCTTCCATTTAAATTTATTTCCACAAGTAAAAATCTTCCTTCTTTGTCAGCTTCTTTTAAAATAGGTGAAAGGTGTTTCTTTATATATAATGCAACCACAGCTTTTTTTTTAAGAGCAGGTGCAGCAAACAAGTCTCCAAGCTTAAAGTTCAACAATAATTTTTGATCTTTGGCCACAATATGAGTCTCTTGTAAACATATAATGTCATTATTAAAATGTCTTAAATAATGAAAAACCTTGCGTCTTTTGTGGGGTGTATTGAGCCCCCCCACATTCCAAGATGAAATTTTAGTCATTGGCTGATTTCAATCCTATAGCAATACTTGAAGCATAAGACTTGACAAAGACCTTGGGTCGAGCGCCACCTACTGGCTCAGAAGTAGCAGGTGGCGAGCTGTCAGATGTAGACGGGCGGGCTGACAATTGCTGTTGTTTTTCCTTGTATCTGTGAGCTGCACGAGTCATCCTTTGTTCTTTTCCATCATCTTTTGAACGCCCATTTGTATCCTTAACACCGGAAGTAGAAGGGAGGTCCACAGTCAAATGCTCAGCTACATCAGTCTTTTGAGATGTAGGTGGACGCTCCACTTGCAACACAGACGCCATAAAATCATTCGCCTTTTTAACCGAGTTAATTCTGTAGCGCTTACCAGCCACAGTTACAATTATGCCCACCGGTATATCCCATCTAAAAATTATTTGTCTATTCTTAAGTTCCTGCACCAAAAAGGCATAGTCTCGACGCGCTTTAAGTATTTTCGCTGGAATTTCTTTTAAAAGAATGACGTCTTGGTTTAAGACCTTAAATCTTTGTTGATAAAAAAGCTGCATTATTTCATTTCGTCTCGCTTTTCTTGTAAAATAGACCACCACATCTCTTGGCAAGTTTCTTTGACGAGCCACCCAAGAGTTCACCCTAAAAACACGTTCTATTTCATCATAAATTTCCTGCCCACAAGCCAAAGCATTTATCAATGCTTCTGAAATTACTTCTCTTAGATTTTCTTTTGGATCCTCAGCCAGCCCGCGGATTCGAATTGCATACTCCATGTCCCGAAATTGAGCGACCAAGACATCACTTTTAACATTTTCCAAACCCTCCTCTACAAGTTCCCATCTTTGCTCGCTCGCTTCAGCCTTCTGTTCATTTTCCTCCACCCTTTCTGCCACCCCATCCACATATTCAGCCAAACCTTGAAAAGCAGTTGTCACATTCAAACGAAAGCCCTCATGTTTCTGTAATATTTCTTGCTGCTGCTGTATTAGTTGGTCAATCTTGTTCTCTATTTTAACATCCATTTTTTGTAGCATCTCTGTCATTTGCTTAATACTTTCAGTCATAAAATCCTGTAATTCTTTACCAGAGGGCGGTAGAGGTGAAGAAGATGGCGGGGGCAGCGGGTGGGAAACCGGCTTAGAAATTGGTTGGAGCGGCTGGGGAGTCGGAGATGTAGTTGGTTTCGAAATTGTTGGCACCGCCCTTCTCGAAGCCATATTAACAATTTAAAATTTCAGTCTATGTAGAAGTCTTTTGACACAATCCAAAGCAAGAAAGAAAAAAAGCAAAATTGAGGACTTTTTTAGTGGGGTGTTTTACCAAATTTTTAGGGGGTATGGGGGTGGTTAGGGGAGGCAAGGGGGATGTCTCCCTGGGGCCAAGGCCGGCCATGTCTGAGGGACGCGGCTTTGGAACGGTGAGGGGGGAGGTTGGGGGGCGAGAAGAGGGTGGTGTGATCAGTACAGTCAGTNAGTTCCAATCTTTGCTCGCTCGCTTCAGCCTTCTGTTCATTTTCCTCCACCCTTTCTGCCACCCCATCCACATATTCAGCCAAACCTTGAAAAGCAGTTGTCACATTCAAACGAAAGCCCTCATGTTTCTGTAGTATTTCTTGCTGTTGCTGTATTAGTTGGTCAATCTTATTCTCTATTTTAACATCCATTTTTTGTAGCATCTCTGTCATTTGCTTAATACTTTCAGTCATTAAATCCTGTAGTTCTTTACCAGAGGGCTGTGGAGGTGAAGAAGATGGCGGCGGGGGCGGGTGGGAAACCGGCTTAGAAATTGGTTGGAGCGGCTGGGGAGTCGGAGATGTAGTTGGTTTCGAAATTGTGGGCACCACTCTTCTCGAAGCCATATTAACAATTTGAAATTTCAGTCTATATAGAAGTCTTTTGACACAGTCCAGAGCAAGTAGTAAAGGTATTAGAAGTAGTGAAAGTTCCAGACCGGAAATGCAAATCACTTTCGTTCCTTCTTGCTAAAAAGTTTCATTCGAACGCCATTTTAAGTTCACTTTCACTTAATCCACCCCACGTATAGGGAAGATCAAAGTATTCCAAGTTAGAGTAAAATCCAAAATAGAAGCAAACTTCCAGGGTCGGTTTGTCTGCGTATAATAACTCACAGTTCAAATAAAAGTTGCAGCGGTGGCGGCGGCTTCTAACTTCGCCAAAGCGAAGGCGTCCTGGATCGCGGAGAATCCTCGGGGCTCCGGAGGAGTTCTAACCTACATCGTCCACATCGGACGACTCGGGAACTCAACTCCTACCCCGGGCAGCTCACCGATCCCCTTATGCCCGGGGGAAGGGTATCAAGCCGTTTGACAGCTGATGCTTGCTGTCAAAACGGCTTTTACGCATAAACAGGCGGGAGGCAGCTATCAGCTGCGTCCGACGAGGTCGCCCGCACACCGGAAGTCCAACAAATCTAAGCTTTATGTTCAACTTAAGGGCAAATAAACTGGATGTTTTTATATTTACAAAGGTAGTAGTGATGATTTGAGAAGTTACAATGGCACTGACAAAAGTCACTTATGACCATTTTTCACACTTTCAACTGTTGCAGCATCCCTATGGTCAAAATTCAGACAGTTGGCATTTGGCTCATATTTATGACGGTTGCAGTGCCCCGGGGTCATATAATCACCTTTTGCAAACTTTTCACAAACAAAATAAATGGGGAAGCCAGATTCACTTAACAACAATGTTACTAATTTAACAATTGCATGATTTATTGAACAACTGGGTTTGGAAAGGTCGTAAAATGGGGCAAAACTCACTTAAACACTGTCTCAGTGACAGAAATTTTGGGCTCAATTGTGGTCATAAATCGAGGACCGTCTGTAGAGAATTATCTTAATACAGAGATTGCATTCTGAACATGGGGAAAACTCATGTTTGGGATTATTGGCTTTTAGTCTCCTCAGTGTGAAGGTGTTAAATTTGACAATACTTACTTGCACGCCAAACAATAACATTATTTGTAAGAAATTTATGGAAGAAATAGCAAATTAACTATTAGGAGCAAAGAGTTTATTCAAGTTAAATGATCCCCAAACATTCACAACATTTTCACTGTTGTCACATTTTTTTTCTCAACAAATATTGCAGACACCCTAGTTTGACAGCAGTTCAGGTAGAATTTTCCTCCATCTTTCTGTTCTCAGCTGAAAGAAAAGTTTTGATAAAGCAATTATCATTTAAAAATGCAATAATTGCCATTTATATTAAACTTTACAGAATCAGTAATAGATTAATTTCTGTGGATATCACAACAATGCAGAAATAAAAGAATAAAATTTGCTAACACATGCCTCCAAATTCAAGGAATTATGTTTGGTGAGTAGCAGAGCACTTTAATGGGAAAACTGAACTGTGGCATGGGTTGCAAAATTCCAGGCCCTATGTTTGCAGATGTCATCTAGGCATTCTAGTCCATCCCTAACTCTGATTCGGTCTAACACAGACTTCAGTTAACTTAAAAGGTTCAACCAATCTAATAGTCAAATTTAAGGCTGGAGTGTTCTTATATCACTGGAATGAATAACACTTTCGGCATAGTCAGTTCCAGAATTGATTTTTCTTTATTTTTATCACCCCCAAACCATTTACAAAATACGGGACTTTAGTCATAATGTTTCTGATAAATAAGTATAATAATGCTTTAGACTAGCTAATTACACACTAATTAGATTACTGAACTAGCCTTATGCTCAATTTGTACCAAAATAAGCAGTCCTTCAGACACTTAGTCCTCATTTTATAATACTACACACACACACAAACAAAATTACACACACATATACATGTACATGTTTGCATGTATTTGTAGCCTAGCTGTAATATTTTCCCCAAATAATGGTTCAGGACACTTTTCAATAAGAGCCTCAAACTGTAAATTAATAGGAAAAGATTTCATGAACATTATTTGGTTTTCATTGAACAACTTATTTTTATTCAGTTTATAAAGCTGGCAAGAAATACATGTAGCACTGGACTATAGCAGATTGAAAAGGCATGTTTTACGTATTTCAGTTATCCAGAGGGACTACTATTAATCTGAAGAATGACTTTGTTTATATATATAGATATAGATATAAATTATATATAGATATAGATATAGATATAGATATAGATATAGATATAGATATAGATATAGATAGTGTGGGAGGGAGGGAGGGAGGGAAGGAAGGAAGGAAGGAAGGAAGGAAGGAAGGAAGGAAGATTTGAATGAAATATAATTAAATTTGATAAAACAGTAAGCAATTTTAAAATATAATATTGTAAATATGAATGTATACATTTTACTATATTGTTTACAGTATTTGAGGGGGAAGTTTACATTGAAAAACTACATATTCTCACTACTTTATAGAATGTTAATTCTGTTCTCTCTACATAAATCTGGTGGACTGTGAGAATAATGAATACAATTTCTAGGACTCACAGCTCTCATAAATAACATTTTCATTTTCTGGAACTGACTATTTTTCTGATATCATACTGGTACCTAATCATTCCACTTCTTCCTTTTTTATGACTAGTGTAAGTACTATAGGCATATAGACTTGATAAATCTGTTCTTGTTTTTTGCCCTAGAATTTTAATGGGAAATGAATGTTTGGTAAAATGTATTTTATTTCACATTTCTGTCCAAAAGCAATGCCAAACCAATCTATATGGTGTTATAAATTCTACTGGGCAAGAGTAAATTTTATTAATAAAGGAAAAATGAACAGTACAAATTAGACTAAACTGCCTCATGTATATTTTAGTGTCTTCATGAAGTCATTGAGAAAGGTTACCCATCCTGGTGTATTCTAAGCAGATCCTTAAAATTCTTAAGGACTTGAAGATATGTAATAACCTGAATACAATTTGCTATTGATAAGTGATAAATCAACTAAGGCAGTGATGGCGAACCTTTTAGAGACTGAGTGCCCAAAAACCAGCCCCTCCCCATCCCGCCTGCTCTGCCCCCCTCCCCCCACCCCACCCACCCACAGGGCCACGGCCCAGTGCAGATCGCCCAGGCGGCCCAGCAGCGCCATGGTGGCTACACCATCCACCTGTGCTCCGCAGCATCAACTGCGCACGACGGAGCACAAGGGTGGAGTCTTGTCCCCACTGCCTGGCTGCCATGTCCTTGGCTGCACTGCTCTGTGCGGGCCATGCCCGGGGGCAATTCTCCTCCATGGGGGCTGCTGGTGAGGAGGGGGCCACAAGGGGAGGTGGGGCTGGGGTGACAGCACGCATACCCACAGAGAGTGCTCTGAGTGCCGCCTCTGGTGCGTGTGCCATAGGTTCACCACCACTGAACCAAGGGATACTGTATGTAATTTTCTCTTACTGAAACAAATTTATATGAGAAGTAGATGTTCCAGCTGTACCTTATCTTGAAGAAAAATGATTTGATACAAAACATTCAAACATTAATAATATCCAGAGTACATTGCCACAATATAATGTATATGCATTTGCTACAAAAGATAATCTATTTTATGTTTGTTTAAATCAAAATACGTTTGCTGAATGTCTGTTTCTTTCAAGGATCAATTCATTCCACTAGTTTGGACATTTAAGATCCTAAACGGGACATGATTATTCAGAAGCTTATTGTCCCATTTGCAAAAGTATTCAGTGATATAAAGCAGGTCTCACCTACCAGAAAAAAAGTTCTTTTCTGGATTTCCCTTTCAAACATTGATCCTAAGGTACCCTATTTACTGGCTTTTTCCTCAGATGCTGGGTCAGGAAGAGAGTTGAGCCGGGTATTTGTGGTTCTATGATGGGATTGTCATGGTACTTGGAAGCTTTGAAAGTAGGGGTAGGAGCTATGTTTTGTGATATATACGGTAATAATAATAATAATAATAATAATAATAATAATAATAATAATAATAATAATAATAATAATAAAGTTGGAAGGGATCTTGGAGGTCATCTAGTCCAACCCCCTGCTCATGCAGGAAACCCTATGCCATTTCAGACAAATGGCTGTCCAGTGTCTTAAAATCTTCCAGTGTTGGAACATTCACTGCTTCTGGAGGCAGCTTGTTCCACTGGTTAATTGTTTAATTGTTGTTAGTTGCCCAGAGTTATTTTATATGATATGGGCAGCCATACAAATATTTTAAATAAATCATTAAAGAATGGTATAAATTCATACACAATTTATAGTTGTATCTAGTTGCTAGCTTCATATGCTATTTTATTGTACTAGTTTGTTGTTACAATTCTATATCTTTTTTCATGAATATACTATATAATATAATATATTCAAAATTAATGCAAACAGCAGGAGGCCAATTTTAAAAATAATTAACAATTGAACAAACACAAAAAATAATTTAAAAATGTGTAATATTTGTATGTGTTCTGAGAAAGAGAATTTTTGTACACAAAAAAAGGATTGATCTTAGTGGATAGATCTTAATAAAATATTCCTGTGCTGGACTGATTAATGTACCTCACTGCTTTGAAGCTGAGAAAAATACTGATTATGGTCACAGTTCAAAGCTTTAGAATAATTTACTGGATAAATATTTTTAATAGTATCATTTCTTAATTTTAATGCAGCTCAGTAATGCAAAGTTTATTATTATTATTAATCTAGCCTGCCTTCTTTGACAATATTTGGCCTCTGCTTTTCTGCCTAATGCACTAGGCATAACATATTTCACACACTGTCATGTTTCATTGGTTAATTAAGTAATCAAAAAAATATGTTGTTTGACTAAGATTTAGTCCTACGGCTTAACTTTATATCACTAGATTTTTATAGTAAAATTCCCAATTTTAAAATGTGTTCTTCACTTACCACTTTGGTTTTTATATTATGGTTTACATGCTCAGTTTAAACTTGTTAATTACATGTGACTTAATAAGATATATACCTTGCATAGAGACGGGTACCTCTGCTAGCCTTGAGTGCTAAAGTGCTGCAGAGGTGTCCTTCCCAACTTGTCCCCCAGATGAATTTACATGGTTGGCAGGGATGCAGAGACCCTAGCCTGTAGAGGAGGGAGGTCAGAGTTGGAGGGAGAGGTCCCAGAAAGGGAAAATACATTCAAGTGGTAACAGGCATGGGTTAGATGGTAACCAGGGGAAGGCCATTACAAGGGAAAATGCCCCCAATAATTGACACCAGTGGCATGTCCCAGCCCTTGCTTGGATTGTAGTCCTGGGTATTCATCAGCTGCCAGTGAATACCAGCTCAGTTAATAATGAGGTTCTTTTTGTTTGTGATCTCATTGGGAAAAAGCAAGCCAAGAAGGAAGAATATCTCAGAGATGTATCCAGCTGGATTCAAGATTTTCATCAGCCAATTACTCAGGGCAAGGGACAGAGTGTAGCAGTTGTCATCTGAATCTCTTTTGGCTTTCAGGGCCATGGTCCCCATGTTTCTGGTTGTGAAATCTAGTCCCATCTGTTGCAACTGTTGCCTCTCCACTGCATAGCAGGCTCCCTACCTGAGCTACTAGAGACCATCCTGGGATTGGTAGTGGAGTTTCCCAGGCTCCTGGTCTGAGAAATTTCAATCTTCTGTCCCTGGGATTAGCCTTGGAAGTAGCTCGGAATTTCATACCACCATATGGCCATGCCTATTCTAGATTATCCCTGGCCTGACTCAGGACAGTGACCACACTTCATGTATAATTTCTTGTCAGAGGAATGGTAAGGTGATATGGTAGAGGATTTGTCTTTATCCCCCCGTCATGGTCAGATCACATCCTGGTGTCCTTGAGATTTTCTCATGCTGTTCCATGCCCCCCAGCAGGTCCTCATTGGCCCAATATGAGTGGTTGCCCCCCCCCATAACAATTCCAGAGGGAACTGGGGGATATCCTAGGAGTTCTGCACAGTCCTGCCAAAGCTCTGGCCACAAAATGTGGCAAGAATAGAACAGGGATAGTTTATCAATCCTTGACTCTTCTTTCCCCTTCAGCTGCTTTTGTTAAATACCATCAACCATGGTATTCTTTTGACTCAGCTATGGGGTTTGAGAATAGCTACAGGATTTGGGATGGCCAGCAGTTTTGCACAGAGTTGGCTTCTTTCTCCAAGACTGGAGATCCAATCCCTAGCCATTCCTTTTTAGCTTGCTGCAGGGCTTTGTATGCTCCCTGCTACTTTTTAACATTTACATAAAACCAATTGGATGAGATCATTAAACATCATGGGATGAGGTATCATTAGTATGCTGATATACTCAACTTTATATCTCTATCCTGGGTGACACAAGTTGCTATTGTTGCACTATCATGTTGCCTGGAGGCTGTGGAGGTCTGGATGGGCAACAAAAAGCTTCAACTGAATCATGTTAAAACCAAGTGACTGTGGATACATGGAGCCTCAGGATCCAGGAGTTTAACATTGTTAGTTATCGATGGGCTTGCACTACCCCAAACAGAGTGGGGATTTTCCTAGACTCATGATCTGTGCTGAAAGAGTATGTGGCAGTCATGTTTAGGAGAGGCTTTGCACAACTTAGTGTTTTGTGCCAGTTGCACCTTTTATAGGCTCTGGTCAGCTCTCCTTTGGATTACCACAATGCACTCAATATGGGCTTTCCTGGAACAATATTTGGAAGCTACAACTGGCATCAGAGGCAGCAGCACCAATAATTCTAGGGGCCCCCAAGGTGGCCCATATAACACCACTGTTGCATGAACTGCAATAGTTGCTGGTTTGATTGCAGATCCAATCCATTGGTTATGGCCTTAAATCCCTTTATGACATGGGTCCAGGCTACCTGAGGAACTATCTCATCCTAATGGGATTGGCCCACTCCCATTGGTCTAGCAGAAAGGAATGCTAGGGATTCCGTCAGTCAAGGAATTCTGGTGATGCAATCTCTGCCATAGTTCTCAGTATTTGGAACCTTGTGACCCTTGAGGTGAGCTTTTCTCCTACTCTCTTGGCCTTCTGAAAAGTTGGCTATACCAACTGACTTGGGGCCCAATGGGACATCCCATCCTGGAGGTGGTTAGTTGATTAGGAGAAAACCCCACCTGTCAACTGTGTTTACATATTGATTCCTTTTTATTCAGGGGTGTGATTTTTTTGGTAACTGATATTTTAATGTTTTAAATTTTAATGCTTATTATTTTTAATGCTTTAACATGTTAATTGTTTGATATTGTTGTTTTATCATGCTGTAAGCCACCCAGAGTCACTTGATAATGAAATGGGTGGCCTGTAAACAATAAATAAATAAATAAAACCACTGTATTGCAAAAAAATATAAGAAATCAGCATCTATTTCAGAAACTTCCAGAAATGTTGTCTCAGTGTTCAAAAGATTAATAGCTGCTATGTTCTGAGATAAAAAAATATTTCAATTAAAATCTATCACCGGAATAGTAACACTCAATTTAAATTCAGACTGAACTGAGCATACCACAAAATAAGAATGAATTGTTGAGCCAAGATAGCTATTAATATCTTAGAATTCACACTAATCAAAGAAATAGTTTAATTGTTGGGACAGATACTACTTTTATTTTTTAATCTGGCTTAGGAAGTACTATAATAATTGTCTTATTGAAACAAAGCTAGGCTATTGGAAAACATTTGAAAGGGACCCAGTATTTTTTCTATAAATCAAATTAAAAAAGGTATCTATAATTCATACACTGCAATTTACATATATTTTCTTAAATAGAAATAAATAAAGCAAAATTAATCTGATTTATTAATAGCTGTTATAATTAAGTTTTATAGTCACATTATGTAAAAAAATAAAGGCTGTCTTATCTGTTTTTCTGTAATTGTGTAATTCTGTAATATCAGTCATTGATGTTATCCTGTATACCATTCCCCAAAATTCAGGCAGAAAGGAAATAGGTTGTTATACAGTTTTTTTCTTCCTCAGTATCATTGCCTATAAAATAATAATAATTCTCTTTCAGTAGCATAAAACTTGTTGAGTTTGCAACAAAGACCAAAGATTTCTATTACTTAACTTTAAAAAAAAAAGAAAGAAAAAGTAGGCTGGATACATGGGGTTAAACTTTCATGTCTAGAAATTTAAAATTAAGGGGTTTTTTTATGAGAGGCATATGGAATAAATGTGCTGGATATCTCCCATCTTGAATGCCTGTAAGCATGAACTTTTTTTTTTTACAGCAAGACATATTTGAAGACCATTTGAAAATTGTACATAAATTGTTGTCATGTGAGGAAAAGGTTAGATATGATGTCACTTGGTACTTGAATGCAGTGGTAGATTAGATGAGAATAAGCAAGCAACAGGTAAAACCCTGTGTGAGAGAGATTTATGAATTCAAGAATTTAGGGCAGGGGTCTTCAAACTTGGCCCTTTTATGACTTGTGGACTTCAATTCCCAGAATTTCTCAGCCAGGCACCCCTGTCTTAGGGTGTTACTTGCTGTATCCCTAAAGTCTGGGGCTTCTGGAAATCCACATCACTTCTGCAGTACCTACTAGCAGCTGAAGCTAATATGTCATTGACATAGTAGCAAGTTATATATTGATAACCTAAAGATAGGATTATGATAATCTGCTCTCAGACTTGTCCAGAAGCTACAGTAAATAGAAAAGACAGAGGATAGGCATGAGTGGGGATACTACATCCTGAGATTGTTGCAGATGATTTCTCTGTCTTTTCTGTAATCAAATGTGACAGAAAGATATTACATAGAAATCTAGTGAATCTGATTATGTTTTCTTTTAATATTGTTGCTGAATTGCAGGAAAGAATTGAGTATCTGGATTTGTGTTCAATCTCCAAGCCAGATTCAGAGTAATAAATTTCAGAAAACTGAGTTGAAACCCTTAGGTTCCAACAACTGTTTAAATTGATCGTATGATATGAATAAATAGAATATATTTGAATCTTATTCTATTCTTTGGTATATACATTTTATATATTTTAAAAAAAACCTTGCATGACATAAGACAAGTCTATATGCATACAGTTTATAAAAAGCATCTGTTTATAATGACTAGAACCCAATTTTGGAGATTAACAAAGAGCTATTCCAACATACAACTATAAATGCCAGAAATTCTGCTGGTTTAAGCTACAATTTAAATACAAACCCACCAAAGAGATCTAACCAAGTTCCTGTATTCTGTTTATGGATAAAAAACACACATTGTTCAATTGAATAAGTTGAATCACATAGCATAGCAAAGTGAAAAAAATGTTTTTTTTCCTTTTTACATCTAGTTATAAATTAATTCCTTACTTCTATAGTGTCAAGCATCTGCTTGTATTCCCTAACCCTAACCCTTTTAGAGTTTATTGGTTTGGGAAATTTCAGTAATCTGGAAGAGCCCACTTGTTATGCTATATTAAAATACAATAATTTATGGAATGGTGTTGTTAGAACTATTAATATTTTTATTTTATTTTATTTTTATTTATTTATATCCTGTCTTTATTATTTTTACAAATAACTTGGCAGTGAAGCTATCCAACATGCTTTCCACACAACAACCACCCTATGAGGTGGATTGGGCTAAGAGAGAATGACTGGCCAAAGTCACCCAGCTAGCTTTCATGATTAAGGCAAGACTTGAACTCAGTCTCCTGCTTCTAACTTGGTCCTTAATCACTAGAACAACTGTGTGAATTTTCTGTCTTCACCTAGTCTTTTATGTTCTCATACATTTTGTCTTTTGATTTTGTCTATTTAATATTTCTGAATGTAATTTTTGTAGTAAACCTTTTTCCTTAATGAAGGATAGTATTTAGATTTAATAAATAGTAACAAACCAATGTATTGTGTTATGAGAATCTAAAATGTGTCAACAGTAATCCAAAGACTTATCTACATAGGGACCTACAGATATGATGCAACCTGCCTGATGACAATTTTCCTTCCATTGGAATCTGGATTCAGAACTGCTTTTCAACTGAATGGCAGTCTTACAATTTTCAAAATTTAGACATTTCAAAGGAATACATAATTGGTTTTACTTTTTATATATCATTCCTTGTGTTTTGTTAAGTGTTTCATAGAAATACCAACTTAAATATAAAATGCCAGGACAAATAATTAACATTAATTGAAACAGTCTTAAATTATATTGCAGTTTTAATTATATTTTAATTTGACCAAATTCAAATATTTCCCTTTTAACTAATTTTTAAATTTGTAGTGTTATTTTTGTATTTTTACCTGACTGTCAGCCGCCCTGAGTCCGCAAGGAGAAGGGCGGGATATAAATTTAAATAAATAAATAAATAAATATGAGTTTAATGTTGGCAGTCACAGAGACTACTAGACCAGTGGTTCTCAACCTTTTTAATGCCGTGACCCCCAACCGGTCGTAAGTCCAGGACTAAACCGGTCGTAAGTCCAGGACTAAACCGGTCGTAAGTCGAGGACTACCCAACCGGTCGTAAGTCAAGGACTTTCCCTGCCTGGGAGCGCCGTGCATGCGTGGTTCTGCCCCCTGCGCCGACCAAGGCATAGCTGGCAAGCGGCAGAGACGGAGCAGGCTGACCACCAGCTGGCCCAGCTCAAGGGAGCTAAGGCACCCGCCGGAAAAGGGGAAAAAAATGGTGGACAGCCTTGCTTGGCGACCGCCGTGAAATGGTCGATCGACCCCAAATGGGGTCGCGACCCATAGGTTGAGAACCGCTGTACTAGACTAAGCATTAGGGATAACATAATAGGGCTTTGGATGCAATACTAAAAATTCTCTTTGCCACATACATGTCATGAATCTTCACACCAGCACTATACTTGCCTAGTGGCAACAGTCACAGCTGGGAAGATGGTGCACACAATTATTTGTGTTGTAATTGGCTCTCAAATGTTCACACGTTTAAAAAATAATATAAGATTGGCTGAGTTTTAAGTATTGTAGGTAACTATATACATATATAATATCAAAATAGGAATGCAATTTAAAAAGAAAATATCACTTCTAAACTCTGAAAACAGTAAAAAATGTCTGTTTCCTTAATTTTGCTTCAGTTGTAAAGGCTTGTAAATGTTTGCTTTTCTCAGTGTAGGCACCACATGAAATGAAATGGCAATGAATATTCATTTACCATAAATGAAAATGAGGGCTTAACTAAGGCAATACTTTATTTCCTTCTTTAATTGTGCATATATGGCATTCATTATATTATTAATCCATCTTGAATGTTCATATAAAGCTATTTAGAGCCATTAACTGAGTCACTGTAATTGATGGATTATTGCATTAATGTTTAATTTAGTTTTGTTTTCAAGGCATAAAACCCTATTTATTCAAGCTTGCTGTATATCAAAATAAGGAAATAAATTATTACAGGAAAAAGTATACCATACCTTCAGGATTTTTGTGAATTTAGAAATAGCTGCTTCATATATTTGATGTAACAAGTGAAGTTGGCTGCATTTACTTATGTGGCAACTAAAGAAGAGTAAGTTTTCACAGAAAAGAATTCAGATAGAATTGGCTATGCATAATCATTTCTTTCTATTTTGTATTTTGTTTTTACATATTTTCAATCAAATTCAAGAATTAGATATTTTGCCATCAGATTAAGTGATGTTTATACAGAATGAAAAAACTTGAACTATAAAATATTTTATATGTTAAATATAAACTAGTGTATATTATTAATTAAAAAGTCAGAGTAGCATTGGGATTTAAATTATTATTGTATAGTTACACCAGAATTCCCAATCCATTATGTTTTTAAAATGTTAAATACTAAATACAGTATTCTGCTTTAATAATTTTAATTCCTCAAATAATATTGATAATTAAGATGTACAATGTTGTCAGATTATTTATCTGTGGTCATTTAACATGCTCTTGTTCTAGTACTATAAATATTTAGCCATTCAGCTGGAACTTGAATTCCGTGCATTTTTTGCATATGTCTTCTTCAATAACAGAATATTATTTTTATTGCGTTACACTGGGCACACCTATTGTGCGGATACCTGATCAGCTTTTGTTGTAAAAAAATTAATTGTACCTGGACCAAATTGCGCATGTCATCTTGGGACATGACCTACATTTTTTTCCTTCATAAGCATTCATAAGCATATCACATGTTAAGTTAATCAGGCCTCAAGAGTATTATCTAGATTGGCCATACTCTCTGCAAATCTCTTTTACTCTATAACTTGATATTTTTTTAAACAAAGGCTACAAAGCAATCATCTGGGCAGTTCAGAAACAAAACAACCAAATCCTGATTTAACAATCTTTCTTATTTCTTGGAAAAAAGGTTCCATATGTCTTTGAACTGACAACCAGAAAACAGATGTTTGCTGTGAGCTGCTGCTTCTTTGTCAGTGCAGCAAGATTCAAGATCAGGCTGTAAGAAATATATTTTATTATGCATTGTTTCAGAAAGAAAAATGGAGAGCAAAACCACAAGCATGAGCAATTACTCCAGCATATCCAGTGTAGCTCATTTGCTTCTAGCATCAGCTGGGGGTAGATGTCATATATTCATGTCATGTATAATGGCACACTCTAGGCTATTCTCATATACATTTTCATTCCAAGCTCATTTGTCAGTTGTCTGTAAATCCTACATCTTCTTCTTATGGGTTAGTTTATATATCTTTTTTCTCAGCTGGCTGTAAACAATTTTCATGTACTACCATATATGGCAGATGACAAATAAATGGAGTTGACTAGGTGAGACTTAGTTGCAATCTATATAGTGCAGATAGCCCAGGCTTCTGATTTTTACAAATTATTTGGAAAAAAATATATAGCTGCTGTCATATTGGAAAAAAAAGTTATTTTGCAGGACCCTATTGACTCGGAATTAGGGGAAAACATAGAACCTATTCATTGTGAATATGTGCAGATGACCCCACTGTCTTCGGGCACTTGCAGAGTCATGGATGCAGGGTCATGAAAGGACAGCAAGGAAAACACCCAATGTCCCAACCCATCCAAGAACATACAATGTCTTTAGAAAAACACTCAAAAGGAACATTTTTAGCTACTTCTATTTTCTCCCTTCTTATCTATGGTGTGCCAGCCTTTCTGGTTGAAGTCTTTATCTTATGTGTGTCAGCTTTGCTGGATGGATTGCTTATGTAATCAAAAAGTATAAATATAGGCATTTTCTGTCATTCAGAGTTTCTCTCTTTTAGAGGGGCCCGTCTTTGTTCAGCTGAATAAAAACATAAAGCTTTAAGGCAACTTCTGGTTTTCTTTATCAAACAACATCTCAGAGCCTGCACAACAACCCAACAGCTGGAACTTGCTGTTTTCTAATGGTTTATTTAAATGCTTAAACTAGGCCAGGGTATTTCAAACTTTACAATACCATATGTTTGTATAGAAGACATGAATTCTGGTGTTCCCTTTTATTAATAAAGCTAATTCAAAGTATAACTGATGTAATTGGACATAGATATAACCATATATTGAAACTTACTCCAGCTTTTCTTCACCACTTTACCTGTGTAAACCTAAAATCTGATCAACTTTTTTGAAAAAAAATGTACCTTTTCCCAATTCCTCATTAGTCTCAGAAGGACACGACTCATAGTTTGAAACCCTGAGTTTAAACCATTCTGAAGCAGTTTAGTATAAGCTCTGCACTCATATTCAGTTTGTCAAATTCCGCTTTAAAGCTCACTACACTATGTGTGATGTAAAGAACTATTTCTTTTTTTATAATACCCTAAATCTGGTTCATTGCCAATTTGTAATGTTACAATGCTGTTTTTGAAATGGGACAGGAAAAACTGAGTACAACATGTGATAATTTTATGAACAGAAGTTGTATTTCAGATTTATTTATTTAACTTATATGCTGCCAATCTCACTGTCAAAGAACTATGGGAAGTATACAACAAGATAAAAACAACTATATAAAATTAAAACATATTAAAAGATTAATATTAAAGTTCACCAAAATTAGATAAGGAACCAGTATATAATAGTGTGGAGGCATGTCTTCTTTTTAGTGATCACCTGAATTATGGAATGCCTCCATTGAGGCCCAAGACTAATTGGTAGGTTTTAAGGCCCTTTCATAAGGCCCTTTCATAAGGTTGGGGGCAGATGTCACCTGAAGGAGCACAATGTTTCAGAGGATATAATCCATGGACCCCACTAGCTGGATTTCCTTGACCAATGGGATCTGCAGCATGCCTCTTCTGCCAGTGTGAGTGGTGTGAGTCAATCCCACTGGGATAATATGGTCCTTAGGTTTCATTGATCAATAATAATTTATATTATTTTACAGTCACCACACAGTGGATCAATTACTGAAGAAAACAAAAGTAATTCTTTTCCATCTTTCCATCCAGAATTGCTTTTCTTTTTTCATTTAGTCTCCAGTAATTCTCCACCATGATATTAAAATATCACTACTATAACATAACTGCTCAGATTGTTGAGACTGAGATTGTTGTACAGTTGAGATTGTTGTATAGTTCCAAAACAAATTATTTTATGTATTATAGTGTAATGTTTCAATCGGAGGAAAGGAAATAAATGTGGTATACTTTTTTCTCCTTTTCCTGTTTTAAAAGTAATCTTTCCTTTAATGAACCTTAATGGTTTTACAAGACTAACTGATATGAATTATGAATAAAAGAACATTTATTAGTTTAAAATTAAAAATTGAAGCACTGTTATTACAAGTTCTACTTTGTATGGTTATAACAGGGCTTTTTTTCAGCCGGAACGCGGCGGAACCGCGTTCCGGCACCTTTTTCCGGGCCGGCCGCACCGGAAATAGCCCCTCCCAAATTTTACTTGCATTCCTGTTCTCTAAAGGGGCGGTCCTAGGGTTTGATGAGGGCGTGGCCAGGTTTGAGTTCCGCCACCTTTTCTCCGAGAAAAAAAGCCCTGTATAATAACATGATGAACACAGAAATACTGTAGATTCTTCAGTCTTATTTCTCAATTACATTCTTACCATGTTGTCAAAAGCCAGGTTAATTCTTTTCACACATTTATAGTTTCATTTTCATATAATTTGTTCTCCAAAAGATGCCAGTGTTATATTATCTAAATCTCTTGCTTAGATCTATTCATGAACCAAGTAATTGTCAATGCAATTCTTAAATTTCTATTTATGCTAAAGCAATGATTTTATAAAGGTTTCTTATTTATATTAAATAGGAAAAAAATAAAATGAGTTGCTTGAGGTATAAAACATAAACATAGCACAGTTCAAACATTCCATTAAATCAGTCTTATATGTATATTATTCAAACAATATTTTGTAATTATTGTAGAAAATGATAAATGAAGAGACTAATACTTTTATTCTTTTCTGAAGTCCAAGCAATCTTATATCTCAAAACACTGAAAAGCAATTAAGCACTATTTATTGTCCTGTATTAAAAAAACAAAAAACTTACCTTCTTAAAAAGACTGTGTCCATGTTCATATATGTAGACAGATAATTATAAATATTCAATGTAATCTCTGAGACCACATTATTTATTATAGATTATGAATGATATAATTCAGAACAATGCAAAGCAGTATCAAGAAACATCCTAAAAGCTCATTAACAACTGATTAGTGATTCTTTTTCAAGAATTATTCATAGAATAACTATTTTAAAAATGTATGTGACATTTGAATGTGACTAATTTTTCAAAGTAAATGTTTTGGATTTGTATTTTCTCCAGCTAGAATGAAAGTAAAAATATAATTTGCTTTGACTTATAATTGCAATATTCTCCATGATCAAAACAGATGTAACAAGAGAAATGTAAGTTAGACTAGATTATACACAACCTTTCGTATGAATTGATTTTTGAGATTGGCAAAACAAAATTTTTAAATAGATAGAATATTTATATTCTACTGTATCTATAAAAATAAGGCATAATTTGGAATGAATATTTATGTGCATGTGTATATCATATTATTGGAAAGCCTAGCACCTAAACATTCCATACAGATATATCAATAAAAATGATGGTTGTAACATGCATTTCCTTATGTATTGAGATTTTTTTTAATGGGGCAATATTTGTTAAATATTAACTTGAATTTATGCTAAGTTGTAAAAGATACAAATTGAAAGATTTGTTATCACTAAGACATTAAAATTCACTAAAGCAACATGAAGAGTGCTACTTTTGAATGGTATCTCTTCAACGTTTGCAACAAAATGCACATAAAAATGAATAAAGACATGCATATTCAAAGGTTCAAGAAAAATTAATTTTTCCTGGTTTGTTATAACTTTCATGGGCACTTATTCCAGGAGTATTCATTTCCACGGCTTGCTTATTTTATTTTTCCACAATACTTCTAATTCATGTTCTTGAATTTTCTTTTTGTTAACATATTTGTTTCCTGAAACTTCAGTTTCTTGGATTATTCAAATTCAAATGTCTTGTCAAATCATATAGTTTAACCAAATAGTCAGATCAGGCATTAATCCTCTCAAACAAGACTGTAAAGTCTTGTCACTGAAGGGCATAAGGTCTGTCAATTGCTTCAGACATCATGGTATATTATTTTTTTTAAAAAAAAGAAAATTAAGCAATGTCCCAAATATGGGTACACATCCTTGAATTCAAATGTAAAAAAATGTATTTCTTTTTATTTTATTTTTCCTTTAATTGAAGTCTAATAAAGGAAAGAAAATCTCACCATAACCAAAACAAAAAGTCTTGAATAATGAAACAAAAGTAATGAAGATGCCATATTTAATGTAATATAGATCCCATACATTTTAAATGTTTTTTTTTGTGATACAATGTACATAGACATATTTCAAAGGTCATATTTTATAGTATTATTTGTTAATAATTACTTTTATTATAGTAGTATATAAATTTCCAATCACTTTGGTCCTTCAAAATAATTGTAATCATAAATAAAGCTTGAACAAGACATGGAATTGTCAATTATTTTGGTAGTAGAACATAGAATAATAGAATTGGAAGGGACCTTGGAAGTCTTCTAGTCCAAACCCCTGTTCAAGCAGGAGACCCTATGCCATTTCAAATAAATGGTTGTCCAGTGTATTTTTGAAAGCCTTAGTGTTGGAGCACCCAAAACTTCTGAAGGCAAGCTATTCCATTGGTTGATTGCTCTAACCATTAGGAATTTTCTCCTTAGTTCTAGGTTGCTTCTCTCCTTGGTTAATTTCCATCCATTGTTTCTTGTCTTGCCTTTTGGTGCTTTGGAAAATAATTTGACCCCCTCGTCTTTGTGGGAGCCCTCAAATATTGAAACAGTGCTATCATGTCTCCCCTAGTCCTTATTTTCATTAGACTAGACTGAACATGATCTTGATTCTATCTGTCTATTAATACAGCCTAAGATTGCATTGGCTTTTTTGGGCTGCTACCACACGTTGTTGGCTCATATTTAAATGATTGTACACTACGACTTCTGGCATTAAGCCAAGTTTTACTTAGTCTGTACCTGTACACTTGATTTTTCTTGCCTAAGTGTAAAACCTTACTTTCATCTGTGTTGTGCAATACATGAAGCATATCTTAATTAATGTATTTTAATTCGTTTTAGCACAGATAAAATGTTCCATGGCTCCTGGATACATTCTGAATTTCTCATAAACAGTAAAATATTTATGTCTATTAGGTGTAATGTATACAGTGAGAGAACTGTACAATCAGTTGGATGCTTAATATCACATGATACAGATTTTGAGAGGCATACAGTAAGGTTGAGATGATTGAATATCTATGCACTGAAAGTGATTTCACCAAGCGTTATGTGAACTAAATGATTTATAAAATCATTACATTCTCAAGGTTTTTGAGATTTCAGTAGAAATTTAGGGGAAAGGTATTTATATATTAGCAAGTAATTATATATTTTGATTTCCATTTCAATTTTTATATAGAGATATCAATGGAAAATTTGTACCAGTGTCAAATAATAAGCTGTCAACTAAAACACAGAACTGCAAAGATTGCACATAGCAGCTATACAAGGGTTTAATTTTAAATGTGTCTGGCATATTGATGGAAAACCTACTGAATAGTTTAATTCCTTAATATTGATTCAGTCATCCTGGATTACATTTGCAGGTGTTTTAATTTCAAGATTTCTTGCAATATAGCTATTTTCATTCATATTAGACTTAAACTTGAACTTAAACATGGAAATATAAAAAGAAACCACAGCTGTACATTGTATGAAGGATGAGAATGTGTTTAATATGAAAAAAATACTAACAGGATCTCAGACATAAGTATTTCATACTTACTGTCTATTTGTAAACAATATGTAATATAAAAATATATGGAGATTTCAGCATTTTTACGATTTGATATACTGCTTCGCTTACTGAAAATTCTTATATATGCATAAAATCATTACAATTAAATTGTATATTACTTCTCTTGTTTGCTTCAGGAAACAATTTTAAACCTACCTTTTGAAAAACAATCCTTATTCCCCAAAACAATATTACATAAAACTTAATTGGTTTACAAGATTGGTGTGCCTAAATCAGTGGTGGGATTCATCCAGTTCGCATCAATTTGGCAGAACCGGTAGCTAATTTTTTGTTGCCCAGGCCCAGAATGGACTTCCAGAAGTGGCATCCACACAGAGAACTGGTTGTTCACATATTTGAATCCCACCACTGGCCTAAATATAAAATATTAAAAACACAATTCTAGCAGAACTGGGAAAAAGGGGGGAAAAACAATAGCACTTAGACTTATATACCACTCCATAGTGCTTTACAGCCCTCTCTGAGAAGTTTACAACATCAGCATATTGCCCCCAACAATCTGGGTCCTCATTTTATGGAAGGATAGAAGGCTGAGTCAATCTTGAGCTAGTCAGGATCAAACCCCTGGCACTGGGCAGAGTTAGTCTGCAATACAGCATTCTAACCACTGTGCTATCACAGCTCTAAAAATAGCAAAAAAAACCCAACAACCCTTAGTGACTAGGTAATTATGTGCCATCAAGTTAATGCTGACTCTTAATAATATAATTTCTCCATGAGAATCCACACTACCCTGGTTCTTTAGATGTTTCAATAATGCACTCAATAATGTTGTAATTGAGTCTATCCAACTTATTCTCTTCTTTTTATCTTTATTTCCATATTTTATTATAGACTTCTTAAATGAGCTAGGTATTCATATAATGTGATCCTATCATTTGTGCCTTGAGTGAGAACAATGGGTCACTTGGTTTGATAATCCATTTCCTTGTTTTCTTTCATTATTCAAAAATTAGCTTGACTTACAATGTTTCAGGTTCCTAAAAAAAAGTTATGAAACAAAAAAAAATGGTTTCGTTCATTCTCTTTCTCAAGTCAGGTTATTCTTTATCTCTCAATCTACATTATGCTTCCCCCCCACACGCAAACACACAAAAGCAACCAAAGTAACCCCTCATGTATATGGTCACTTTTTTAAAAAAAATGTTATTTCCTGTTAACAAAGCTTTATTTGCCTTCTTTCATACAAAAAGAAACAAGGAATAGATAAGGGAGCCAGTCTATGGAATCAACTTCAAGTTCCAATTTAACCTTGGGAAAAGGGTATATGATTGACATTTCTATTCCCAGAATTTGTCTGAACCATTACAAAGGCCAACTAAATTTCATTTTGCCTTATCTGTCAGTTATCAATTATCACTTTCTGACAGGATCTTGATTTAAGGCTTTCAATTCACGTTGGCACCATCTGAATTCACAAGGTCACAACAGTCCAGGGTGTTCACAATACATAAGTAGAATATGGAATGCCCATTTTTTTAAGTCTTTTAAAATAGCTACACGTATCTCACATTCTTGTGTTCAAAATTGAGCAATTTTTAATGTTGTCAAATGGTTCATATTTGTCTCTATGTGGATATTTTCTCTTTCTTGCAAGCGTGAAACCCATAAATTATTTTGCCAATCTCCTACCTCTATAACATTTAACCATGATAGGATATATTTAGTTCCAGATATTTTCTTCTCTTGGTCTCTTTAATATTGCATTGCATCACATCGCATTCATGTCAGAGGCACCAAGGTACTTCTGGGTTGAAAGGATTAGCTGGTGACATCATTGTTGCCTAGGGGACACCCAGATGGGGACTCCTCTCATATACCTGCCAGGAGCTGGAGTGAAGGACGCGAGCTTACCCCGCCCCACTGCAGCATTCAGTCCTCGAACGCAAGTTTGCTGCTTGTCATCCAAGCCATTCATAATTCATTCTTACTATTTTATTATCTTATGCATTATGTAAAATTATTAATTATTCTAATTGTGTGCAGATGATGCTGTGGGGCGCGGGCGGAGGGCGTGGCTGCCATGGCGCTGCTGGGCTGCCTGGGCGATCTGCTGTGGTGGGCCATGGAGGCAGTAGGTGGCCTTGTGGGCGGGTGGGGGTGGAGAGGGGGTGGGAGCGGTTTTGGGGCACTCAGTCTTTAAAAGGTTCACCATCACTGGTATAGGGTTTCCTGCCTGAGCAGGGGGTTGGACTAGATGTCCTCCAAGGTCCCTTCCAACTTTATTATTATTATTATTATTATTATTATTATCATTATTATTATTATTATTCATTAGATGTGAACCTCAGTCAACTGAACATTCAAATTGACTGGTGCTGATGGTTGACACGGGTTGCTGCCAGCATCCTAGGTATCAACCAGGTACCTCCCTAAAATGTAAGATGTTCTGAGTAGCACAGTTTTTTGTAGCATTGCTGGAGTTATTGCAGGAAGCTGCGGTTTTTTGAAATATTTTGCAAAGTTTTTGGACATAGTTCCCAGTGCCCCGATGACAATGGGTATCACTGTTACACGTTTCATCCATAATTGTGCAATTTTGATGGCCAGGTCACGATATTTTGTAATTTTTTCCAGTTCTTTTTCTTCGACTCTGGCATCTCCTGGTACAGCGATATCAATCAGCTGTATGCTTTGGTTCTCTACAACTGCGATATCTGGCATGTTGTGTTCCAAATGGCAATCTGTCTGTATTCGAAAGTCCCACAAGATTTTCACCTTCTCATTCTCAACAACTTTTTCCACCCTATGTTCCCATGATTTTTCGGACACAGGCATGTTGTATTTTTTACACAATGCCCAGTGTAGTAGTAGTAGTAGAGTAGTAGTAGTAGTAGTAGTAGTAGTAGTAGTAGTAGTAGTAGTATTACAGTGCTACTTGCTTATTTGTTGGCTGATAAAAACAGCTTAACTGTCTTAACTTTGGTCACCATAATTTCATAAAAAAGATAACATTATGATTTTCCATGTTGATTGGTGTATGTGCTTTTTTTCCTTTTGCAACTATGATAATTCATGAATACATTCTAAGTCACATTTCACTCCAATCAATCATATAAATAATTTACTATAATAAGCTGGGACAAGATATATTGTAGACTGAGACCCAATACCTTTGGGAATGAGATGTAATCTGAGAAAATATCGTAATTGCTTAATCATAGGGTTCTTTCACATATCGTACAAAACATTGAGGAACAAGTTGATTCACTAGGATGTCTATCCAGGTGGGAAATTACTTTTTCAAAGCATTACATAAATACTAATTTGTCTAATACTGTATTACTTTTATTTGATGTATGTGTGTTCCTTTGCAAGAATGTGGTTCTGAAAAATAACTAATAAATTATTCAAATAAATTTATTTGGCTTGGGAAAATAGCAAATATGAATCAATGTAAATAAGTGAAAAATTATACATAGAAGGCAAAGAAACAGTTATATATTGCTATACTATCCCACAAAGAGGAGTCATGGATTGTGATAGATATGTTGGTTGAAATGAAAATGTTGGCTTTATGTAGGGCTGTTGTGAACAAAAAATTAATAATAAAAACAAAAAAGGAAAAACAATAGCATTGTCCACTATTATAATGTTATATAAATATGTAGCATAACCTCACTTGAAATACTAAGTATACTCCTTGGTCTTTGCATCATGAGCATTTTGTGAGTTTTCAAAATTTGATAAAATTTCCTTCCCTTCCCTTTCATTTAAAGAAATTAGATCTATTTTCAGTTTAAATAGCATTTCTTAGCAAGCGTTAGCAAGGTTATTTACAAGTAAAGCTCTCCTGTTCTTTCCTGCCACTTTCTACTGATAATCAGCAAAAAAGAAATGAAGCTATTCAGATTTAAAATGCACTGCAAAAATAATTTTCCTCTTCTGCTGAACATTATGCAACAGCTGCATATGTATGCATTCCATTATCTTGATTTAACATGTACGTTATGTATGTACTGTATAACATGTAACGTATGCACGTTTCTAAAACTATTAATTCCTGCTTTGTAGAGGTTTTGAAAAGGGCTAAGAGAAGTTGTCAGTATTACCTATCTCTAGGATGGGCTTGTTTGGTAGAACTTTCCTGTCTTTCTTTTCGGGTTCCCACCAGAGTTGTCTGTGGATATAGATTCAGTTCCATACTACTTCCCTCCTTTTTTTTCAGCACACTCCTCCATACTGTGCCCTGGTCTGCTTCAGTAATGCCCAGGTTCTTCTCAAGTCAAAAGTCCTAGCATCAATAATAACCTATCTCCCAGGTTTGCCAGCAAACACTCAGACTAGATCTATCTTTGTTGCCAGTCCTCACATGTTCTTCATCAAAGTATTCATTCAGTCTTCTTCCCAAAAGCTCCTCTATTTTTTAAAAAATATCTACATTCCTTTGCCAGTTCATCAAAGGGAAAATTTTCTTTTGGAAAACTAAGTTGTTTTTTTTATTTTTGGGTTCTATATACCATAGATTATACTGGCACAAGATCAAGCCTCAAAAATAAATGCATATAAAATCTGATTTGAGTAGGGAGCAACAGACAGCTAATTCTGCCTCTACAAAGAAGCTGAAGAAAAAGAGGACCACTTAGGTAGCTGCAAAAAGATTGCACACACTTATAGCAATAGTACTTAGACTTACTGTATATACTGCCCCATAGTGCTTTACAGCATTCTCTAGGCGGTTTATAATGTCAGCATTATTTTCATGTTGCTCCCAACAAACTGGGTCCTCATTATACTGACCTCAGAAGGATGGAAGGCTAAGTCAACCTTGAACCTTGTCAGGGATTAAACTCCAAGCAGAGATTGCCTGCAATACTGCATTCTAACCACTGAGCAAACGGGACTCCTTCCTTATTGCAAACAAAGGCATGAGAAAGCAGCAACAGTGGTACATTGAAATCTGCAAGAAATATTAGTTGCCTATAAGCAAGAACGGGTGAGACCACAAAATAGACAAAGTAATAGAAATTGCAAAAGCTAAAGTGATTTTGGATCTTAGAATTCAAACAGACAAGTACCTGCCACACAACATCCCTGACTTAACAATTACTGATAAGAAATAATAATAAAAGAAATCTGGAGAGTAGACATTTAAAATTCCTGAAGAGAGCAGAATAGAAGAGAAAGAACTGGAGAAGATCACAAATTATAAGGACCTGCCAATAGAAATAGCACAACTGTGGCTAAAAAAAGCAAATAGAAACAGGCTTTTGGGGTGCAATTCCAAAATATCTAGTGCACCACTTGGACATTACTGACATTCACAAAATCATCATCAGTCAATTGTAAAAGGCAGCTTTACTTGGAACAGTTTACATCCTGTCATAATACCTTTAATATTATTAAACAACAACATCTGCTTATTCCAGGTCTTTGGAAAGGACTCAGGAGGTGGACAAAAATCCAGTCAAAACATTGGCTGAGTATGCAATCAACTGTAATAAGTAAAAGCAAGAAAAACAAAGCAAAACCTTTCAGTCACCTTTTTGTGAAATTCTTTGACATAAGGTTATTGCTCCACAATTAGCTAATAGAATACCCTCTACTCTAGACAAAAGCTATTTTCACACAGTTCTGTACAAGAGACCCTTAGGAAGTAGAGTTACACATTGTGCAAATATTAATTTACCTATTCATGTCAGTTAGCAGGATCTTTCTATTCCTCTGATTTAGCCTATGTATTCATTAATTAAACTTTATGGTATATTGATTGACCTTTTGAACAAATCTTTAAGACTGGATTGAGATTTATTTACAAAGTCTACAAATGATTTGATTACTTTCAGTGTTATATAAGCAGCCTAGTGCATTCCTAGGAAACATATACAGTCATTCATTATTTATGAGTGGACAAAGCTGCTTCACTCATATATATGCCTCATTTGACCTTTTATTATCTACTTGATGCAGAGTACTAGATGATACTCAATTAATTCATGAACTGTCTTCTTTAGAAAAAAAGAATTTACTAAGCTAACATTTGATGGTATAATATTTGTACCTATGTAATTTGTAATTACTCATTCAGCCATAAATGAGATTAGGTCATTGATAATCTAACCAGTCATGTCAGTCTAAGTTACATTGTAGGGAATGCATGAGTGGTTAAGAGTGCAATTGTGAATTAGTTCTGAGATTTCCATAATATTGTTAAATATCAAGAAAGCCATATAACATAGAGTTATAAAGAATAGTTAGCATAATTCCAGATTTTAAAAAAGACATATGTAAGTAATTCAGCTTCTAGCTAGAAATGTCTAAACCATGATGATGGTACAGTATACATGCACACAATTTTATTTTCAGAATCAAAACAGGTCTTATATATTTTACCTTTAGACAAGTTACACATGTAACTATTCATAAATTAACAAGTCTGTAAATAGTTTTATAAAATAAAGAGTAGGATCTAGACTAAAGTACAAGTCAGAGAAATAGTAACCTTTTCAAATATCCAATTTGAAAAGCCTGATTTTATAACTGGGGACAAAGGTTTCTACTTACTTTTTTTTTTTTTTAGTATTTATGTCTTGCTCAGCACCAACAATTACATGGACAGCTAAATGTCATTTTGTTTAGAATCTCTTGATTTTTAACCTGTACTTAGAGAGAGCTTGGGAAGGATTCCATGGATGAGAATCCTCTAGGGGAAAACAACTCAAGAAGCTTGGGAAATTTTGAAAAGTGAGATTATAAAAGCCCAGTCTAGCACAATACCAACAAAGAAGAAAAATAACAGCTCTCAAAAGAAACCAGCATGGCTGAATAAAGAACTCTCTGATAAATCGAAAGACAAAAAGGACAAGTATAAAAAGTGGAAAGAGGGGCACATAACTAAGCAGAATATCAGCAAATAGCCCAAGCCAAGATGAAGTGAGGAAAGCGACAGCTCAAAATGAACTAAGGCTTGTGACAAAAGTCAAAAATAACAAAAAAAGCTTCTTTCAACATGTAAAAAACAAGAAAAAAGTGAAGGAAATGATTGATCCATTAGTGAGAGAAAGTGGCAAGAAGGTGACAACAGGGAGAAAGCAGAATTACTTAACTTGCTTTTTGCATCCATCTTTTACACAAAGGGAAAAAACAGTCCAACCTATCAAAAACAGTACCATAAAAAACAGATTAGAAACACAAGTTAAGATAGGCAAGAAAATGGTAAGTGAGCACCTGTCCACCCTAGATGAGTTCAAATCACCAGGACCAGATGGATTACAGCAACTGGCAGATGTGATCTCAGAGCCACTGAACTATATCTTTCAAAGATCCTGGAGACTGGGGAACTACCAGAGGACTGGAAAAGAGCTGATATAGTTCCCACCTTCAAAAGAGGTAAAAAATGGATCCAGGAAACTACAGACCTATCAGCCTGACCTCAATACCTGGGAAGATTCTGGAAAAGATAATCAAGCAATGAATCAGCGAACACCTAGAGACAAACAAAGTCATTACCAAAAACCAACATGGGTTTGTCAAAAACAGATAATGCCAGACAAACCTTATTGCATTCTTTGACCAGGTGACAAATTAGTGGACCAGAGGAGTGCTGTGGATATAATTTACTTGGACTTCAGTAAGGCATTTGATAAAGTAGACCACAACCTACTACTTGATAAGATAGAAAAATGTGTTTAAGACAGCATCCCCACCAGATGGATTCATAGCTGGCTGACCAGCGATACTCAGCATGTGGTCCTCAATGGAACTGCATCTACATGGAGGGAAGTGTAGTAGGGTGCTCCAGGGTTCTGTTCTGGGCCCAGTGCTCTTCAACATCCTCATCAATGATTTGGATGAGGGGATAGATGGGGAATTCATCAAATTTTCAGATGACATCAAGCTGGCAGGAATAGCCAACACTCCAGAAGATAGGCTTAAGATACAGAAGGGTTTTCACAGACTTGAACGTTGGGCACTATCTAAAAAAATGAAATTCAGTAGTGAAAAAAGTAAGGTTCTACATTTAGGCAAGAAAAACCAAATGCACAGGTATACAGTAGTATATGTGGTACTTTGCTCAATAGTAGTAACTGTGAGAGGGATCTCGGATCCTAGTGGACAATCACTTAAATATGAGCCAGCAGTGTACTGCAGCTGCCAAAAAATCCAACACAGTGCTAGGCTGCATTAACACAGGGATAGAATCAAGATCAAGTGAAGTTAATACCACTTTACAATGCCTTAGTAAGGCCACTCTTGGAATAATGCATCCAGTTTTGGTCACCACGATGTAAAAAAGATATTGAGACTCTAGAAAGAGTACAGAGAAGAGCAACAAAGATGATTAGGAGACTGAAGGCTAAAACATATAGAGAATGGTTGCTGGAATTGGGTATGTCTAGTTTAATGAAGAGAAGAACAAGGGCTGACATGATAGCAGTGTTCCAATATCTCAGGGTTGCCAGAAAGAAGAGGGAGTCAAGCTATTCTCCAAAGCACCTGAAGGGAGGACAAGAAACAATGGATAGAAACTATAAAAGGACAGAAGCAACCTAGAACTAAGGAGAGATTTCCTGACAGTTAGAACAATTAATCAGTGGAACAACATGCCTCCAGAAGTTGTGAATGCTCCTACACTGGAAGTTTTTAAGAAGAGACTGGACAGCCATTTGTCTGAAATGGTATAGAGTTTCCTGCCTGAGCAGGGGGTGGACTAGATGACCTCCAAGGTACCTTCCAACTTTATTATTATTATTGTTGTTGTTGTTGTTGCTGCTGTTATTTCATCACTATGGCCTAGCATGGAAGGTTCTTTTCTATTTTTCACTGACCATACTGCACTGATGGTATTCTGCTATTAGTACCTCTCTTTACATTTCATATTGCATCTTCCACTCTTTGCATTTCTAAGGTGATGTGTAACATTTTTATTTCCAATTTTGTTGCTTTTTTTTTTGAGAAGTAGAGCAAATTCTCCTGATCAAAAAGAATAGAGTAGAGTAGAGTAGAGTAGAGTAGCGTAGCGTAGCGTAGCGTAGCGTAGCGTAGCGTAGCGTAGCATAGCATAGCATAGCATAGAATAGAATAGAATAGAATAGAAGCTGGAAGGGACCTCGGAGGGCTTCTAGTCCAGCCCCCTGTTTGAGCAGGAGAACCTATACCATGTCAGACAAGTGACTGTCTAGTCTCTTCTTAAAAATTTGATGAGTTCCCCTTCTATTCCCTCATTTAAGTCATTAATAAAATATTAAAGAGTACTAGGCCTAAGATGGAGCCTTGTAATATCCCACTGCTTACTTCTCTCCATGTGGATGTAGTACCATTGAGGATTACTTGCTGAGTACGACTTGTCAGCCAGCTGCAGAGCCATCTGATGGAGTTGTTGTCTATCCCACCTTTTTCTAGCAAGTTGTGGCCTACTTTGTCAAATGCCTTACTGAAGTCTAAGTATATTATGTCCACAGCATTTCGCTTGTCTACTAATTTAGCCATTTTGTCAAAGAATGAAATAAGATTGGTTTGGCATGATACTACTGGAATTTTATTTTCAGTCACAGTTACGATACAGAAACAACAATGGCTACCACATAGCATTGCAGAGTTATATCATTTGGACCAGTGGTGGGTTTCAAATATGTGAACAACTGGTTCTCTGTGTGGATTCTGATTCTGGAAGTGCATTCTGGGCCTGGGCAACAAAAAATTAGCTACCGGTTCTGCCAAACTGGTGCGAACTGGCTGAATCCCACCACTGATTTTGACCCTCTTTAGATATTTCAACAAAGAACTTTAGTGAACTATTTGATGTTCAATAAGAAATAACAAATAGTGTGATTCAGTGAATTTGTTTCCCTTAGAAATGCCTGACTTCAGTCTTTTATTTGAAATGTTAGATAAAGGCTGCAATGAAACATTTTGTGATACTTGACTGAATGGGTAACCTGGAGAAAAGAATTCTCCAAAAGTACTGTATATTGAACAAAGTATAGATGTTGATTCACATGAATGAGTTTAAACACTTTTTATTTCACAGTGTAATGTTTGCTCATGGTTCCTTGATTCACTTATTATAATTCAAACTCAGTTAATGTTTGGAGTTTTTGACATGGAGAAGAGAATGATTGACTGACTTCATACGATATATATATATCTAATACAAATTTATTCAAACTCTGGAAATGGTTTTAATCAGTGAAATAGCAAACTTGGGTGCTTTCAGAACTCAGAAATAATGAAATTATTTAGTTTTTCAAAAGTAGAAAATAAAAGTGGCATAAAAACTGTTTGTACTATCAACTTGTATAAAATACCTAATGCAAATAAGTAAGAGATACAAATTTATCTCAATTTTTTATTTTTTAAATTAAGAAAATACATTATCTGTAATAGAATAAAATATTTAAAATATTGTGTGAAATAGCACAGTCCTGTCTATTGTTTCTTTACACACACACACACACACACACAGAAAGAGAGGGGGGAGAGAGAAAAAATATTTCATTTATGTTAAATATATAGGAAATCTAATACAGCATAATGCAGCATTATATTTGTCTCTGTCTGTCTGTCTGTCTGTCTGCCTCTCTCTCTCTCTCTCTCTCTCTCTCTCTCTCTCTCTCTCTCTCTCTCCTCCCTCCCTCCCTCCCTCCATCAATCATCAGTATCTATCTATCATCTATCACTTATCTCCTGCTCCATTGCGGACAGACAGACATTCCAAAAACATGTCCATATGCCTGCATATGCATTTGAAGTGGAAATAGAAAAAATGATATTGCTTTGGGTTCTGTTTTAAGTGAAGAAAACAGAAAAAGACAGCACTTGTCTCCAGAGACTGTGCCAGGACATACCGTTTGTTCTCTAATTTCTAAAGATACAAAGCAATTAACAGCTACAATAAGTTTTTATTTATACTGCTTAAAAAGAGACAAGAAGGTTCCCAGCAGCAGCTGTTTTACTGGTTTATAACTAAGACAGGCTAATCTACCCTTGAGAGTGTAACTTTTAAGCAGCATACTACGTAAGTAAGAAAGCATAATCTTGTACTGTAAGAAATTAATATTGGCTCTATCGTTATATTTCATTTGTTCACGTAAATTATAAGCAACATACAAAATATATGATAAATTATTATCTTGAAATATTTTAATTATACAGATTAGAAGAAGAATATAAAATCTTACTGAAATGTTATAAGACAATCTACATATTACTAAAACTCTCATTGTTATGACCTTTACCTGGGTGAAACAGTGCATCATATGGAAACAATTTTTGAACTAAGGCATGCTAAATGAGCTAACTTACAGAAGATGTCCCAAATCCACTAAATATTCCTGGTATATTGTGAAGCACATGTTCCATGATCTGCATTACAGCAGAAACTCAGTCTGTTGGGAAATTGATATTTGCAGTAGCACTGTCTTAATTTTTTTTTTACCATTAATATATGTGGCTGTCATGTTCAGAGGGTGAAAGAAAGGTAAAAGAATATACAAATTATTTAAAGATGAGTAAAACAGACAAACTGCAGAAAAGATGAAACAGTACATATTCCTAATTTTTTGGTAAAAGGTATCAAGATAGAATATGGGAAGTATCACTTCCAAGGGAGATCTTAGAACCTGCACAGCATTATCAGACCAATCTAACTGACTGTGCTTCATTCCAGTTGTGGACATTTCAGGTACTACAAGAAAAAGTTGATGTTTTAATGACGAATAGTTCATCTTTAACAATATGAGCAATGCAAACAATCCAGTACTGGACAATTGGTGGTCATTTCAAAACTCAAATACTTATTTCATAAAAAATCAAATTTTTATTACTCTGTTCTTTAAAGAAAAATTAAAATTCTCTATTCAGTTCACAGTGCATATCAAGTAAGTGTGATTACGAAAACATCATTAATATGGAAATTGTGAGACTTTGATTAGCACTTGCATCCCCCTTTTGTAAAGAAAAAAAGGAAGGAACTAACCAGATTGCAGCAATTTGCATAATAAAAACTCAGTGGTGGCAGTTCTGCCAGTAAGTGGAACCAAAGAAGGCTATAATATCATTTTAAACAGTTTAATACAGTTTTAAAAAACTGGAAAGGAAAAAAGAAATAAAAATATTTGTCTCTAAAGTAACAAATGCATTCAAAAGGGAATAAATCACAGGTGGGTGATATATTTTAGGATGATATTCTGAACCATTAAAAAGAGTGCATTTAGTATTGTTCTTTAAAAGTCCTGGAGTAATAAAAAAGACTTTTGCTATTTTAGTTAAACTTAAACTTCCAGTAAAAACTATGGTGTTAGCCAAAAAATTCACATTACATTAATCTAACTATAGCAATTCTGACTGTAGTAGGAACGTATTTTCAACAGAGGTAACAATACATTGTTAATAAATCATCCAACAGTTCTGGACAATTTTCAGGAGGGTACTTGAGAAGGTAGTAAGCTTGCAGCACTAAAGAGACTGGAGACAATAGATTACAACGTAGCTCAATGTTGGCAAATGTAGACAAACATTCAAAAATAACACACCATGACATGTTTGGATGAGTAGCATGAGTAGCAATAATTGGACCTTCACATGTGAACTGATCTTTTGTACCTGATATTAATTTTCTCAAATAATGGTTAGCACCTGCTAGGAATTGGATAAGGGTCAACAGAATTCAAGGGGGGGCTGGACTTAGTATGCTTGTGGCTATGTAGAGATTGTAGACTGATCCCTCTTTTAACTCCACCTTCCAGTTTTGCCACTCCTTCCTCTACAATAACCATCTGATTAAGGCATTTGGATGGGGAAACCTGCTGTACCCATACAACACCACTGCGATTTTAGTGATTGTGACTTTTAGTTCTGTATACTATAAGGGCAGATTATTTGTCTCCAGTGGTTTTTGCCCATTCCCCTAGATATCACAATCTGCATAAGTTTCAAAACTCTTTAGTTAAACAATGTCTGGTAATTGAATGCAAGAGGTGCATTGGGTGCCTGCCCAATGGAACAGTTGGATACATCAGGCACATGAGTTAATTCTTTTTAACCTGTCCTCCATTACTATAGAAGACTTTATCAGCTGCCAGTCTAAAATTCACAGTGATAATATACAGTAGTTAAGTGGCGTCCCCCACTTTAGACCATCTCAATTCATGCAAATAAAATAAGAAATCCAGTGTGTGGATCATTTAATGTGTGGGACAGCCATTAGCCTTGTGAAAGACAAGTGGTTATCACAGGGAATATTAAATCCTGTGTTTCTGTAGTCTATCAGGACAAGAAGTTGAGGATAGATTAGAAGAGCAGCACTGTTCCTGCTACTTAAAGTTTACAATTAAGATTGGCAGACTAGTCAGTAGGATGGCATTCCATGATTAAATCATTCCATTTTTTTAGTTCTAGTCTGCCTTACTACTAAATAGGTGGGCAGAGTCTGGAGAGGTAAATTGTTTGAGCCAGGTCATGATACACTTTCAGCATGTTCAGCATAGACTAACATAGTTCTTCCCCTACAATATCTAAAGCATAGAGTAGCTCTATGGGAACCACATCAGCCCTTTTCCAATCATCGGGTACTTCCCAGATGCTCCAGGATTTTTGAAAGATATTGTACAGTGGTTCTAACATCTGCCAGCTACTTCAGAACTCTGGGATGTAATATGTCGGGTCCTGGTTCTCTTACCATTTTCTTGCTTATTTTAATTTTTGTTCCTAGTTTGTCTTTTGCAGTAGTTTTTTTTTGGTATGTTGGGCTACAATTTCTTTTTGTGTGAAGACTGATGCAAAGAAAGAGTTAAGCAGTTCTGCTTTCTCCCGACTGCCTGTTACTTCCTTGCCATCTGCTCTCTTTAGTGGACCTACAGTCTCCTTGACTTTTTTTTTTGGTTATTAATATGTTGAAAGAAACTTTTTTTATTGTCCTTGATTTCTGTTGCAAGTCTTCGTTCATTCTGAGCCTTTGCTTTCCTGACTTCCTCTTTGCATGTTGTGGCTGTCTGCTGATAATCAGCCTTAGTTATGTGACCCTCTTTCCATTTTTTGTATCTGTCCTTTTTGTCTTTCAATTTGTCAGAGATAGCTTTGTGCAGCCATGCTGGTTTCCTCTTGAATTTCTTGTTTCTCTTTTTCAGTGGTATTGCGCTGGACTGGGCCCCTATGATCATACTCCTCAGTGTTTCCCATGCTTCTTGAGTTGTTTTCCCCTTTAGGATTTTCGTCCATGGAATCTTTTCTAGGTTCTCTCTGAGTTTGTTAAAATCAGATATTTTGAAGTTTAAGACTGTGGTTGGATTATTTTCTATTGTTTGTGTTTGTATTATATTGAATTTCAGCATGATGTGGCCACTTTCACCCAAGGTTCTGGCAACTTCAACTCCCTCTATCACTTCTTCTCAATTAATAAGAATTAGGTCCAATATAGTTTTACTTCTAGTTCCCTCCTCTACCTTTTGGACAATAAAGTTGTCGGCTAAGTTGGTTAACAATCTGTTTGATCTCCCACTTGCTGCAGAGCTTGTCTCCCAGTTGATATCTGGATAGTTGAAGTCTCCCATTACTACCATGGTATGCTTCCTACATCCGTTTGTTAACTGATTGGCAAAGAGTTCATCTATTTCTTCTGATTGGTTAGGTGGCCTGTAATACTGATAGGATCCTGTGTTGTAGCTTACTTTCATATTTACGTATTCCCTTTCTGACATATTTTTCATTTCTGAATAATTGCTATTGTGCAGAACCCTTGGATACTGACAGAAAGTTGTTTTCTGGCGTTGCATAGCTTCTTATTCAGAAGAACAGGATCTCACAATATCAGTGGCTGCCATTCAAAGTATTATGACAACATACTGTAAGACTGAAAGGACTTTGTCAGTCTTCCTTCTACATTACATGTTTCCTGTTTAGTCAGCTAACAAAGAGGACAAAATTACTTTTGAGAGAACTATCTGCACAGATTTTATAGGCCCATTTATATGAGCTTATTCAATAGAACTAGAGTCTCTAGTGAATGGTTTATACAGCTTCGTTTGTGTATATCCTAATGCATTTGTAATTCTATGTAGCTCATTGCCAGATAGATTGCTGGGTTTTTTTTAAAAAGGGGGGGAAAATGTAATGATAATACCTCCATGCTTCTAACTTAGTGTTCTTGCTCTTATTCAACCACAGCATTTGGTTAAAATCTTTATCACAGAACTACAATAAATGCTATTAATAAAAGATATCTTATATTTGTAAATTAGGTAAAGTTTATAGGGAAAAGGGTTTTAATTTATTTTCAAAGGAATGCTGTTTAATACACAAACCTTTTGTTAAGAAAGTGTAAGGTGATAATCTATTAATCTGTGGCAGAGCTGTTATTCAATGGAGATTGGATTATTTATTTATTTATTGAAATTTATATGCATGCATATGTTATACATTTTGTTTAAGTATAATGGATATGTAAAAAATTCATAGTATACTCAAAGGTTCTATGTATTATATTTAAAGTATGCTAATTCAAAGTGCATTAAATTGATGTTTTACTGTTTTATTATGCGTATGTAATCTACAATTAGATTTACAGATTAAGATTGGTGAAATTTAATAATTCAAACCCTAACCAAGGTCCTAAGAATTATTAATACAGCATCTACAAATATAGGCATTTTCAAGCAGGGTGGGTTTTTTGTGTGAAATTAGGGTGTTAAAGTCTGATAAATTCAATATTTCCAGATATCGAAGTAATCCTTTAGGGATTGCTCCAAGGGCTCCAATCACAACTGATAATGCAATGGATTTCTTATTCTTAATAATAATAATAATAATAATAATAATAATAATAATAATAATAATAATAATAATAATAATTGTATGACAATACATTCAAAAGATATTACTTGAAAGAAAATATATGATCAAATATAAATTACGGAGTGATTTATTATGTTGAGCAAACAATCATTTCAGTGTTCAAAATTCATACAGCTCTCCTAGTAATGTAAAATAGTAAAGCTGATAGCCTATGTCCACTTATTTAATAGAACTCTCCACTGAACTCAGTGAGATTGATTGATTGTGTGTGTGTGTGTGTGTGTGTGTGTATAAAATTTCCTCTTAAATTGGTATTACTATGTAAATACTGCATGATTTCTTTCTAACCTAGATTGCTATAAGAAAGATAGACAATTCCATCTGCAAGCTCTTAAAAGATAGAAATCACACAGGGGAATACCTGCATCAGGAAAAACAGATTTGGAATTTTAAAGTAATACAATGTTTTATTGTTTTATTGTTTTATTGTCTGATCACAACAAAGTCAAGGACAGCAGTGGGTAAGACAGCAGAGACATATTTCTGCAGCTATGTTCTTTTTTAGCACCACTATATATTTTCAACCATATAATTAGCTGTGATGCCTGCTTATTTACCCTATATTTCAGTAGAATTAAATAATATTATTGCCAAGTCCATAAAAGCAGATACTGACACTCAGTTCTACACCATTGCAGAACAAACCATTTAAAAATGATAATTCTACTTTGAGTGAAAAGGAGAGGAGGTATACAAAAAGAGAACAAAGCACAGCGTTGCTGGCCTCTGTTGCATATATTAAATGGCTGGCAGAACATTTCAACAAGGAAGCCAAGCGGGCTCAGAGGCCTACCCTATAACCTCTAATCTTAGGAAGCTGAACTCTATTATTTGCCATTAAAATGAAAGGATGCCACAGTGAAACAGATGTCTTTAGCAGACACGTCCTCATTACAGATGAAATGTAGGCAAATGGAAATTGAGCCACAAATTTTATTCTGAAGATTATGGGTCTAAAGAGCTTTGTGGTCGGGCCTGGCATTTAAAAACATGCATTAAGGAAGCTCTCAGAAAGCCAAGCACTAATTAATGACCTGACAGTTCTGCTGAATCACAATGCAAGTATGAAGAACATTAGGAAATGAGTAGTTTAGCAATAATCAGAACCCCAAACATAGAGGCACCAGGTCATCAGGTTCTTGACACTGTTTAGTTGGTCCATGTTGTGCATCTCAATAAAGCATTTTCATTAACTCAACAGTATGAGAGACAGGAGTCCCCTAAAGAAATTATTCCACAAGGCCTTCAATCAAAGCAAACTGAAAGTTGGGCTCAGTATGATATGAAAATTTTATGAACAGATGCTATAGCAGGTGTTTGGATGAAAACCAAGAGATTTTAAGTGATATCTGTTTTTATGACAGTTAAATAAACAAACAAAAATATAGAAACTGGAGTCAAAGTTATTACAACTTTAATGCCATTATGATGTCATTTAAACTGATATGGCATATCATGGTACACAATCAAATTGTTCTCTTCAGTTTAAAATGCTTAATATAAAACTACAAGCATTTTATTTCATATCTTTGGCTGTATTTCCATTTGCCTCCAGCACTGGTTGAGAGAGTCTGAATTCCAGAGTTCCGTGACTATTATTCTTGTTTTACAAATTGTTTTCAAATGTACTTTAAGTTAAATGAGCTTAATCATTTCAACATATCCACCTCTGCCTTTGGGCACAGTGAAAAAACAGAACTTAAATATAGGGTTCATGTTTGGTTTTATGAACCTTTACAGGAAAAGCACAGCCCTCCTCTTGTTTCTCTTATGGTAAAACAGAAAGTATGTCAACTAAAGAATTTCTCTTCCATCACTGAAAGAACTTTGTTAGTTTGACCTGTGCTATTCTACTCCTTTAAGAAAAGTATAACCATGAATGCTATTGTAAATTCTTGTGTTTCTAAAGAGTCATAAACAAGCAAAGGATTTCTATAAATGTCTGAATTCACAGGCATCCAACTTTGTATGAAGAATTAGCAGTAAGCCACAATTGAACTGAAACTGACATTGTTCTGCAAGGATCAATCAATCTGTGAGGGCAGGTTGAAGAAACCTTGGCAAGACATTTACCAGATAAAGTGAAAAACCCTGGAGCCTGGCATTAGAACTCTGGAGAAGCAGAGAACAACAAGGGTGCAGGGAATGTTTTCAAATATCCCTCCACAGTCCTATAAGAATAATGGGGATGGTTGCTATTGGTTTGGTAAAAATCTTTGTTTCCCATTAAAACACATGGTTGTTTAAATCATGATGTGTTCAAATCACATATGAAGTATTTTAAAACCCAAAGAGGATGCACCATTTTTTTATATGCTCACAGTATTTGTTTCTCCACTTTTGTTTCACTTAAATTTACTCTTGATTCATGAGAACAGCCTTGTTGGGATAAAATGGTAGAAGTGATTAGTGCAGTGAACTTTAATAACAAGAAGCTGGAACCAAGTAACACCCTTTCCTTTTATATTTGACCTGGACAAATACAACTTCAACTTTTTTTTTACTTTTTGGCTAAATGTTTATTATGCCTATATAATGTATATTTAGCTTTTCCATTGAAAAGCAAGAGATTATTGATTGTTAATGCTCTTATTCTTAGGACAGTTTTGCTCACATTAAATATATGGATGTACTATAAATATAGTTATTTTTTAGCGATAAAAAAATACTGACCCTGTTTATAAACATACTTTAATGTTCATGTGAAGTGAAGTAGCTATTTTCAAATAACTTTAGCTATCTTTAAAAAATGAGAATGCTGGAAGTTCAAATCACATGTAAAACATTGCTAGTTCATATTCTGAAGTCTTGCACTTATGTATCCTAGAATCCTGCAGCACTGTGTATTGTTATATATCTGGATCATTAAGAAAATCTCAGTGTTTCACTTGGCTCCTTTCTTTTAATACCTGCAATGTATGTAATGTCTAACTGCTTTCTATCTACTTAAATGTGTAGAGTAGCACATAAAAGCATTCTATGAAATTGTTTTTTGGCTAGTTTTTGCCATATTTTCTTCTCTACCCAAAAAAAATATTATTGGATGAAATGAAAAGAATGGATGTTATCAAATTCTTTTTTATATACATATTTTATTAATTTTCTAATTTTACAATCATGAGTACTTAATAAACAACATGTTTTCTGGGTCATTGGTAATTCAGTGATACATATTAACTTTCTCAGTCTAGTTCCAATAGTACACCATCCAGTGCTTCCTTGATCCTCTCTTCTTCCAGTGGTATGTATTTTTCCACACTAGGCAAATACAATTCTTGTTACTGTTAATACATATACAATTAAATATAGGCGTCTTCATCACATTTTTATGGTATTATACATAATATCGATAGTGTCAGTTTATAATATCTTTTCTAGCCAGAACATATCTCAATTGCATTTGTACTTAAAATCCATTTGTTCAATCAATATCCTGTTTTTCCCGCTTTTTAAAATTTTAATTTCCCATCAATTTCAAAATATCTCTATTACTTATAATTTTCTCATAATAAAATATATTTGGGTAACCAAAAGCTTCCCTTATTCACACCCTTTTAGAATTTTCATATTTCTCATCTCATAACAAAGTATAATATTCTAGTTACAAATCCTATCCTTCTAATTATAATAATACTTTTATTTCTAACAGTTATCTATTTTCTTAGCCATATTCAAACATATGTTTAGTAGTATAATATCCCATCTAATAGGTCAAAACCTCTATTTTCTTCAGTCTTACTCTAGCTGTCTTTCTTTGCCAAATAACTTTCCAAGTCAGTGCATTTGAATCATCAAGTAATTCTTCCTCTATTTTTGTATATATTGTTTGGAATGAGGAAGAGATTTGATTGAAGTATTTTTGGAAGAATGCTCAACCCATTTATATTCATTAAACAGCCTCCATCCTTCTCCTTCAGTTTTTCTTTTCATTTCTTGTTTGTCAATATTCAGCATTTCTCCTAGCAGTTTTATCATCTGTTCGATCAGCTCTTCTTCCTTATCCTCAAATGTGTTCTTAAATCTTGACAAGTAAGATATCTTTTCCATTTCTGGTGTTATCACTGCATCTTCTAATTTTTCTTTTGTCTGTATTTGTCTGTTAATTCTTTCCTTTAGGTCCTCCATCTTTGGATCCGTTTCTTCTAATTTTCCTTCTGTTTTCTGGGTTACTAGTTCCTTCTTTGTAGTCATTGTCTGGATTTGTAAATTTAGGTTAGAAAATTGTTCTTTTATCTCATTTGCATTATTTTTAGTATCATCATGAAATAAAACAATTGCCTCTTGGATTGATTTCAACATAGAAAGAATTTCTTTCTGAGATTTATTAACATTTTTTGTTGGTATATTAAGCTGGGAACTTCGGAGACAAGTGTTAAAGATGGTTTTTTACCATTTGAGGCTAAGTATGAAACACCCATTTTGTTTTTGTAGATAGTGTTTATAGTCCAATAGGGTCCCCAACACAGATAAGCAGCCCAAGAAGTTTTTTTTCCCCTCTTTTTTCAGCTCCAGTCTGCAAAAGTGAAAGTTTCCAGGAACAACAAAGAGTCTTATCTAAGTCCGGGCTTCAAGCCAAGTTTCCTTTAAGTATAATAAATTGTAATGCTATGATTCGCCAATAGATGTCATTGACACTGTCTTCCAGCTTTCCAAATCCAAGCCTATTTTACAGACATTCAAATATCTTTTCTAAAAAAAAGTCTCAAAGGTAATTTTAGTCTGCAAATTTCAAAGCTATATATCTGTATTAATTCCAAATTGATCTTGTAGTTTTCTCTATTTCCCCTCAAAGCAATTAATTCGCTGCTTTTTTCCCTGAGGGAATGGGGCAAAACCTTCCCCTCCCTCTCTCATTGGGGAGGATTCTTTGCTTTGAGCATTCTTTTTTCCAGGAGAGTAGTATTAAGATCATGAAAAGAGGATAAAGTCTCACCCAGTTCCATCCACGTTGGTCAAAAATTGCTAGTTAGTGCTTATCTTCGGTTGTCAGTGGCTTCTGACTGGCCACATGAATGTAGTCAATCTTTCCACCGCTGGTTTGGAGGGTTTCCTCGTATCCAGCGGAAGGGCCGCCGCCCCTCTGTGATCGAGGAGAGTCCCCTACTTCTTCATCGCTTCTCCAGGGCGACTTTCAACCCTTTTTAGGGTCCCCAGTGGGGCAAAATCAAACGTGGAAGATGGAGCCCCATCCTCCTGCACCCGTCACACCATGATGCCTAACCAGAAGTCTGATGTTATCAAATTCTATTCCTGCTGGTTGTCCCTTTCATAAAGGAGGTAAGAATTTAAAATTACATGCTTACAGTATGACTTAGCTGTGTTTTCTATAATAGCTAACTAAAAGACTAAAATTACCTTTTTTAAAATATTACTATGTTTTTCCAGAAATATCTTGACACAGATCTGATAGTTAAGATCTGAACCCCAAAAATACTCACCTTTTAAGGGGTGTTCATTCTGTAAAAAGTAGGTGTAGATTGCTACTTGCTAATATGCCTTCTTGTCATTCATTTTTATTTCTTATGTATAGTCTTTCTATCTTTAAGTCTGCAAAAGCTTCCTTCAATTAATTAGAACAAACAATAAGATCACAATGTAATTATTACAAACACAATATATATAAGCAATGTTAATATCATAAAAGAGTATACCTTATAGCAGTAGTGGCGAACCTATGGCACGGGTGCCAGAGACGGCACGCAGAGCCCTCTCTGTGGGCACGCACACCATTGCCCCAGTCCTAGGCCTTCAGTTGGGTTTTATAAAACCTTTTCACTTTAGGCCTCCGCCACCGTGTGCAAAAAAAAAAAAAAAAGTTCAATCAGTCAATTTCAACTTCTCGCGGCAAAAAAAACGATCTTGCAAAGTTGGAATTGGTTGAGTGAACTTTTTAGTCCCACCCAGTCTGCCGTTACCACTGTGGGCACGCCCACCCAATGGGCCACACCCACCCGGCACTCGACAATGCATAAGTGGGTTTTGGGTTGTAGTTTGGGCACTCAAGTCTCTAAAAGGTTCACCATCACTGCCTTATAGTTACACACACACACACACACACATACACACATATATATGAATCATGAACAGCCCCTCCCCCTAATCTGATAATATATCTCATACCAATTAAATGCCTATTTATCAGTTACAAATTGTTCTGTGACTAAAAATATATCACTGAATCATATGAATCATACCACTTTTAATACTAGATGTTTAAATATGAGAGGTTTTTTCCTCCCATTTTCCTTATTTTAAATAGTTACGGACTCTCTACAGCAGAAAAGATCAGGCAAAGGAGAGATTGCTTATAGAAATTGCTTGCTTATTCTTTCAATCCCCTTGCAAAGATGAGGCACTGCAGGGAAAGGAATTTCAAGAGAGTAAACTGTTTGTATAATGTGCCCTAGTTCCCAGGCTGTGCCTCAGTGCAATCACATTGGTTTTGATGTGTACATGACAGTAAATAAACATGTGAGCACTCCAAAGGTAGGGAGGTGGTTAAGAGGCAAACAAAAGCTCAAGGTGTAAAACTGAATAGTATCTCTTTCCATTCCAAGCACAGAAATGGACATATGAATTCTCATTTAGTAACTGCTTCACTTAATACCAGAGTTGCCAGTCCGAATTAGTGTCATTAATAGAGGACTACCTCTACTTGAGTTTTCTATTTGAAATATAATTTAGACAAAAAAAACCCAATATTGAGACAAACCTGTATTATAGCTGTACGGAAGCACACCATATTTTTGCTAAAGATTTGAAATATGTTTTATCGGAATGGAACATAATAAAAAGGAATACATAGCTAAAGTCCATTGCCAAAATGATAATAGCACTGCACTTGATAATCTCCTTATTTATATTATTTACACATTTAAAAATGATCTAAACCTTGATTAAACTTTTGTTCAAATAATTTTGTGTCATTTTGAACTTTATATAACCCTTAAAAAAACAATCAAGGAAAATAGAGACATTTCTTTGGCCATCCCATAATCATTTGGTTCTTAGCCAAAGTCAAAGAGATTGTTATAAATATTGTACATTTGACTTTTTCAAGTAAAACCAAGAGAAGTGAGAATAATCTCAATACTTTCAATGAGCTGCATAAATGCATCAAATGTACAATTAGAAACCATAAGTGATTATGTAAAAAAATGATGTGAACTCTTAAGCAAACGTGAACACTTTTAGGATCATCATTTTAAGTAGACATTGCAATAGCTGTTCATTTCTAATGTATATAAGGAGTATAAAAGTAGAATGACTTCTGTTTGCATGGATAGATAAAGAATCATCATATAAAACAGATTTTGTTTAGCAAAAATATGTACTAAAATTATTTATTATTTATATCTGTTGTTGTAATACAGGTTGTACTAAGATAATACAAAGAATTCAGCAAATGGTTTCATAATGATACTAGCTAAGGCCCTTAGTCCAGTATCCAAAGGGCATTATTATACAGAAGGTAACAAAGGTGATCCACCTATACTCATAATGGTTTCTATATACTTTTTGTGCGTATGGTTATAATTTGTAGCTCCATCTGTTCAAAATATACATTCCATGGGTTTATAATAATACTATCAACTAAACAGCCTTGCAAATTGCAAGTATGTTTAAAATACACAAAAATAATACATTAGAAACAGAAATGGGTTTCCCCTCCTCCAGAAATGGGTAGTTTGAAATATATACCAGTCTGGATACAATTACCTTTTGTTATAGCTCAGGTGTAGACTATGCACACAAGGCTTTTCTGTAATTATATAAGAACCTGAGCTGAACAATTCTACGAAAGAAAAGATTCTTTGCTTTATGCTGGCCAGAAAAAAAAAGTTCTCATATATAACTAGACTTTCAATCTCATATATTCTTTGATAAAGTGACTAAATTAGTAGACCAGCGAAATGCTGTGGACATAGTATACTTAGATTTCAGTAAGGCATTTGACAAAGTAGACCACAACCTGCTACTTAGTAACCTAGAAAAAGGTGGGATAGACAACATCACCACCAGATGAATTTGTAACTCAGTGAGTAGTCCTTAATGGTACTACATCTACATGGAGGAAAGTAAGCAGTGGGGTACCACAAGGCTCTGTCTTAGGCCCAGTACTTTTTAATATCTTCATAAATGACTTAGATGAGGGAATAGAAGGGGAACTCATCAAATTTGCACATTACACTAAACTGGCAGGAATATCCAATACCCCAGAAGACAAGCTCAGGATCCAAAAAGATATTGACAAACTTGAACAATGGACCCTGTCCAACAAAATGACTTTTAATGTGGAGAAAAGCAAAGTTTTACATTTAGGCAGGAAAAGTCAAAGGTTTAAGTACAGATTAGGCGAGATCTGGCTCAAAAACATCAATTGTGAGAGGGACCTTGGAGTCCTAGTGGACGATCACTTGACTATGAACCAGCAGTGTGCAGCAGCAGCCAAAAAAACTAATACAATCCTGGGTTGTATAAACAGAGGGATAGAATCAAGCTCAGTATTAGTACCATTTTATAAAATCCTAGTAAGACCAATTTTGGTCACCATACTAGAAAAAAGATGTTGAAATTTTGGAAAAAGTTCAGAGAAGAGCACTTAAAATGATCAAAGGGCTGGAGACTAAAACAAATGAAGAATAGCTGCAGGAATTGGGTTTGCCTAGTCTAAAGAAAAGAAGATTTAGGGGTGAGATGAATGCAGTATTCCAGTATTTGAGGGGCTGCCACAAAGAAGAGGGCATCGAGCTATTCTCCAAAGCACCAGAGGTCAGGACAAGAAACAATGTTGGAAACTGATCAAAGAGAGAAGCAACCTGGAATTAAGGAGAAATTTCCTAATATTGAGGACAATTAATCAGTGGAACAGCTTGCCTTCAGAAATTGTGGGTGCTCCATCACTAGAGGTTTTTAAGAAGAGACTAGACAGTCACTTGTCTGAGATGGTATAGGTTCACCTGCTTGAGCAGGGTGCTTGACTAGAAGACTTCCAATTTCCTTCTATTCTATTCTATTCTATTCTATTCTATTCTATTCTATTCTATTCTATTCTATTCTATTCTATTCTATATGTAGTGCAGGATTTTATATTTTGACTGACTATTCAAGGAAGATTTCAGTAATAAAAAATAAAAAAGTTAAAATCCCACTTTGGGTTTGTATTTCTAATGCTTTGTATGCATAATACACTTGCAATACTATAGCTTGAATATTGCAAAAAAAAATTATGTTTCAAAAGTAATTGAGTTTTTTAATGTTCTTTCTATGAAACATGTAGTTCCATTAACATTTCTTTTCTAAATATAAGTTATATGCACTATGCAATGTAGTAAAAAGAAATAATGTAAACTATTCATAGAAGTCAACCAAATTAATGAAAAAGCCAAAGATTAAAATAGAGTTGCCCCTCCCTTGACATAATGAAGAAAGATTTAATAGAAACTTACATAAAACTAAATTCTTAAAGCATGTGGTTCACTTTACTTAAAATCTATTCTCATCACTCGTACACAGAAAAATAAAGGCTTTCAGAACTGTAGTATTACAACAGAGATTTTATTCTTTACAAATGGTAAAACCTTCATAAAGCCCAAGATTTTCTTTTATATATAAAGGGTTCCAATTTGTGTAATGGAACATTAGAATGAAATTATTGAAACATGATATAGAATATCCAGGATCATAAAGTTTATCCCTGATTCACTGCAGGAAATCAACAATGCTCATTCTGTGTGAAATGGTAGTCCTGGGAAGTTTCATTGCTTTCCATTAGAAATAAATGATTCCTGAAATATTATCCTTTGTGCTCTAATTTCGTAGAACTCCTAGTGTACAGATTGATTTATTCATTTCTATTCCTCATTACAAGCAAGATAGCTGATGTTTTCAAGAGGGGAAAATCTAGTAATAATAAATCTCCCATAGGATGATTCCTATGTTTAGAAGAAATCTGAAGAAGAATTTAACTTATTTTAAAGGAACAAACAGCAGAAAGCTCACAGATGTTGCAGTGTTTAAATATTCATACAACTCAGAAATTCAAGTAAATTAAGTTAGCAATATTATAAAAAGTATGTGACAAGATAAGTGAAGAAACTAGTGAATGCAATACTATTATCAGTATCTACTACTGTTTACTCATCCAAGGGGAAGATAAGAATAATGCTTTCTGAAATCAAATTTCACAGAGTATAGACAACTATAAAACATTACAAAAATCTACTAAGCATAGTCCTGCCAAGAAATTCCTGACTAATCTTCATGATCAAATGTTTCCTTCAGAAGATGTTAAATGAAGTGCTGTGCTTGCTTTAATACTAATCAATAAGAAAAAAATAACTGAGGGAATGGAATAGCAAAAAATAGCACAGAAATAATTCTATTATAGTGGTTTTTTATTTTAAGAAATATTAAAATTTAGAATTCTGAATATATACTTTGGATTAAAATGATTTAAATAAAGTTATGCAACTTTATTTAAATAAAATCATCCCACCATGATCCTCTTATGTACACCACAATTTAAAAAGTACTGATAAAATGAAATAGGTTCTGAGAAGGACTAGAGAATGATCAGGAACCATGATGGGTCATATGAAGAGCAACTGAAGGAACTGGACAAGTTTATCATGTAAAAGAGGAGATGAAAGGATTGTGATAGCACTGCAAAAAAAATGTAATAATGTCACATAGAAGAAAGCCAAGACATTCTCCATCTTCTCCAAATATAGAATGTAAGAGAAAGAATAACGGATTTAAGTCACACATTATGACCAAATGTTATAAAAAAATATTCCTAACAGTAAGAGCAATTAGACGGTGGAAGCAATTACCAGAGACATGGTAGATTCCTTTCACAGGATGTGGTCATGGAAAGAATGGGCAGCCAGCTGTAAGGGATGTTTTAATTTGGATTCATGCATAGAGCATGAGTCTAGACTCAATGGCCCAGTTTTGGTTTTATGAACCTATAATTTATAATTGAAACCATTTTAAATATCATTACTTGAAAGAAATGAATTAACTAATGAATGAATATGCAGAGAATAGAAGATTTTTCATAAAGCCAAGATAAACTGTTGCCTATTAAGTCTATATGGGCTCTATTTGCACGACACAATTGAGTTAACCACTACTCCGGCAACAGACTTACCGCACTGCACATGATTAAAGCAACTTTTTTTGTGTGTATTCTTGAAGACTAGAAGGCAGTGACTTCCTTGCAATTTTGGTCCAGATTCAAGAAAAAAGAAAATAAAAGTTATAACCTGATTAAAGTCAGGATTATTGTAGAAATAGTTTACTTATTTTATCTTTTTCTTCCTTCACCACTCCCCCTTATTTGTTTGTTGAAGTGATAAACAGGGAAATAGAATGGGACTGAGATTGCCTGGAGAATTATTGTTTCTATGGGCAGCTTCAGAAATTTCTGTATTTATTATATTTATATACTGCTTTATTTTATTTTTTTTTAAAAAACCAATTCCATCAATGATGATGGAACCTCTACTAACATATAAAGCACAATGATCAGTGAGTAAGTTTTGCCCCAATCATATCAGCTATGAATATTGCTTGTTACTAAAACTAATCCAATTTATTATCTCCCCTTGACACAGTTATCATTCTACATATGAGTATCTAATCCAAGATATTCCAATAATGTTGTAATTAGACAGAAATTTTGAAATCTGATTTTTGTTTGCCATTTTGACATTTTTCCCAAATGTTAAGAAATGTGACCACTTTGGACATGCTGCATAGAATTGTAGTTTTCTTTGGAAAACTCTTGAAAGATGTGGAAGAAAGTGAACGTAAGTGAAAGGGTTACAAGACATTCAAAAGATTTCATTTTACCCATGATGTTATTTATGAAGCAGAAATGTAAGGTTACCTTGAAATTATCTTTAAAACTACACTTAAAGATACAGTGTTGCTGTGGAAGGTGTGTAAATGTTTTCTAATGGTTCTGTGAAGCCAAATCTCAAATCATCATCACTGTATTCCACTTGACAATAAGATGAACTTAAACGCTGTAATTAAAAATAAGAACCACTTTCATTAAATACTGAACTCCCATTGTGCAAATTACCCTAGGTACACTTTGCATAATCCTTCTGAATCTGTAATAGGAAGCAATTCAAAGAAAATCTTGCATAGGCTAAAAATATTCAGTGGTTCAGTAAAGATAAGTCAGAGATCGGCCTTGTGCACCAATACTAACATTAACATATTAACAAATAATACTCTGAATTGTTAGTATTTTATAATTCATATATTTATGATGTTAGTTTTTGTTTGTTTGGGAAGTAATTATGATCTAGTTTACAATCTTCTTATGAAAGAACATCGTATTGTTTAACATAATCAATTGATCAATACAGTAAGCTTACAAAAGCTTGATTCAGTAAGCTTTTAAAATGTAAATCACTCTTGGATTTTTTCCAAGATGCAATCTATAATTCTGTTATTCCCTTTTCTAGGAAAATTAAATGGCATTTATTGGAATAAACTGCTTTTAACCATAAAACAATAGAGTATAAAACATTCGAGAAAACATTCTTGTGGTGTTGCAGTCATATTTTTTATCATCAGGTTTGATTCTAGTATTACTCTATATAGTGTGCTTAGTGAAAGCAATACACATAAAATGCCATTTTTGCTTCCTTACAAAATATATCTACAGAGTTCAACAGAATTGCCTCTACTTTTTCAAATAGCTGAAAGATTCAGTTATTTAAAGATTCACCTTTTTCCATGAGATTAGTAACTCAGACATGTAACTAAACTTAGGACATGTTCTGACATATGCCAAGGGAATCTTTTGAGCATTATGACCTGGGAATTAATGGCAAATCAGATATTCAACAGCTTGGGGAAAGGTACAATCAACAAATGTTAAATCTAACGGTGCAAAAGGATTTCTTCACATTCTAGAGGTTCCCAAATAATATCACAAGATATTACCTCTATCATTTATTTATTTATTTATTTATTTGTTTGTTTATTTATTTATTTATTTATTTATAATATATTAAATTATAAGTCTTGCCAACAGTTCAGAGATTTTATAGTGATCTTCTAACTGTACTTATCTTATTCAGATAAGTATTTTTTTCCCCAGCTGATTCGAGTTGAAAGGATTGGCATGCTCTGAATTATTTCAATTAAACAATGTTACCTCTCAGGACACATGAAGTATGCTTCTCTGTCTGGAATGAAGTTAGCTCCCACTCTCTTAATGTTCCAAAGATCTATAAAGACCTGGCTGCTCTCCTAGATCTTGGGCTAGGCAGTTAGTGCCCTCTTACTGGAGGTCTCCTGCTGGTGGGATATTTTTGGAATTGCTTCTTCCTTTTCTTTGTCTGAGTCTGGTTTTGTTATTGTTTGTTTTTGTTATAGTCTTTATACCTTCGCGTGTGTGTTGTGAGACATCTGGAGTTGGGCTATATCAAATAAAATAAATGAATAAATTTAAAATTGTAGTAATATAGTCTTTCCACTCTAAGGGAATTTTGTTATCTTTTTGCTTTTCCTCATGTGAAATCAATCCTCTAGTCAGTGATGTCACTATGTTCCAATTCCCAATATTAGAGAAATAAAACATGCATTGCTTATCCATCATACATGTCTCAGTGCTTCATCATGTAAGTGGCATCCTTCAGAAACAAAAGGAATTAATATGACCTTTTATAATAATGATCAGAATTAACTACAGTGCATAGCTCTGTTAAGGAATCTGTATATCTGCATGTGCATGCCCATGTGGAAAAAGAACCAGTATATTAAATTGCTTGCTTTGTTGGGGACAAAGGGAATGTCAACAAAGACTATTTAAGGTCATTAATTCTGCTTTAGAGAGGACCAGAGAATGAGACAATCAAATTCTCTTGGAATGGAAATGAATATTCATGAAAAGATTTTTTTCGTGAAAGAAATATTTGCAACATCTTTCACCAAAATATGATGAGTTTGCTGAAAAATAATCTTAACTGGATTTTTTTTCTTTATGGGTTCTACTGCTCTATGTTTTTTTAAAGAAAGAAATGGAAAGAAAAAAATTCTCAAATGCATTGCTTGAGCTCCAGAAATCTTTACTGGAATTCAGCAAGCTCTGCACAACAAAAAAGGTCATTGTTAGCAGAACACCATATGGATTGCGATCAAATTTTGGTAACATGCTTTTATGTGATCAAGAAGAAAAAGGGTTTATCTTAAGTCTTTTACATAAACAGTTGATTTAAAAGCCAAAGGTTAATCAAATGCATATGATTGCACTGCCCTGATAAAATGTTTATTGAGGCAGTAAATGCTTCAAATAAAACAACTACAGAAAGTCTTGATAAAAGATATTTCTTTTTCTTTTGCATAGTTGAATTACCTATATATTACATGGTAATTTGCATTGTTTTGCCTTCTCCTTCCACACAAAAGCTTCCCTTTAGTAAATTCTGTATCACATATGCTTTCTTAATTCATAAATATATTAAAATAATCTCACAACCCATTAATTGCTTTTAATAAAAGGAATATTTATTAATAATTACCTTATTATCAAAAACATTTATCAAGATTGAATGTTGCATTTTCCCATTTATTCCAACAGAGCTAAGCAATGTTTTAAATTAAAAAAAACCAACAATGTGACTTTCAAAGATCATTTAGGTTGCAGTGAAGAATATTTTTACTACATGGACTGTATAAAGTATTAGTAAATACATTTGTTGGGGAGGGGAGAAGAATGCTCTGTCTATATTCTTGTCACCATATGCATCAATCAGAATCAAGACTGAGAAACACTCCAGATCCCATCAGCCCTGACTGGACAGGGATAATGAAATTCCTGCTGAGGAGAGGGAAAAGCAAGTTACAGTAAAGGGAAAATACACTAAGACATCGACGTAAATATGCACTCAAAATAAGTATCAACAATTTATAAACATTAGACAGAGAATGGACAATTCTGTATGCTCATCCATTTGTACATGCAGTTTTCTCACATTGAAGAAATTAGAGTGGCATTGAAGGTGACTTTTATTTTAGTGCTTCATTCCATTTTTACAATAATGTTAGTTAACATAAAAGATGAAAGGTGTCATCACTTAAAATGCTCAATTGTGCTGTTTGGATAAAACACTTTAGTTGCACTTCCGATTATGTCATAGATCATTTTTATGATTGTTACTGTGGTTACTGATGTTTAGTATGAAAAATATGCTTTTCTGTGGCACTGTATGAGTTTGGTAGACATATCAAAGGACTATGGAAAAATATTCAAGAATATTTAGCAATAATTCCTCATGTGTTATTCTTTTCCCAGTAAAAGGAATATTGAACCTCCCGTTGGTAAAAATTAAGCTTTATTTAAATTCAAAGATTCAAATGAATTAACAATAATGTGACCATAACTCATATTTAGTCAAAATAGAATGTCATATATATATACTACTAATTCTACTAATTCATTCATTCACTAATTCATTCTACTAATTTATATATGCAGTGTAACTGTAGATATGGCAGAAAATGTTATCTTGAGTTTGCTTCATCCGAGTTCATTCCAATCTGTTGCATCTATATTCCGAAATGATCTTCAGCATGATTCTCTTACTTTTGCTGGGGTCCAATAATATAGGCATCTCAGAGGTATTGACTGTCCAGGTAATTTGTCTATCAAAGTGAAAATAATTGACAGGCACTAGTATTTTTTTTATGATTAACTTGCATTTGATTTCTGGATATACAATCTAACAATTATCTTGCTTCTGCTTCCTGCATAGCTAAATAAATTATAGAGATGTAAAGCACCATGAATTGGACCCATCTCACAAAACAGGAAAGAGCTAAAAAAGTGTTGTTGTTTTCACTACTGTCATCCATCACCTTAATGAGCATTCAAAACTCTTTTGAAAATTAGATCCCTGTGATTACAGATTTCCAAGTATAAGCTTCTGCTGTCTCTGATTCTGAAACATATTAATATGAATTTTATGCTAATTTCTATTCCTTTGACCTAGAGTTTATGTCAAAGATTCAAGAGGATATTGCCTAATTAACAAACTCCCTCCCTCCCTCCCTCTCAAAGCTCAATTCACCTCATTTCATTAGAAGGTTCTCTACACTGTATATTTTCTTTTTTGAAAGAACAAATAGACAAGTTGCTAAGGATATATGCTATTTATTGATGCCTTATAAAGTATTTTTCTCTTGCATATTAAACTGTGTGGAAAAATAGTATTCTACACTTAGCCTCTCTGACTGATAGTGTGTTAGGGATTCAAGTGCTTCTTTCTTTGTTGGAATTTCTGGGGGGAAAAGACAAAAAAATAAAACCCTGTATAATTTTTAAAAGCTACCTGACCTGCACAACTTAAAACCACAGCTTAATAAGTTAAGCTTTTTTCATGGAACCAGTAATTATTCAAATATTTTCCTCCAATATTAGTGCATTCAGAAAATATCAGAATAATGTGTGTAATCTTACTCTGAAAAAAAATGAAATCAAGTTTAAGAGAAAATGAGTAACTTTTAATTACTGAGATTAATAATAATAATAATAATAATAATAATAATAATAATAATAATAACAACAACAATAATAATAATAAAGTTGGAAGGAACCTTGGAGGTCAACTAGTCCAACCCCCTGCTCAAGCAGAAAACCCTATACCATTTCAGACAAATGGCTGTCCAGTCTCTTCTTAAAAACTTCCAGTGTTGGAGCATTCACCACTTCTGGAGGCAGGTTGTTCCACTGGTTAATTGTTCTAACTGTCAGGAAGTTTCTCCTTAGTTCTAGGTTGCTTCTCTCCTTGATTAGTTTCCACCCATTGCTCCTTGTCCTGCCTTCAGGCGCCTTGGAAAATAGCTTGACTCCCTCTTCTTTGTGGCAAGCCCCTGAGATATTAGAACACTGCTATCATGTCCCCCCTCGTCCTTCTCTTCATTAAACTAGACATACCCAATTCCAGCAGCCTTTCCTTATATGCTTTAGCCTCCAGTCCCTAATCATCTTTGTTGCTTTTCTCTGTACTCTTTCTAGAGTCTCAACATCTTTTTTACCTCATGGTGACCAAAACTGGATGCAGTATTCCAAGTGTGGCCTTACCAAGGCATTGTAAAGTGGTATTAATACTTCACGTGATCTTGATTCTATCCCTCTGTTAATGCAGCCCAGCACTGTGTTGGCCTATTTGGCAGCTGCAGCACACTGCTGGCTCATATTTAAGTGATTGTCCACTAGGACTTCGAGGTCCCTCTCACAGTTACTACTATTGAGCAAGGTACCCCCTATACTATACCTGTACATTTGGTTTTTCTTGCCTAAATGTAGAACCTTACTTTTTTCACCATTGAAATTGAAATTTAAAATAAATATATGCTAATTGTTTAAACCTATTAAAACATTTTTTCAAATTTATGGGCTGTTATCTACTGCACAGGCACAGTACTACTCAGTAGATACTGGTGGTTTTTTGCCTTCCTAATCTAGTGTGGAGGAAGAAAGAATGTCACTCACTGGCCATCACATCTCAGGAAAGATTAGGGTTTCTCTGCTGCTAGTACTGCACCTAACAATAGACCACAGTTGTTCTTATGTTTGTGTGTGTATGTCTGTGTACTTGTGTTTGCACACACAGACATGTGCACATGCACAAAGGGAGGGGGTACAAAGTAAGTGGTTAGAGAGGATAATATTAGCATGTATGCATGTTTTTTTTAGAATTCAGAAATATAACCTTGTAAGTTTAGCTTATTACAGATAAAATCAGAGAAACTGCATACAAATTAAAATATTTGTAATTTTATCATCAGTATGTAGCAGCTAAAAAGACTGAACTTGATTTCAGTCAAAAACAGCCAGACTAACTCCTTCAGTTTAAATATTTTTTGGGTTGGAAACAGGCCATAGACAAGTTGCCATTATATGGGTTTTCTGTACCATTCCTAATTTCTTTAGGATATGACCAAGCCAAACAATTACTCAACAAAAAAAGTAAGAAATATGGAATAACAGAATAACAGAATTGGAAAGGACCTTGGAGATCTTCTAGTTCAGGGGTCCCCAACCGCCAGTCCGTGGACCGGTACCAGGCCGTGGCATGCCAGCAACCGGTCCACAGAAACAAGCAAATCCCCATCCGCGGGATGCAGGCAGCACACAAAACTACGCCCTCCCCGATCCACGGAAAAACCTGTCTCCACATAACCGGTTCCTGGTGCCCAAAAGGTTGGGGATCTCTGTTCTAGGAAAGCCTATATACCATAATTTTCTTTTTGTTTAAGGAAGGCCAAAATTTTTATTGTATTTTCTGTCTCAAATATGGAAAGCTTTTTTATAGGAAATTACCTCAAAAGTAGCAGATGACAAATGGATCATAGGTCATGCCTTCTCCATCATAGCCACAGAAATTTGAAGGATGGGTATCTTCAGCCCAAAGTTTTTGTTAAGTTCTGGTTGTAGTTCCATTATCATATGCCAACAAAAGCATGTGTTATTCTAATTAAAAATTCAAAATGTATATTTATGATTACTCTGCTTATTTATCAGTTGTTATGTAGTTGGTACTATTTTACTATAACATTAGTGAAAGTAGGGGATGCTGTAGCACAGTGGCTTAATGACACTGGAACTGCCAGCCAGAAATAGTCTACACTAGTTCAAGGCCAACTCTGTGAGATGGAGTGAGCTCCCATTGCTTGTTTCCTGGCTCTTGCCCTCCCAACAGTTTGAAAGCATGCAATACTGTGAGTATATAAATGGGTACCACTTTAGTGGGGAAAAACCTAGATGCGTTTATGTGTGCAAGTGACCAGAAGCCTGTGCTGGACCTGGCCAAATGTGAGGCAAGGCAAAACTGGCAGAGGAGTATGGCACAGCCAGTTCATCCCACCCCCACCCCGCGGTGCGCCAAGGATAGGTAAGCCAAAACAGAATGAACTACCAGTAACAATCTAGGCTGTCAGGACTGCATTATATCTAGTATTTGTAGATTTCCCTGACATTGTATACCATATGCTAAATAAATAATAAATAATATTTAGTGAAAGTAGGAGACTTTTAATTCAAAGAGACAATTCAAGATTTTTGCCCCTTAACAAGGTAACTTCAGTACAGAAACAAAAAGACATTCATAAATAAATATGAAGAAAGGATTAAGAATGTGAGGGGGGGGGAAATCTGCAACCTGTATATTCCATTTAATTTTCTTCACAGAATACAACATATTAAAATAGGGAGACTATCTTGAGTCCCAGACTTTACATTTAAAGTCTGATCCAGTAACTTTAAAATAACTATTAGTTCATACTTGAATAAAACTCAGAGTCATAGGTCATTTTCAGAAGCCTGTTAAGTGATTTAGATCTTCTTGGCTGTGTCATCTTGTTTTCCAATCAATTTGACCAAATAATAGAGGAAACTATTATTATCAAAACCAAGATGGGTGTGCTTCCAAGAGCAAATTGCTTACACTGTAACTAAATTGAAAGAGAAACCAAATGAAATGAAATCTGTTGAACTGTTATAACTAGATCAAGGAAATTATAGAAGAGAGACATGGAACTGAATTATTATTAATTTTTATTGGACTCTTAAGTAAACCTTTATCATATGTTCCACAACATCATGATGTGATAAAACTGTATTTTGGATACTGCTACTTCAGAGTATAATAATGAATGGATACTTCCATAGGAAAAACAAATATGTAAAACCCCTTTCCTAATTATTTTTAAAGTGTGAGATATCAGTGTGATCTCAAAGCTTCTTTCTAAGATAAAGACAATGACATATGTACTCTAACTTGTAAATAAGCATAACAAATGTAATACTACATCTGCCATTATACATTGACACCCACAGCTACAGCACCGTTTCTACCATCTCTCACTACCAGGCATGTTTCTTAGGGATGATAGAAGTTGCAGTCAGCAACAACTATACTGCTTCAGGCTGCCTATCTTGGAATATATTTGCTAATTTCATGGCTATCATTATTCCCATTCAGTAACAACATCCAATTGCAATATAGTCTTAGCTCATTTTTTACTGACACAATAATCTCATAAAGCTGGATAGAAAAGAAGACTGTTAAAGACAATATATGGTATTAAACAGAGAAATTTATTAAAGAATTGTATAAAACTGATCATGTGATGCCGTGAGAGAATAATATGTTTGGTGAAAGTAGAGCAGCTTTCTATTTAAACACTTGCAGCCCTTCCTGATCACAGGTTCACTGTGATAGAGGGTAGTTATATTTACAGATCTCTATATACTTTATTATAACCTTGTTACAAAATGTCAGAATTCTTTTTAAAAATCCTTTGGAATAGTTTCTACCAAAGAAGGAGAGTTAAGTAGGAGCTTAGAATGCTATTGACTACTTTGTGCTAAATTGTTCTTGCCCCCACTTCCCAGAGCAGAACATCTGTAATTAATCTAAGCTTTTCCAGGAATACATACAGTATATGCAAAAACATCATTTGTAGCATGAGGAGAGAATAGATCTATCTATCTATCTATCTATCTATCTATCTGTCTGTCTGTCTGTCTGTCTGTCTGTCTGTCTGTCTGTCTGTCTGTCTATCTATCTATCTATCTATATCTCTATATCTCTATCTATCCATCCATCCTTCTGCCATCAAGCCATCTACCTATCATCTATTCATCCAAAACTGAACTTTTTACTAATTTAAAACGTTATTCCTATGATATATAAAACAATATGCAGATAAAAAACAATGTATAAATTAGAAATTTAAGAATTATATCAAATATTTGATATTTTAGATTTAAAAATAGCAAAACTGAAAAAGTCCACTAATTTATTCACCTAAAACAAGAAGCAAGCATTTGGAAAAATTCTGTTAAATAATTTCTAACAGTTAGGGAATACATTTTGAAAGTAAACAAATGAAGTGACTCTTCTATAAGCACCTAACTTGTTAAGTATATATGTACCCCTTTTTATTTATTGGTTGGCCATGGATCTAAATGAAAAACCCCGGACATCTGGATATCAAAACAACAACAACAAATTATTAAAATCCTGGCAATATTAAATATATGTAATCTAATCTAATTCATATTAGAAAAGGATTCATTTAACTTTATTTCATGTATTTCATGTATTTCATGTGCTGTGTTCAATTTTTGCTTAGGCTACTTGTTATTAATCAATTCTTACTCCTAATGCTACATCAGGATTAGATTATTGAAAAATATTGAAAATATAACAGAAAAAGAATAAGTGAGAATTCAAATACAAGAATACCTGTAAGCTAGCAGTCACATTTGTTTACAATAATTGAAAACTGTGTAATATGCATAGAGTATATCCAGTCCAAACACTGAAGAAATAAGTTTGAACGTTTACTGTATGGCATGCATTAAGGATAAATTGGTTTTTTTATGCTTGCTTTGTTTGCTGCTGGAGTAACATATTATTCTGCAAAGTAAAATCAGTTCCCCCAGCTATTTTAACATGTCTACATATCACAGAATTTTCAGCTAGGGAGAGCTTTCTGTTCCAGTACTTCATATTTTGTGTCCTTGCTCTGGAATGGCGGATATCTTAGCCTTCTCCTGCTTTCTTTTCTGGGGAAAAAAAGAGTTTTACAGAAAACAAAAAACAGCTATTAGGATAATTAAATCCTTTTTAGCTGATTTTTTTTTTGTTAATTGTTCTATTTTATTGTCATTTCTTCACCTGTATATAAATGCCATGATAAATATAGAGGCAGTAGAGTTCAACAAGCTACTGTTTCACAAGTATTATGTTTGTGTGTGAGGATTTGTTTTTTTTATTTTTATTTATGTTTTTATTATTTATTTACTACTTTGATGTATTTTGTGTTATGCCAATACTCAAACACGCAGATAAGAGCAACAAAGATGATTAGAGGGCTGCGAGCTACAACATATGACGAATTGGATAGCTCTAGTCTAACAAAGAAAAGGACTAAGGATGACATGGTAGCAGTCTTCCAATATCTGAAGGGCTATCACAAAGAAGAGGGGGACAACTGTTCTCCAAAGCTCTTGAAGGCAGCATAAGAAGTAAGAGATAGAAACTTATCAGAGGGAGATCAAACCTAGAACTAAGGAGAAATTTCATAATACTGAAAATAATTATTCAGTGGAATGACTTTCCTTCAGAAGTTGTGGGTGCTCCAATACTGGAGGTTTTTAAGAAGAGATTGGATAGCCATTTCTCTCGAATGGCATAGGATTTCCTGCTAGAACAGCGGATTGGACTAGAAGACCTCCAAGGTCCCTTCTAACTCTCTTATTCTATATTCTATAAATTATGAAAAATATTTTTGTATTAAGAAAAGAGATGTCAAATTCAGTCTTAGGTGAGCATGTTCAGCCTCCTGTGGCTGTCAGAATAGCACTAATCCAAATGAACTAATCAAAAAGCTATCACTAATATAATTTCTCTCACAATGTGTGAATTCCACAGTCAATAAAGTTTGTACTTCCTGTTGCAGAATAAGAGATCCATTAGCTAGGCATATTTGCCTTATGGAATAAGTGCTATATCCGGTGTCATATGTTGTAATGCAATCCACATCGTCCCCTATCTACACAAATTGTACCTCATTATATACTGCACGTACACACATACTGTACATACAGTACATAAACACACACATACACGAAAATGGTTTGACTAACCTCAAACCATTCAGCAGCTAAAAGCCACACACAACTAGACACCACATAAACACTATATACAGAACAGCCTAGTGCACACATCCTGGAAGACTGAGAAGTTCCCTGAGGATGGGCTCCAGCAAGAGTACAAAAGCTTGGAAGAACAAACCTCTGGTCCGGTGACTGATTCAAATTGGATCCTGCAACATTATCTGGGGCATGCATATTTGCCTTCATTCATGGTTTGACTAAAATTTAGGAAAAATAAATGAAGTAGAACAACATCAGTTTCTGATAATCCAGGTATTTCTTCATTGGTAACATAGCCAAAATTATACCTATAGCCATGGCCATCACCAGAAATAAAATTGACTCTATTATTGGAATAAGGAATTGGAAGAGCTTGGTTACAACAGCAAAGACATGACCAGGGTTTGACAATGTAAGTGACCACAAATTGTTTATTTCAGGTTTCAAGTCAAGCTTAAATATAAGAACAAAGCCAAGGAATTTTCACAATATACCCTGAGTATATACACACCATTTTCAAGGAGAACATTAGAAGCTCCTTTGAAGTCCTAAACTTAGTTTACAGGAAAGCAGCAGAATTGTGGAATTATGTTAGGGATAAACATAAAAAAGGTCTGCCAAAATCTAAGAAACAGAAGAAAGCAAACTGGATGTCAGAACAAATAGTGGAAATTGCCAAGAAGAAAAAAGTATCCAAAGACAAGAATGATAAAGCTCACAGGAAATTAATAAAGATTTTCAAAGACAAGTTAAAAGAGGAAAAAGCAGTATTACAATGATATATAAGGACAATGAATGGAGAAATTATATTATAATGACTTTGAAAGGTGTTAAAGTGTCTTAAATATAATATAATATTATAAAATCTAATATACATGTCTAATATACAATTTCTAATTATTTTCTACTATGGTCTATCGAGTCAGCCCTGACTTCTGGTAATTTCAGGAACATGTCCAAGAAGTTTTCTTGTCAACAATTTTGGAAGTGGCTTTCCAACCTTTTTTCTAGGTTGTGGGTAAATAGTTCCAAATCACCCATCTGGCTTTTGTGCTTAAGGGAGGGTTACATCTCAGATACTTCTGGCTGCTAATCCAGTATTTCCACTACTATATGAAACTGGCTGTGATTCTAATTATAGCTATAGAGAAAAAAAGGAGTTGTAGATGTAAAATAAAGAATTAAATGGAAACATTTTCAAACTCCCCTTATAGATAAATCATCATTATATCTATATTCTATAACAAAACATTTACAAAAGCTACACACACATTTACAGTTCAATTTTATACATGCTTACTCAACATCAGGTCCTGCAACATTAAGTGGAAATTACTTTTAGATAAGAATGCATAAAATTACACAATTACAGGAGCAAGATTGGACTAAATTAAAAATATAATTTCTGAGTCTAGTACTTGTCAGTTAACAAACTTAGAGTGCATTCCCAACTGCTAATTAAGAAAATCAGGACACACACACACACACACACACAAATATATATATATATATATATATATATATATATATATATATATATATATATATGTGTGTGTGTGTGTGTGTGTGTGTGTGTGTGTGTGTGTGTGTGTTTTCTGAGGTTTTCGCGGGTGTTTGTATGTAGGTCTTTAGTTATTCAGGTTTTCTCCCGCGTAGAATTAAAAGTACCTTGGCGACGTTTCGACGAAGTCACATTCGTCATCTTCAGGCTGGTGTCTTCAGCTTCGTGCTTCTAAGAGTGGTGTGTGATCGCAGCTGTTTCTTCCTTTTAACTGCCAGTGGGGTTGGNCCAATCAGAGCACAGCCAGGCTCCTTAACCAATCAGAACACACCTCCACCCAATCAGAACACAGCCAAGCTCCCACCCAATCAGCTCCAACCCCACTGGCAGTTAAAAGGAAGAAACAGCTGCGATCACACACCACTCTTAGAAGCACGAAGCTGAAGACACCAGCCTGAAGATGACGAATGTGACTTCCTCGAAACGTCGCCAAGGTACTTTTAATTCTACGTGGGAGAAAACCCGAATAACTAAAGACCCATATATATATATATATATATATATATATATATATATATATATATATATATATATATATATATATATATATATATATATATATATATATATGTAGATTTTCACGGGTACAGGTATGCAGGTCTTGGCGTATTCGGGTTTTTTCCCGTGTAAGATTGAGAGTATATATAAAATAGTTTTACATATAGCAGCCTAATTCCAAAAGAACAAAGCAAGCCTTTAACTCAAGTTTTCACTGATATCAGTTTATCCTGATTTTGTGCATTCACAGCAACATTGGACAATATCAGTATAAAGAACAGATAAGTCAAAAGCACTGACAGCCATATTGTCTCAGAAAACTCTGTCACTAGACATTATTTTGCACATCAGTGACATTGCTAGAGTACTCATGAAGGGAAGGGTCAATCAATATGAGTGCTTTCAGTTCAGGCTTTTATCGTGCAGTCACTCTGCATCACTCATTGTAATTTTATGGAAGGTCAAGACTTTTTTTTTCTCCACAATGCAACCTTCCCCCTTTTTCTTCCATTTTAATTTTAAAAATTTTAATTTTGTTATGCTAAATTAATCAAAAAAGCAAGATATAAATGCATGCAACAGCATTAAAGATCAACCTGACTTCAAGATTGAAAAGCATAGTAACACAAAAAGGATAAAAAGGAAGATTAAACAAGGCTTGGAAATTATGTTATAAAAAGTAGTTACAAGTTATAGATTTTCAATTTGAGATTTTACCCATCTGTTAGGCTGGCCATTAATATATCTATGCAAATATAAATTCAGCAAAAAATCTAGCCATCTTTTGAGATGCTTAGAGGATTCTAATTTAATAGTGGATTATAATAATGCATTATAATTGCCTGGTAATAAACATAGATATGCTATTGAAGAATAATTTGTAATGAGTAAAAGAAATATCCTATACTGCTAAATTGTTTCCCTTATATGTTGTATTTAAATTTTCATTTTCACATTATAGTTAAGATATGCTATACATTTTACATCTTTTGTCTAAACAATATATTTGTTAAAACTATAATCTTATGGTAAATATAGATAGAAATGAACTCTCATTTTTGCATAAATAAAAACTATTCAAATACATCTTGTTTATTTACTACTTCACTAATATTATATAGAATAACTGGAATTCTCTGGGTGGAAGGCAATTGCCTACAAGATTCATCCTAGATATTATCACTATTTTTTCCACCAAGTCTTTCATTCACTTCTGATAGAGGTTCATCAATAATGTGTTTGTCCTTTTTATCTTATGGAGGAAGAAACCTATTGCTTTTAAATGTCTAAGACTCAAATATGCACACACTTTATATTTTCTTGTGTTTTCTACTATAGATGAAGGTAGCCTGATGTATACTAATACATAAATCATGTTAACATTATTAAGATTAAAATTGTGCCATATGGCAACTGTCACATTCTAACTAGTCATGTGACTAAATCATATATGATGGCTGCACCATCATTAATGCATACTCTAGTGCAATTTTCATATCCAAATAAAATGTATAAAAATATTTGAGAGTTAAGTCCAAATGAATTTGAAAGGATTTCAATCAGAATAGAGCTGGAACGGACCTTGAAGATCTTCTAGTCGAATCTCCTGCTCAAGCAGGTGACCCTATACCATTTCAGACAGGTGGCTGTCCACTCTCTTCTTAAAAACCTTCAGTGATGAAGCAACGATAACTTCTGAAGACAAGCTATTCCACTGATTAATTGTCCTTACTGTTAGGAAGTTTCTCCTTAATTCCAGGTTGCTTCTCTCCTTGATTAGTTTCCATCTATTGTTTCTTGTCTTGCCCTCTGGTGCTTTGGAAAATAAGCTGACCCCTTCCTCTTTGTGGCATCCTCTCAAAAACTGGAATATTGTTATCATGTTCCCCCTAGTCCTTCTTTTCTCTAGACTAGCCAAACCCAAATCCTGCAGTCATTCTTCATTTTGTATGTTTTAGTATCCAGGCCTAAACTTCGAATTTACTTTTGAATAAATACATGCTACTGTAATTATAGAAAAAAGACACCTTATAAATCAAAGCAAGGGGAGAAATAAAGCAAAAATCACCAGGATTCAAATACATCTTCAGAAATTTGTTATTTATTGTATGCATGGTACAAAGGCCAGTAGCTGGTTTAAGACAATGCAAGTTATATTCTAATATATTTAAAATAAAATCAGAAAATTTACTCTGTCATAAATGGCAAAATTTTGTTCTTTTTTTGCTTTTAATTGTAATGTGTCTATGGTACTATTACTGCATTTTATTGTGATCTGCTCTAAAATTGCACAGATAATTTTGCAATGAACAAATTTCAATTTAATTAGTCCAAACATACCTTTTTTTAGTTATACGTCACAAAACCTATTTTATTTTTAACATGAAATTGTAAGCTTGTACTTATATGGACACACATTTCAAACTTTAAAATAATTATAGAGGAATATTTCCAAGTAAGTAACATATAAATTATTCATATTTTAAATCTTCTCCATTGCCTAGAAAATATAAGATGCCCGATGCAATTCAGTGTTCAAGATTTTTTTTTACTTTTTGTTTTTCTTTTCTTTAGGCACATTTGTTTTTGTTATGCATAGATTACTATCCTTCTACTTCACCCTGACAGATTTCAGTTCATGCTTTAAAAAAAAGGAGATAGGATTTTTGATATGGTGTAGATATAGTGAATATAATTGCCAAGAATCTATCCAGGTGTAGCTAAATGATTTTTCCGGCAAAGAACTAATAGCAACGCTTTTTATACAGTAATTTCCTTGGGAAGGTTCAACTGAATAAAAACTCATCAGAAACCCTGCTGGGATTCCATCAGCAGGCATTTATTTGCAGTTGCTTCTACACCTGCTTACACAGTAATAATACACTAGTGAGTTAAACATCTATGCCAATGCAAATTAGCTTTATTTTGGACCAAACAGTGGATTTTAACACATAGATAAATAGAAAAATGTGATTGTGTGCACAATGCACTGTACATAGTGTATGTGCATTGTGTGGGTATGTGTGCATACATGCATGTGTATGTGCATGTATAAATTTTCTATCACATTTTAAAAGCTATTAAGTCCCAGAATTACACAATCAGTACTATTTATAGCGTTATCTGGAATAGTACAACAACTTTTTTCCTATTTCTTTCAATCTGAGCTTTATTACCTAAAATTCTTTCTTTGTACAGTACTAGGTGGGAATCTTTTCTCTTAGGGTCAGTTCTCCTCTATATGTTTTAATTTTATGTGCATCAAGGATCTCTATATGCAGCTTTAAAAGCATTCTAAAGTGATTGTTCTGTGACCCCTTAACTTTTAACATCAATATTTAAAGTTAGAATCACAGAACAGCCAATTTAAAATGCTTTTAAACGCTTTTATTTCTTCATTTCGCCAAAGTTTGGATTATATAATAAAATGTAAGAAACTTAAAACAGTTATAATTTACTCTGCTTTTCTGGTGTAATCCTATTTGTTTTGGATTCCTGTAAATCCAGTTACAGTGCAATGCAAGTTAAAGTTTTTATGGTCATAAGCACCATTTTAAAATTAGCTCTCTCCCCCTCCCCCATATAAGAAAGCTCCTTAAACTAAAGCAAACTTTATAGCACCCAATGATACCACCAAGACAGACAACCTAGATGCAAGTAATCAAGAAAGAAGATAGAAGTTGAATGAAGACAGACTGAACATTCTACTCCATTCATACGCCTCACTTCCTTACTGTCCCAAATGTGCTTTTCAAAAGGCAACTGCACTTTCTTGTGTTTTTTTTCTTTGAAAAAGTTTTGCTTCTCATCCAAGAAGCTTCTTCAGTTCTGAATTAGAACTGAAGAAGCTTCCTGGATGAGAAGCAAAATATTTTCAAAGAAATAAAAAACAAAAAAGTCCAGTTGTCTTTTGGGAAAGCACCTTTGGGACAACCATGACCTGGATGATTGAGAATCTCCATAGACATTCACCTTCTTACTTTTTCTCTATTCCTTTCTATTCATTAATCTACTATGGTTTGATCAACAGGCCATAAGCTGGTCTCCCAAAGAGCAATTACTTTTCAGATCCAACTAAAGAAATGAAAAGGAGCTTTGCTTCCCCTAACTTCTTCACACAGGATGAAAAAGATGCAGTGGCTTCCATTGGAGGGAGGGAATGTCTTCAATGGTAAAAAGCATTGCTCTTTATTGTTCCACTGTTAGTGATGCATGAACATGGAAAGGTAGAGTCAAATTTACCATGCCCCTTGTGTTGATACCAAGCACAGTATTTTTACCTATCAGAATAAATTACATTCCTTCACATATATAGAAAGAGCCCACTTTGAAAGCAGTATTCACATAACAGTCAATTTGATACCTGTCATTTCATGAGCCAAACTGTTAATAAGCTGGTCTTGTTTTCCCCTTGAACTTGCTATAGTACCGTGGTGGTGAACCTATGGCACGTGTGCCAGACGGGCACGCAGAGCCCTTTCTGTCGGCATGCGCGCCAGAGGGACAGTCCCCTCCCCCTCTCCACGTGTGCCTGACTAGTGGGAACTGGAGAGGGCAGGGAAACCGAATCCAGCAGCGCTCTCGTGGGAACAGCTGCAAGAGCTGGGCGGGTAGAGAGAAACCTATAAAAGGAGCAGATTTTGGCGTGAGTGCGCAAGAGACCAAGTGAGCAAGCAGATGGCCTTTGGAAGTGATGGGGGGCGTGAGTTTGGAGAAGACAAGTAGGACGTGGCTTCAGTTTGCGCTTTGCAGAAGGCTAGCAGGGGAAGAAGGACATGGCAGTTTGGACTTTGTAGAAAGAGAGAGAGAGGAAGGAAGGAAGGAAGGAAGGAAGGAAGGAAGGAAGGAAGGAAGGAAGGAAGGAAGGAAGGAAGGAAGGAAGGAAGGCCGGGCCTGCCAGCACCACTGGGCAGATGCGTGGCCAGGCCGGCCCAGGTGACACAGAAGCCAGCCAGCCATTCTACAGAAGCATGGGGGAGGGGGGAGAGCAGATACTTCCCAGCACCACACCTGCATCCTTTGGGCTCACTTGGCCTCTCCCCCCTCCAGGCTGGGGCTGGTCAGATTCCCGCCATGGGCAGCGCTGTGCCCATCGCCAGCCCATCCCTGGCCAGCCCTCCTCCTCCATCCTCCTCCTCCTTTTGCGGGCAGACCACAGCTTACCGAGCCAGGTAGCGCCTTTCCCCACACACGTCCTCAGGCGGAGGAGCTGGGCAGCCACGGCTCTTGCTCCCTTCCGGCCTCCATCCGCCCGAGGTCCAAGCTCAGTGCACCTGGCTGGCCAGCGACAGGCTGGGGAGCGCTGGATGGCAGCAGCTGCCCTGAGATGAGCGGTAGGCAGGCTGGGCGCTCCTGATGTTCGTGGGGGAAGAAGCGGCGAGGAGGCTCCACGCCCAGCCTAGCCTAGCCCAGCCCCTGCATGGCATAGCACGGCAAGCGAGGCAGCAGCCCCAAATGTGTCCCCATGCACGAGTGCCCCCCCTCACTCTGCCAGGCAAGCGGAGCCGTAGCATCTGCAGCAGAAGAGCACAGGTAGGCAGCAGAGAGCACAAGGAGCCCTGATCCCATCACAGCTCTTCCCCACTCTCCCCTTCTCCCTCTCGGAAGAGCTGCAGGGCTCAGGAGCCTTCCCCCATGCCCCCCCAGCCCCCAGTCCCCAGAGCATGCTGGCCACCTTTCTCCCCAAAGGAAGGAGATGAGCCACCTTGGCAGCAGCTGCTGGGCATTGGACGGGCATGGGGAGGAATTAAAATAACAGAGTTGGAAGGGTCATCTAATCCAGGGGTCCCCCAACCCCCGGTCCATGGACTGTTACCGGGCTGCAGCATGGCAGCAACCAGTCTGCACAAACAAGCAAAGCCCCGTCTGTGGGATGCAGGCAGCACACAAAACCATGCACCCTCTGGGCTGCAGAAAAACCTCTCTCCACAGAACCGGCGCCTGGTGCCCAAAAGGTTGGGGACCTCTGATTTTTATATTTCAGCTCCCCACACACACACTGTTCAAGTACCATTTCTGACAAATAGCAGTCCAGGGAGGGGGGAGAGCAGGATGCTGGTGACCTGAGGAGGGGTGGTCTTAGGGGACACCACCCGCCCTGCAGGCCAAGGCTGGGTTGGAAGATACACACACATGGTGACATGAGGGTGAGACAGACTGTGCCAATTCACCTTGGTGCTGCTGAGCTGGCACCCGACTCAAGGGGGGGACCCCCGCCCAAGGTTCTGTGATTAAGAGGCTCTAGCAAGTGTCTTGGGGGGAGTCAGAGGGGCAGTGAACCACCAAGATGGCCTCCAAGGACTGTTTGTATCTGTTGTGATTCCTCGCCAGCCAGTGGATCCGGCAGCTGAGTCTGAGGAATCAGATGAGGAGGAGGGGCCTGGAGTGACATTAGAGTCAGAGGAAAGCTCTGAGGAGATCCAAGACTTACAGTCGGACGAGGAGCTTGGCCCCTCTACTCACACTCAGGCTGAGACACAGTTGTGCTGGGAGCCTGAGTTGGACAGTAATGAAGAACAGTTGGGACAAATCCCGAATGCACAAATGTGCAGGAAAGAGAAGCGAGTAGGACAGAGGAATGCAATGGGTGGGCTCCAAAGGCAAAGGAGAAGACATTAGGAAGCCACGCCTTGGCTGAATTATAAAAGGGAAGATGTGGGAGATACTGGTTGCCGAAGGCAACTGTTCATGTTGAGGATCGAGTTTCTGTGGACTGTGTTTGTTTGCCTTGGACATTGACTCAGGTCTGTGAGAATAAAAGGGGTTGTTTTTTTCTTGCAGTTCCTTCCTGTTTCTTGGGAAAGGGGTTTCTCCTTGTGAGCATAACAAGGACTCACATAGGCTGGGACAGAACAATATCATTAAAAGCTCTGTTATTGTGTTTTTGGGAGGCGGAGTGAGCGCAGGATTTTTATTTTTTGCCTCGTTTTGCTCTTTTAAAGAGAACGCGCCTCCAACGCCCCCTGCATAGCCAGAAGACATGCGCCATTGCCGTTCGCCTGCCACGCTCCCCCAGCCCCTCTCTTTCCCTTCCTTTGAAACAAACAACCCCCCCAATCCTCCCGTTACTGCCTTCTGAATTAAAACGAGAGAAAGCCACATTTTTTCTTTTGTGGTCTTTACATATTTAAACTGTAGCTAGAAGGAAGTGGGGAAGAAAACCATCGCAAGACACTCTTCTGTTTTAACTTTTTTTCCTTGTTGCTTTTTGGAGTTTTCATCCTACTTTCATGAGATGGCAGCATTTGGAAGGGGGTGTAGCTGTCCCCTTCCCCACAAGCCATCAGCTGAGCCTACTGCCTATTGCCTACTGCCCTCTGCCTACTTCCCCACCTGCCAGAGATCCCCTGGACCTCCCCCAATCCTGCCTGGCCCCCACAGGCATCCCTCCCCACGAGCAACATCGAGCTGGCCACATCCACCCTGGCCATGCCCATCCAGTCTGCCATGAGCATTGTAGCCATGCCCACCCAGTGGGCCATGCCCACCTGGCACCCGGCGATACATAAGTGGGTTTTGGGTTGCAATTTGGGCACTCAATGTCTAAAAGGTTCGCCATCACTGCTATAATAGAATAGGATTTTGGAAATAACTTTTAAAATAGTCAAGAGGCATTGCAACCTAATTGTTTTGCTTCTTGAAGCTTCAGGTTCCACTATGCATGCTAATAAATCCCATGTTTCTTGGAGACTCCATTTTGTCTTTACTTTGATCAGTAAGAGATCACCAAGTATAAAAAAGTGGTAGGCTTCAGAGAAGCCTAGAGAGATATTTTAGCTTAAAGGAATGTTGTGAGATAATATAGATTACTACTTAATAGTGGAAGAGAGTAAATGAAATGTGCTAACCTGCACAACTTTCTTCATTATTAAGTAAGATCATTACGGATTTGTTCTATGTGATAAATACTGCTGAGTTTTAATCTACCTTTATTTGAAAATAAATTATAACTGTTAAAAGAATGGTGGATCTATATTAAACATGAATGACTATCAATCTTTTGAGGTAGTCCAGATCAAGAGACAGGTTTTGTAGGACTCCAGAAATATAACACTATTAAAACAGAGTCCCAATAGTTTCTTTCTGTCCATTATTAACCAAAGAGCATTAAGACAGGGTTATTTTGAGTTTTCTTCAAATGGTTCTTTCAACCTCTGAACTATGTAATCATTTTTCCAAATCTCTTACCAGTTTTTCATACCAAGGTCATCTCTAAATTCCTTTACACCAGCTCCCCTGATGATGTCATTCAATTCTCTCATGTGCAAAGTTTATGTAAGCTACTAAATCCAATAACTACCATGGAAGTATTATTCCTAAAATGGATTTTAAAAATGTATTCCTAAAGTAATGTAAAGAAGAAGAAAATGGAAAAAATTCATTAATTCGGTTAAATATAAAAAAATTGCACAGCTAGAACTTATATCAGTTAAGCAAGATATAATATTTAAGAATGTGAAAGAAATTTGTTTGGAATGGGATTAAAAATTCAGAATCACCAGCAAGTCATTATTCAGCTACACACATTTTCAAACATTAATATTTTAATGTTCATTAAAAGAATCCTATTCAACTTGGTGCATTCTAGATGTTTGGGACTAACAGCACCTATTATTTTCATATAGTGAAATTATGTCAGATGTAGTCTAAAATATATAGATGGCATTGTATGGGGAAGTTATAACTTTTTTCTAAGCAGAAACCAGATTTATATATTATATTCAGTCTCTCTATTTTCTTAAAAGTAATTGGTCCTAAAGATTAGGTACATGAATTAAACAAAGATGGTATAGAATATCTATAAATTGCTAGAAAGTATGATATACTGTAAAACTTGTACTTCAAATTCTTTGTTAACTAGAGGAATAATTACTAGATAGTGAAGCCAAATCTTTTTTCTAACAATTAATGAACTCCTCCTCCTCCTCCTCCTCCTCCTCCTCCTCCTCCTTCCTTTCCTTCTCCTGCAGTGGGCAGGAGGGGCCAGGGAAATAGGCTGTTACTAAATTATCAAAGGAAGCTGTGTATAATCTACATAAAAAACCCATACTTATTGTTAATGTAATTGAAAATATAGATACAAAACTTATATTTAATAAAAACAGACCTGACAGAAAATAAAGCTAGAGATTTTTAATGGAAGATTGAGATGTTGCTATTCTGTAGAGTATAAATATTACAAACATATTTTACGCTAACAAAATTTAACCAACTACATTTCAGAGAGTGAACCCTTGGGTGTTTTGCTCTTTATAAAATACATAAATATTTTTTGAAGTTTAGTTGCAGAAACAACATATCCTACATTTCTCATTCCTTTTATGTAATGACTCTGAGGTCCTTAGGGGGTGACAAAAAATAGTTTCATTTGCTGGGTCTTGAATTTCAGTGATTTTAGGCCTATAATTTTGTGATAGACAACTGCAATATTACTTTATAATTTATGTCCAAGAATGTCAAGAACAAATATGTGGTATGGTTGAGAGTGTAATGATTTTTTTTTAAATGATATAGCTGATTCATTGTTTATAAAAACCTTTAGAAAAGTAGAAAGCACTTTTCTGCCTTTAGAAGCTTATGGTCCAGACTTCGTCATTATAAAAGGAGAGGGAGAAAAGAAGGAAAGAAGGAAAAAGAGGAGAGGAGAGGAGAGAAGAAGAAGGAAGGAAGGTTTTAGAAACAAAGTCATTTATTTTAGAAAATATTCCTTTATCACACAGTCAACCAGCAAAGTTGTAAACAACAGGGAAAAGTCATTCAAAGGGTCAGAAAATTTTATCTAAAATTTATTTATATAATCAGCAGGGCATAATTTGGATCTACTAAACACAGAGAGTTGCCAAGATGGGCACAACAACAACAACAACAACAACAATAAAATTGAAGGGGCCTTGGAGGTCATCTAGTCCAACCCCCTGCTCAGACAGGAAATCCTATACCATTTCAGACAAATGGCTGTCCAGTCTCTTGTTAAAAACTTCTGGAGGCAGGTTGTTCCACTGATTAATTGTTCTAACAAATTTTTCCTTAGTTCTAGGTTGTTTCTCTCCTTGATTAGTTTCCATCCGTTGCTTCTTGTCCTGCCTTCAGGTGCTTTGGAGAATAGCTTGACTCCCTCTTCTTTGTGGCAGCCCCTGAGATATTGGAACACTGCTATCATGTCTCCCCTCGTTCTTCTCTTCATTAAACTAGACATACCCAATTCCAGCAGCCTTTCCTTATATGTTTTAGCCTCCAGTCCCCTAATCATCTTTGTTGCTGTTCTCTGTACTCTTTCTAGAGTCCCAACATCTTTTTTACATCATGGTGACCAAAATTGGACACAGTATTCCAAGCGTGGTCTTACCAAGGCATTGTAAAGTGGTATTAACACTTCACGTGATCTTGATTCTATTCCTCTGTTAATGCAGCCTAGCACTGTGTTGGCTTTTTTTTTGGGGGGGGGGGGGCAGCTGCAGCACACTGCTGCTCATATTTAAGGGATTGTCCACTAGGACTCCGAGATTCCTCTCACAGTTACTACTATTGAGCAAGGTACCACCTATACTATACCTGTGCATTTGGTACAGTTGACTAATAATTATGAAATTTTATTAGCTTCCTTTTACGTTATCATTATACATAGATTAACTATATAAGATATATCTAAATGTGCACATGATAACTTCAATAAATATATTTTTTTCTTATAAGAATAGTACAAAAAACAAGTGAGAGAACAAGGGAACAAATAAATGGGATCCATAATTTATTGTTAATATACACAAAAGAGCAACTAATAGCATACTTTTAAGAAGAAATCATAGTCTCCTGTCTATGACAATAGTTTACATAGTATAGGTATAGCCAATATTAAACACATACAAATGTTTTTCTATATACTCAAATTGTTATATTTCTGAGTTCTGATGACAGAAAAAGGATGTGCATTCTCTTGTCTTTAATTTTGAAAATTATAGTACTTTGCCTGCAAAGATTTATACTATTTCAAATTATGTATAATGTAACAAACAATATACTGGAAAGACTTCCTTAATATTTTATTAGTCATTAAAAACAGAGAACTTCAATAAATGCTCCAAAACCTGTTTAATTTTTTGTTTCATTGAGGAAGATTTATTAATCCCTATTTAACCTTTCATTATATAATTTATTTGTTTTATTCACAGAAATGAAAACAAACTATTACATCAACTTCCTTCAATGTTGAACAGTTGTTCTTTGTCCCACAAATAAAAGGAGCTATTGAAAGTTCAAGTTTTTTTACTTCTTTAACAACTATTTTCAAGTCAACTTATTGCGACAGAATTCTGTTTATATTGTGTTGGAGTTTTAACAGTAAACATATGTTGTAAGCATTATAGCCCAAATATTTTTCTTAAGTATAAAATAAATTCTATGACTTAACTTGTTGCAAAATAAAATATCACTTCTTGATAAGCATGTAATTTAATCACATATGGATAAATATCTACAATATGACTATACAACACAGTGAATAATTTTATATTTTATTTTTTCAATCAGTAAAACCCAATAAAAACAAAACACAGCTGGATAAAACACAATATCCTCTATAGGCAATACTTAAGATTACCTTTTCCCACTTTCCTTCTGGATAAACTAAGAAAATACATCGATATTGTGCAAATTCACTAGAAAAATGTTTTTAGGAAGAAGTCATTTGATACCATATACGGTAATTAAATTACATATCTCGTATGAATGGTTAAAATTATAAAGATTCCTTCCTATCCAAAATCTAGGTATTTATGAACTGAAACAAATATAACAGCCCTGTAACAAGTTTCTAATGTTTAAAAAATGGTCTTTAAAGCTATGTTTGAACTGTGCCTTTCACAGAATCCTGCTCTCACATAGGCTATTGAAAAGGATTATTCTCAACAATTGGCACCACTGAATATGGCTTACTGGAGGCCCATGCTAAAGACATCTTTGAACCTTCTATATGTTCTATAAATTATTTTTAAAGAGAAAAGCTAAGCAAGTTTTCTGTATAAGAATGTGTGCACAAGCAAACAGAAGTATAGTATATACACCAAACCAAATAGAGGAAATATATACAGTATATGGTGTATTTAATTAAAATTTGAAGTAGGCATTTAATTATACTATTTATCAAAGGAATCACAGTGCATAATTAATCACATTTCTGCCTGCATAGCTGCTTCATTGGCAGCTAAAAGACTTCTACAATTCTAAAGGCAGGTTCCCTGTTATAATTATATTTATTCTCAGAGAAAGAGTTTTGACCACTTCAAGTTTATTGATTGAAAAACTCCATCACAAATCCATAATATTATTTTTTGGAAGTGAAATGTGTATGAAGTTGGTAATGGTGATGATGATGATGATAGGGACAATGACGATAATAATGGATTTTAATTAAATCAATATTTTCTTTTAGAATTTAATTTGACTCACAACAAAATAGATACATAGAATTAAGACTGAGATAAAAGCATTATCTCAAAGAACTGAATAGGTTTTGTTCATCCCCATAAAAACAAGAGGAAGTAATATTTTATCACAACATGCTTTGAAGGTTTTGCTGATTGCTCTGCATATTTATCACTAATAGTGCAATGTAAGAAGATAGTGTGGTTGAATTGGATCTTGCACTGTTCAATAACATGCATGTTTTTCTCATTATACAAAAGGCCTATGAAGCAGCTGTATGGATAAAAATGAAGACATCTGTTTCTCCAAGAAAAGATTATTTGGTGTTTTTAGTACAAAACTATATTGTTACAACAACAATTATATTCATTGTAGCACTTAAATGAAGACTCCTTACTCAAAATGCTTCAGAATTACACATGCATAAACAAATCCAGAGTTTAAGTACAAATCACCTTATCCATTCTCATTTGAATGTTTTTAAATGATTTGCAGGAAATGCAAAAGTGTACAGTTTTAATGTTCTGTCTAGAATATGCCATTAGAATATCACTTTGATGTCTAATTCTACAGTTAGTAATTTTAATGGTATAGTGTGTGTGTGTGTGTGTGTGTGTGTGTGTGTGTGTGTGTTTCAGTGAACATTTTTCAAAGAATGAGGGAAACATTTTTCCTGCATTCAACCAAAGTGGATGCTAAAGTAAGTTCTAATTCGGTCAGAAAGGCACAGAAAATACTAATCATGATAATATATAATATCATTAATATTGTATTATATTAATATTATATTATATTAAAGATAATATTAATTTTATAATGACTATATACAGACCAAGTATACATTGGGAGGAAAAAAACAAATGGAATTAATAAATCAGGGAATAGGATGAGCACTAGACAAAAATGTTTAAAAGACTTCTGTTATTAGTAAAGATTCATCTGGTCATATGATGAAGAATTGAGTTTCCTGACAAAAAGAAGCCCCTGATAAATCATCATTCTAGTAACGAAATATTGAAGCGTCCTCAAATGCCTATCTGAGAAGTTTTTACAACTCTTCAGAACTACAATAGGTGGTACCCATATCTGGGGTTTGACAGATATCATCACTTAGAAGACTCAGGGCAAGCATAATAATAATAATAATAATAATAATAATAATAATAATAATAATAATAATAATAATAATAATAATAATAATAATAATAATAATAATAATAGAGTTGGAAGGGACTTTGAAGGTCTTCTAATCCAAGCCCCTGTTCGGGCAAGAAACCCTATACCATTTCAGACAAATGGTTGCCCAGTCTCTTCTTAAAAACTTCCAGTGTTAGAGCATCCACAAATTCTGGAGGCAGGTTATTCCACTGATTAATTGTTCTAAATGTGAGAAAATTTCTCCTTAGTTCTAGATTGCTTCTCTCCTTAATTAGTTTCTATCCATTACTTCTTGTCCTGCCTTCGGGTGCTTTGGAGAATAGCTTGACTCCCTCTTCTTTGTGGCAACCCCTGAGATATTGGAATACTGCTATCATGTCACCCCTAATCCTTGTCTTCATTAAACTAGACACACCCAATTCCAACAACCGTTCTTTATGTTTTAGTCTCCAGTCCCCTAATCATCTTTGTTGCTCTTCTCTATACTCTTTTTAGAGTCTCAACATCTTTTTTTACATCGTGGTGACCAATACTTCATCATGCATCATGGATGCAGTATTCTAAGTGTGGCCTTACCAAGACATTGTAAAGTGGTATTAACACTTCATGTGATCTTGATTCTATCCCTCTGTTAATGCAGCCTAGAACTGTGTTGGCTTTTTTTAGCCGCTGCAGCACACTGCTGGCTCATATTTAAGTGATTGTCCACTAGAACTCAGAGATCTCTCTCACAGTTATTACTATTAAGCAAGGTACCACTTATACTGTATTACTGATGATATTCCTCTTATTTGAAACTGTCAGAAAAACCTGTGAAAACCTAATTAGTATGACTCATTTCCCACTTAGTTTTCATAATGATAATGTAGTTATACAGCAAGTTGTTTCCTAGTCAAAGAAAAGTACCCTGGGAGAGTCTCGAAGGTTAGACTGTACTTTAAGTGATATGTCAGTATGCAACCTAGAAAAAAATGAAATATAAATCCAATAAAATATATCTATCTATGAAATATGCTACTGTATTTAATTTTGTTATCCGTAATCTGATCTTTTACACAGCCATTTTTTCTGAAGCTTATTGTCAAATTTCTTGTTTAAGGAGAAATATGGGCATTGTATCATATGTAAAATTCATTATAGCTGTCTTAACAAGACAATCTTTACCACCCATTTAGATATTATTAGAAAAGGTCTAACTGAAGGGAAGTTTGTATTTTAACTGAGAATGATTTCTGCTTTTCTCCAGTACTATCTCTCTATTTTTAATAGCAAGATTCTTTTAACAAATTTGATAATAATAAATTACCAGATCATTTTCAGATTACCATTATAGGGAAGCTATTCCAATCTAAACAAATAAATTTTTGAAGAGAAAAACTAATATATTTCAGAAAATAAAACTCATTTTTCTATTTAGGTTATGTGGGATTGAACCGGTATGCTAGATATATAGGTGACACTGAGGAAATAATGATTTATTTAAAAATGAATTTGTTACAAATAGTTATCTAATAAACATATTATACAACTACTATTTACACAGCAATATATATTTCTAAAAAGAAAAAAACCCTTAAGTATAATTTTTATCAAGATAAACCAGATAGCTAAGGAAATAATATTTATGTACTTCATCATGTGTTAGTTGTTCAGAAAATCTTTAAGCAGTCAAATTTATTACTACTAGTAAAACATGTCAACATTCTATGGAAAGAAAAACAAAATGTCAGGTATTATTAAGATCAGTATCTAATTTATTATTTTTATTCTGTTACTTTTGTTGAGCTGGTCCAGCATTTGCTATTCATTAATTTTATAATAAGTATCAATATTCCCAGGACATTTCAACTTTTATCTTTCTCATCATTTATCCTTCTTTCTGTATAACATTATTTTTTTTCCTACATATCCACAAATCTTGAAAATACAACAGTAGCAGAAAGCTATAATTCAAGAGCTGCATAAATCATTTCTGCTGAGACACATACACATTTCCTAATGCTCAGAATGTGATTACCATTTCCCAGTAATTTAACATTTCAAAATAAAGAAAATTTTAAACACTGTAACTTTAATCCTTCTAAAATGCCTGTTTGTGGATTATTGCTTTATATTTTCTAGATACACATGCACAGAAGTTTATAAATGAACAAAACTGAACTGCTGAAAGCAGATCATGGAACCCAATGCTGCAATTCAACACATTGCTGTTCAGACATAAATGTATATCCCACCAATAAAATAGCCATAGCCAGGCAGAATAGACTGAATCTGTACTAAGCAGAACTATCGGAAGGAAGGAAGGATGGATGGATGGAAGGAAGGAAGGAAGGAAGGAAGGAAGGAAGGAAGGAAGGAAGGAAGGAAGGAAGGAAGGAAGGAAGGAAATAGTTTCAGCTGGATAAAAATATTTTTGGCTGGCAGAAAATATTTAACTAATATTATGATTGTACTATTAGTTCCTTCAGGATACATCAGTCAAAGTGTAAAATCCTGTCCCAATATTATTATGGTTGTTGCACTGTCAACCAGCTATATAACAATTTTATTCACCTAGCAAGTCTTTCCCAAAGACCTGAGATAGGCAGATACTCTATTTATCAATATTGTCTAAAGCAGTGATGGCGAACCTTTTAGAGACCAAGTGCCCCAAAACTACCCACCCTGCCCCCACTCCCGCCTCCACGGCCTGCCGCAGATCGCCCAGGCGGCCCTGCAGCGCCATGGTAGCCATGCCCTCCGCCTGTGCCCCACAGCATCATCTGCACACAATGGGGCATGAGGGTGGAGTCTTGTCCCTGCTACCCAGCTGCCATGTGCTTGGCTGCACTGCTCTGCGCGGGCCACACCTGGGAGCAACTTTCCTCCAGGGGGCTGCTGGTGAGGAGGGGGCTGTGGGGCTGGGGCCACGGCATGCGTGCCCACAGAGAGGGCTCTGAGTGCCACCTCTGGCACTCGTGCCATAGGTTCGCCACCACTAGTCTAAAGGAATCTTCTGCAAATGTTGGGAATAAAGATGCTTATGTACACCACCATTTCTGCACTGCACAGTAAAATAAATTGCTACTTATTCTTACATACACATTTCCATAAGACCTTGTGTGCATTTGTTTGGCCATTCTTTGTTAAAAAAAAAGTATGAGAGGTTGTTGCAGCACAAGTAAAATCACCAAGCTACCATTGCTCTACTATTTATTGCAAGGACAGTATGCTAGCAATGCTTTCCCAATTGCTGTAATATACTCATGATTATGAGTATATTACAGCTGTGGTAACTGAAGTAACTGCTGTGGGAGTGGGAGTGGGAGAACTATTTACCTAACTACATAAAAAAGACCTGACTTATTCTACCACCTCAAGCAAAATGGAATGAAAAATAAGATCAGCTACCGAATGCGGTTGACAGTATGGGAAGTATAGCTCTGAATCTGATTGTTAAGGAAATAAAGGAATAGGCTACAGAAGGGCATTTATTTGGTTCTGTTTTACAGACCTCTATTTTTCTTCTGTATGAATCTTCCTTTTACATTCTGTCAGAGCCATGTATGTGTGTGTATTCACCAACTTTTTGTTTGACTATATTTTTCTTAATGTCAAGGAAGTAAAAATATCTGTCCTTTAGAGGAATTTGAGGAAAGGTTACAAAAGAATGATATAACAATGATTTTCACAGAACTCCATTAAAGCCTTGTTACTTAAAGTTCATGGCCTTCAAATAGCCTTAGATATATGTCATGAAACGAACAAAACCTAATGGAAGCTGTACACATTTATTCAGTGCTTTTTTTGTAAGAAAAAAGGTGCTGGAACTCATATCTTGTTAATCTTTTATTTACCTTTCGCACATAGTCAATCACTGTACACACACCCATACACGTCAGTTGTGTAACAAAACATAATGGTCATCGCCCACAATAAGCACTCAGTGTGTGACCACATGACCAATCAGAAGCCGAGCAGTGCCAAAGCCGAGCATCTGGATGAAGTATGCATGCATTGGACTTGACACACAAGCAGTCCGCATGCACCGTTTTAATGATTTTGTCGCTGACTTGCTACGCTTGACAAGGAGATTCAAGTCCATGTGGACCAAACATCAAATTTTCAAAAGTTACTTTTAAAACTTGGAAAATCTGTCAAAAAAAGGTGCCGGAACTCTGTTCTGGTGATTCTATGACAAAAAATGCACTGCATTTATTCTCTACAAGCTTACATGGCTTGATTTAGATTATTTTTTTAAGAAGTTAAAAAAAGAATACTTGCCTTTAAAAATCCACTATAAGAAATCTTTCAAACAGGATAGTACATTCCAGACAGCATTACAATAACAACATGGTGGCCCAGAAATTAACTAATATGGCATGAAAAAAATTGTAGATTTCCTGTTGCATATATTTAGATATTATTCTTAAGGTGGAAGCTTTGAAAATGGTCTGAATATTTTATTATGCAAACACAGCTAAAATAACTATGCAATGTTCCTTAATCTAGTTAGCTTATTTTAAACATCAAAAATTGAGTCTTCAATGTGACCAAAATTAGCCACAAATGTTTTATTAAAGATAAATGGAGTTTTAAGTCTAATTTTCACCGAATGCTGCTGAAAATGTACCGTGAGTCTATTTTTTCCTTTCTAAAATTGAACTAAATGAATAATTTATGTGGTTCAATTTTTGCATTATTCCATAGATTTCTAAAATGGATGAAGTATTTTGTATGAGTTACCTTTAAAAAATAAAATAAAATGACAAACTAATTATAATTTCTAATAACTGAAAGACTGGCTTTTGTTCTTTATAACACACTTTTCTCCATTATGTTCTGATTATAGACCCTAAAGCAATGTAAAGGTTATGAAAACAGAAACATGATAATATAGGAATAGCACTTGAAATTATGTTGAAATATTCTGAGTTGTTTATAATATCTAGGTGCAGAAAAGGCTATTAGTTCAATGAATTTAGACTATAGAATTTTGATTATGTATTAAATTGTATTTTCTGAGCATGATCTGCTCTTGGTAAACATTCAAAAACCTAGATCGCCTAGCTCATATCCTATTAAAGGTATTTCAAAAACTTTTCTTCTGAAAAAAATTGTAATCTATTGAGAAAGCCATAAGAGGGAAATGATTAATGAACCTTATTCTCCAGCTCAGATGTCCTTGACTTTATACTGGCATAATTCCTATATTATTTGCTACAACATTTTGCATTGGTATTTTATGCTAATTAATTATGATTTTGCAAGTTTACAAGTAAAAAGAAACAGGACTTCTAGCTGAACCAAGATAATGAAGTTTATCGTGTATCTTGTAATATTTCATGCATTATCTCTTTTAAGAAAGTATAAAATTCATACGTAAAATCTTATCATTTGATGTTTGTCTTGTCATCATGTTCTACACTTAGGGGTTTTTTATGCTTATGAATAGACTGGCAAAATCTTGAAAAAAATATGCTGCTTAGTATATAGGCAATAGAATATTACTTTAAAGTTAATACAGAATAAACTATAAATGTAAGAACAAAACAAGAACAGTGGGTGAATAAAGAAATTTGCTGACTATGATATGTTTGTGTGTGTGTGTGTGTGTGTGTGTGTGTTATATTTGGGATTGCTAACAAAGAGTTAAAGGGACCGGGTGCATCATAAAAAACACTTAAGATACACACACACACACACACACACACACACACACACACATACACAAATTAAACAGAAATTCCATAACTTTTAAGAGGGCTTGTAAATACAAATCATATTGCAAAACCATAGAAAAAATAGTCACATTTTCTATTTAACAATTTTCTCTTACTGCCTACAAAAATTCAAGTGCTCAGCACACCTTTATTTGACAAACTCACCGTTCATAAATATGCATGCCTTTATGCTCTGGAAAGCTGATTTCTATTTCTTAGTTTAATAAAGGCATTGTCTTAAAGTGAGCTCTGCAATTTTTTCCCATAGTAAAAGCATCTTGCTTTGTTTTTTTCCTCCTACAACACGTTTATCAATCCATCTTTGGCTACATATTAGTAACGTTAAGAACTACTGCTATGCCAGCAGAGGGAGCACAAAACACATGAGTAGATGCATTTAATTTTACCCAGAATGTTTAGATTCTTAAAGTTAAGTCTTTATAAGTAGTTTGCAGGCCTCAGGGTTCCAAGCAAATACTTTGTGTAAGTAGTAAAGTATCCTCCAAGTCACGCTTACTTCCTGATGACTTATTGTAGTTTTTCTTGGAAGCAACATGAAAATGTTGTCAATTCATGATTCCAGGTTATCTTTGGATTTATCAATCTACTCTACTGCTTCTGTATTCCAAGGAAGCTTTCCATCTAAGAACTAACCAGCCCCTGATCCTACTTAGCTTCCAGCTCACACAAGGTTGGCTAGACAGTGCTACCCAGTGCTGCAGATCTAAAATTGCAATTGCCTTTTTCAGTGTGACATTTATAATTCAAAAGTATTGGCTTAGTAAAGGCAGTATACAGTTGACTTAATAGCTGATCTATGTAGCAAACTGCCTAGCTCCCAGCACTTTGCTGATATTATTTACATTTTTCAATTTTTAAACCCATAATCAGATGCACAATTAAAGCTAACTAGGAACACAGGAGGGAATGTTGTTACCTACAGAAATACTTTCAAAATACTATTCCTTAAAACAATTGGAAATCTGTGGCCCCAAGAGACATTCTAAGACCTAGTCACAAGAGAACAGAAAAAAAATGTTGGTGAAATTCAAAATCAATGAGAAGAATGATAGATATTATACAGAAGTATCAATCAAAGTTTATTGAAATAAATACTGACCTTTGAGTAGATTACAGGTTTCTGTAAATAAATTTAACTTGATATGAATTAGAGATTTAGTACTTAAGAGGAAATGATTTAATCTGATTTCAGATCCAAAATTCATAAACATGGTAACTTGAAATTTGGTCTGTTAAAAGAAGTGTCCTGAGAGTATAAGAAGAAAAACATCAAAATACCTGTAAGAGCTTCATGTTTTGATGGATAAAAATAAAAAAAATGCTAGAATGTATAGAGGCCATTGACTAAACTGTTTTTCTGCTAAATATCTACAATGATGTTAGTGAAATAAAATATTGAAATGTTCTTGTCATATCTCATTTAAGAAAAGAGAAGGTGCTGAACTGGTTTTATTGTCCAGCAAAGAGTACAGGTCGTGCTGAACCAATGCAACAAGTATACAATGCTACCTTAAAAACAAGAACTTTCAAAACCTATTTGAAAAGCTCTTATCTTTTCACTTTCTTTCTGGCACAATATTTGAAAATAGTCACTGAGTTGTCCTTGTAAGCAATTAGCTTCTCTGCCTCCGATTACTGGAGTTGGCATATTAGTTGTCAATGTTTCCCCTTTCTGGGAATGACCCCTGAAGAGTTTCCGGCCTTGATTATACAAGGGCTGCGGCTTTTTGGCAACAAGCCTTAGTTAATTAGTTAATTTATTAGTACAGGCAACAGAGCAGGCTGACACAGTGAGATACACTCCCTCAGAGCTATGCAGACTATGGGGGGAAAAACCTGGCACAGAAAAATTAATTTTAATACCTTTGCACTCCCTCTCTCTTAAATATACTAAATATTTAGGCCAGAACTTTCGGCCTTGCACCCACTGAGTGTGTTGATAAATCTTCCCCAATTATGCAGAATTTAAAACTAAAATTTAACCCAAGAGTACATACCATGCTGATTAGCCTATATATAAATATATATACTGTATATATTTCTATGGCTCAAAAAAAAAAAGTAAAGCTAAGAAAGTGAGTGAAGTCCAAAACAATGTTATCTTAATTGCCCCTGAAAAGTTGTGATTGGTGGAAATTTAGAAGATGTTAAAATTTATTGGCCATTAATTAATGGTAACATTGGAGTGACAACATTCTCCATATAGGGAAATAAATTTGCACCAGTGTGCAACCCAGAGTCAGCAAAAACAGCGATCAAATCACTATAGTTGATTTAACATACAGCTCTGAAGCATATTCCTCTGTAATTTATGAATCAAGTTTGGTAAAGTGGTTCATAGGTGTGAAGCTTTATGTATTAGAATACGAGAACAAAGATATAATTTAAAGTACATAGAGGAATTCATATATGACTTTTTGAAGTGCTTTCATGTTAAAAAGAAGTACTTTTTATTAGTAAATTACATCTAGATGGAAAACCTAAATACTTGATTTTACTATAATCTGCCCCGAATTAAGGGATTACGGGGTCATAAAAAGAGAGTTAGTATAACCAATAATGAAAGAATTAAAGGTCATATGATCCAATAGACCTTATGAAGCTTAGCACACTATGAGGATGGGGGAAGAGGGAGAAGGAATTAGTAGAGATTCATCCCCAACAGGCCTTAAATATACTGTATATCCCATAATGTTCCTCATAATGATACTAAAATTAAGCTACTAAGATTCATTTTTGTAGCAATATACTTGCTTTATTCTTAGTTTCTCCTTCTCAAAAACCTTCATTTTCTATAACTATTGCTGTGGATTCCTAATGAGAGGTGAGCCTTTATCTCAAAGAATCCTGAGATTCTATGATAAATTACTTTGTTATTCTGCTGTTCTGTCAATTATATTGAGCCTTAGGTATAATTGGCCAGTACTTGTCGATAGAAAGTTTATGTTGTTTATCAAAGAGGTAAGAGAGAATGCAATTAGCAGAAAAGAAGGAAAAGTGATGGGAGGAAGAAGGTAAGAAACGCTTCTGACTACATTGACCAGAGTATAAATATAAAACATTCACTTTTTTTCACTGGTTTTTACATTTTAATTTTTGGTTATATGAAAAGTTTTTTAAGTGTACTAAATGAAAACTCAAAACAACTTAGTCTTTTATAAGTAATAGCAAGGACTGTACTATTTTAAATGGAAAATAATTGAATTTTGGCAACAGAAAAATAAATAACTGTTTGCTTAATTTCCAATATATCAAATGATCTGGGGCTACATCTCAAATTAAATAAGACTCTCTTCAAGTCAGTTAGAGATAAAGTAAAATTCTGAATCACCAAATTCAGTATAAAATTGGATTTTTTTATTTATATACCGCCATACTTGAAATAAAGTTCGCACATGCTCTTTCACACATACATATAGGTGTTTTTTTTTTAATTTAAGCTTTGTTTTGTCTTTTGTATACCCAATTGCAGCAGCAGAGGATCTTTTATAGTGGATCAATTCTTTCTGAGCAGAAAAATGTTTTAAAAGGCTATAGGGGTATATTTGTGTGTATGTGTGTTACACATACACACAAACACACACACATATATACACCCAACACACATACTCATACACACACACACATCATACACATATATATATCTTCTATTTCATTGTATTTGATTCTCAGAGATTTCCAGACATGTCCCTGCTGTTTTCTTGGCAAGATTTCAGAAGTGGTTTGTCATTGCCTCTCTTCTAGGGCTGAGAGAAAGTGACTGACCCAAAATCATCCAACTGACTTTGTGCCCAAGGCAGAAGTAGAAGTCCACTTTCTATCCAGTTGTCTTAACCAGTAGACCAAATTGGCTCTATAGGTATATATAATTGAATGTCTATGGAGATTCTCAGTCATCCAGGTATGGTTGTGCCAAAGGTGCTTTTTTCAGGAGGCAGCAACTGGACTTTCTTGTTGAAGATGTTTCTGGGATGAGAAGTGAAAAAAGCACCTTTGGGTATGTATAGTTGATTCTTAATGCCAAATTATTTTTGACTATTCTTAATACCAAATCATTAGCAGAGAGTTATGTATTTCTGTAAATATGCCATGATACTCTAAATACTTACGTATGGTTACTGTATATTCATCTGTACATGCATGCATATGCAATGTGTGTATGCATGAATTCATGAGCACACACACCTACCCCCATACACACACACACACCTGTTTTTTTCCAAATGAATATGGGAGAAAAATACATAAGGGAAACATTTCAGAAGAAAATTAAAATAGTTATGGTTGTGACAAAACCAAAACTGAACTGTAAAGAAATGTTGAAAGATGAACGTCTCCTAAATATGAGTGGATAAAATGGAGAAGTCATAGCAGAAATTTAATTCTCTGCTGATCAGACAATAATATGGCAAGAACATGGGGGAGATATATGACACCTATATTTAGAATCGGAGCAAAGGAGAAAAGACAAATTCAGAATCATTGTATAGGGACAAAAAGTAGAGAACATTGTAACAGGTACAGACTTAGACAGGTCAAAGCCATTAAAAGTGGAGGTCAAGTTGAACAAATCTGATTAACTTCTTCAAGGGAGTGACAATGACAGCTGACAGAATGAAGCAACAGACATAATCTACTTGGTCTTCAACTAACCTTTAGCTACAGAATTACTTCAAAGAATAGCACAAAAGGTTCAAGATGGCATTGCTTGCAAACTCTTTAAGTAAAAATAGAAAACTTTGAAAGTTAACAGTTAAATCGCATTTGAATCTAAATATTTTAGAATCAATACTTTATCAGACCATGATATTCAGGTTTGAAATATAAATCTTATCCTAGAAACTAAAGCAGTTTCTCCTTGAAAAGCAAAAATCTAAGATACACTTATATACAGTACAGTAGGATATAATACTATACATCACAGGTGGACTAATTTTGGATTGCAGATCCCCCCCAAAAAACCCTATTTGGGCAACTGGCTAGGAAGCCAGCAACAGAAATGTGATGATGTATATAAATGCAGAGGCTGGGAACAAGCAACCAAATGCTAAAAGCTTTGAATATTTGTGTTGTTTCCAGAGATTTGAACAAAGTCTGGTTGTTCTGGAGTAATGGAACACTGAACTTTCATTTAGCCATGATTTATTTAATATATTTTAATTATAAATTTATAACCTCTTTCTGGCAGTTTCTCACAGCATATCTTACCAATTATATGCTGTATTTATGGCAAAACAATCACTATTGAATTAAATAATGCCAACAATTGAGGAGGAAGAGGAGGAGGAGGTAGCTTTTCAGTAGCTGCCTACTAAACTCATTTTGTTCTCCAAGGGCGCAAGACTATTTTTCTGCTTAAATGGAGAAAAATGGAGATTTTTCTGCTTAAATGGAGATTTCAAATACAACCGAAAATAGTATAAGTATTTGTGGGATATAACTGTTAGCCATGTAAAATTCACATTGGCACTCTTCTTTTAAATACCCAATTCATGTTGCAGCTTGCTATTCCATTTGTTTTAATATTTATTAGTATAGATAAAGCAGTAGAAATGGAAGAAGGGAGGGAGGGAGATTTTAAACTGAAAATTCTACATTGTAATTCTTCATAGGCCGGTATAGTATGTTTCTAGCATATCCCTTCTTATTCTGAAAGTCTGAGTTTCAAGGACCATTGAACACTGAACATTTGTAATGTTCTGCAGTTACAGAACCAATTGTGCTAAATAACTTTGTGCTGTTAGTGCATGAACACGAGCATTTTCCCCACCAACTCTCCAAATTTCATTTTTTTTAATTCAGATCGCTCACTGGACTGGGATACTCAATGTTTTAAGTTATAGAATGACTGCTTCGCTCATTTCAAGACATTACCTGCAGTTATTCCCTTATCTTGTTGAAGTGGCTTCTGTTTATATTTTCTTTTGACATTCAAATATTTTATTTCTACATTGTAGAGCAGATTTTGACACCTAACAACATATATTGTAATTTGATATAATGGAATGTGTATGTGGATACAGCTTGTATCTGTAACAATTTAAGTATAAGCAGAAACTTCCCCATGCTTTTTTCCTTTTCTGAAAATGATGATTGGAAAGGGAAAGAATTGTATTGCAATAATATAATAGCTGATATTGCCATTTACAAAACACTAATGAAAAGTTTAGTGGGATAATGCCCATTTTCTAGGGATTTTGGCATAAAACCTTATGTAAAGGTCTTAACTATTGTAATGCTATTTACATTGCAATGCTCTCCTTGAAAAGTATCTGGAAGCTTCAATTAGTTCAAAATATGAAGGCTTGAATAGTTTTGTGCAAGATTTGCACATTTGTCACCTCTCCTGCAGGAACTACATTGGCTGCTGATTTGCTTCTGAGTCGAATTCAAGGTGCTAGTTGTCACCTTTAAAGTCTTACATGGCTTGGGATGAGGTTATTTGAAAGACTCTCTTTTCCCAATCTTATTTATCCAATACACCAAAGTGAGGAGACAGGTAATGTTATGTGTCCACTAAACTAAGAAGGTCCATCTGAGAGCCCTGGTGGTGCAGTGGTTAGAATGCAGTACTGCAGCTACTTCTGCTGATTGCTGGCTGCCAGCAGTTTGGCAGTTCAAGTCTCACTGGCTCAAGGTTGACTCAGCCTTCCATCCTTCCGAGGTCGGTAAAATGAGGACACGGATTGTTGGGGCAATATTCTGACTCTGTAAACCGCTTAGAGAGTGCTGTAAAGCACTGTGAAGCAGTATATAAGTCTAAGTGCTATTGTTATTGCTATCTGGCGGGACCAAGAAGGGCTTTCTCTGTGGTCTCTCCCTGCCTGTGGAACTTCATCCTTGTAGAGATAAGATTTTCCCCACTTTGACACTCTTTCATAAGGCCCTGAAAACATGGTTTTCCTAACAAGCTGGGAAACGCAGAATGATATAGAGGCAATCAAGTGGCTCATTTAATTGTTGTTGCCGTGGGGGGGGGGAAATCATTTCTTTTTGCATTGTTTCTGTATTGGGATTTTTATTCTTATAAACCATATAAGAGTCACTGAGAATGAGTTGGGCGACCATATAATTTTTTTTAATCAAATAAATAAATAAATGAATCATTTAACATGGTATAAGAGTGTATAATCTAACATTATTGTTCTTTACCTAATTTCCTCATTCCTCCTGGAATGAGATTCCTCAAAGATTCACCTGGTTCCCTCCTGGTTGTGTTCTAAAAGACCTTGAAAATGTGGTTGTTTTCCCATGTCTTGGGCCAGGGTGGGTGTATTTCCATGATAGGTGTGTTTTTGTATATATAATGTGTTTTTGGAAAAATGCTGATCTTGTATATTCCCTGTTGTACTTTGTAGATGGGGTGTTTATTTATGAAAATTTATAGGACCACTCAACTAACTCTCAGTGATTCTGGTTGCTCTATGAACCATCCAATCACTTTTAAGTCAAGTAACATCTAAGTCAAATTAAAAAATAATTAAATAAATAAGATGGCAGGACAGGAAATTATGGGTTTGCATTCTGTTTTGATACAAAATATATTGTAATTGGGCATACCTTGGTTAACATATTTTTTTTTACCAAATAGAAAAAAATCATAAACTACAAAAAATATAGAAATATAAAAAGGAAAAATTCAAAAAAGGAAGAAGTAGAGAAAAAATGTAAAAGAAAACAATGAAAGAAAAAAAATGTAGCAACTTTCTTTTTCATCTTCACAAGTAAAAATAATTTCAATAACTCATTACCATTTCTTAATACAACATATACTTTCTTCACTCTATAACTCATTGACTAGAAAACAAAACCCCAAAGTCTTGTCATTCATTCTTTGCCAGGAAAATTCCAGTAAGGGAAAACAAGTATAACTAGTTTTCTATTTTAATCTTGTATGAATTAGCCAACCTTGAATTTTTAGAAATCATAAGCTTAAACCCCTTAAAATATAGTCTGAGAGCACTTTTCTGATCATCTTTTTATAACCCAAGAATCTTTCAAAATGTTGATAGACCTCTTTTGTGCATCCAGCAAATGAAGTGTCTCCTTTAAAAAAAATCATTTCTCATAAAGTCTTTCAAGACTTCAACAGGCTATTTTTAAAAATCTAGTAAGAAAAAGTTATCCAAATCATTTTTCTGGTTTAATAATTGTAATTGTAATTTCCTTTTGACAGGGAAACATCCATAATTTTTATTTGTGTGTCCAATATATATATTTGTATACTTTCTCATTGCTTGGCACAATTAAATCCACCTTCAAATTAATTTCAAATGTATCTGTTAGAGCTTGTTCTGCTAGAGCTCATTGACCTATGATCTCTCTATCATATCAAGTAATTCTGAAGACCAATATTCAAAAATATGCATCAAATTCATTGATTTGTCCAAGGGGCTCAGCTCGGTGTACCATCCCAGTACCAATGGGGCTGCGGAATGAGCAAACACCGCAGTGGAGCGATATCTGCGAAGCTACGTATCCCACCAACAAACGGACTGGGTGGACCTGGTGGCGTTCGCAGAGGTGGCCTATAATAACGCGGTGCATAGTAGCACTGGGTTTATCCTCTTTCAGGTGGTACATGGCAGGGACTTTATCCCCATACCTGAGTACATCCAAGGGGATCCCTTGCCTTGCCAATCCAGTGAGTGGATGGCACATGTGGGGGGGGGGGTATGGAGGGCAGTTAAGGAGGCCCTGGTGAAAGCAGGGGACGCTGTGAAGGTGCAGGCCGATAAAAAACGGAGACCCCAAAAACCCTTCCAGGTAGGCGACCTGGTCTACTTGTCTACGAAATATCTTTGGCTACGGGTCCCTTGTAGGAAACTGGCACCAAAGTTCCTTGGGCCTTTCTGGATCGTTCAGGTCATCAACCTAGTGGCCATACGACTATGCCTACCTAAGCTCCTGGGTAAAATACACCCAGTGTTCCATAGCAGCCTGTTGAAGCCGGTTGAGGAGTCCTCCGTAGGCCCTTGGATAGGGAACCGTGGCCTGTCACGCATGACCAATATGAGGTTCAGGAGATCCTTGACTCCTGAATCAGACGGGGAACACTGTACTACCAGGTCCACTGGAAAGGGTATCCCCTTACAGAGGTGTCATGGGTGAGGGAAGCAGACGTCCATGTCCACCGCTTAGTGCAAGCGTTCCATCACCAATGCCCTAAGAAGCCAGATGGGGGGGTCAGCCGAGCTGTCCACTGGGGCGCGTGATCACTCATGCGACTCTTCTTGCATTCCAGGTGGAGCCCTGGTAGAGGGAGCCACCTGTAGAGCCCCGTGGGCCCAACATTCATGTGTGGGCGGGGACCCGCCCGCCGATATGCCACCTCCCCTTTGCCCTCCTCATCAGACGGAACCATCACCAGACCTCCCAGCTGATGGGCGCAGGTCTGGGGGGTCGCCAGCTGACGGGCACAGGAGTTCAGCGCTGTGGCGCCTCCCGGCCCTCCTCACCAGCCAGAACCGCTGCCTGCCCTTCCAGCTGACAGATGCAGGTCCAGGGGGGTTTCCAGCTGATGGGTGCAGGGAGTTCAGCGCTGCGGCGGCCTTACGGTTGCCCGCTTACTCAGCTGGAGCCGTTGCCAAGGCGTGCGGGCTCACTGGCAGCAGGAAGCATGTTCGCCGACATTGGGAACGGCACCAGTGGTCCAGTGCCTCGGCAGCTCGACAAGTGGAGTCCCCACGGTGACTTCAGGAGGGGCTCCCTGCAGGCCATGGCATGGGACACAGAGCGGCACCGTGCTGCGGGAGGCGGCAGAAAAGGGAGAGGGGTTACCTCTTCCTGGCAAGCTGGACTCTGGAGGCCTGCCTGTGAGCCAGCCAGAACGTGGAAAGGAGGCAACATCCCGGTTGGCTGCTTTGAACTCTGCATGCCGGAGGGTGGCTTGTGGGCTGGGGGTGGGGCTTGCATGCGAAGAGGCTATGTAAAGCACTGGGAGCAGTTCACTCCCAGCGCTAACTTTTTCCTGCACGGATTAAACAGCCGTTTGTCAATCATACCTGTTTGCTGGCTCTTTCCTGGACACCGAGGAGGACATCACGATTTATATTAACAAAATTCATTGTATTCTCTCAGATTCTTTAACCTTAAAGAGAAAAATACTTTTTTTATCCATTTTAAAACACTAAACTTTTATTTAAAAACATTTCTGAAATCATCTTTTTTTAACTTCCTCTTACCATGTATACTTTAAAGTTCACTATTAAATTTAGATCGCTCCCTCCAAGTTACTCTCATAGAATATTTTTTTTTCTTTTTGTATACATCCTTCTTAAAACTTTTCTTTAAACTTATATATTTTTTTCTTTTCTTAACACAGATGCTGTTAAATACACTTTAATAATATTTTACAAACTTTAGGAATAACTTAAGTATTATATATAAAGAAAAATACAATTTCAAACTTTAGATTAAGACTTTCTTTCAATTACAAATATTAAACCGATAAAAAATCATCCTAATTCCAACTGACTCATTAAGTTTAAGTCACTTCTTCCAGCTTGTCTTCATGGAGTAAAATCTTTTTCTTCTCTGGAATGTTTGTCAAGTAGTTATAAGCTTCTCTTTTTCTCAAGACTATTTCAACCTCATTAATGTCCCTAAGGAAAAAGTCCAAAACTTGTCCTTTTAAAAGTTGCAGATTTTCTGGGAGCTCTTCTTTCAATTATGTTGGGAGGTTTATATTTAAACCATCATAATAAGAGTTGGTGTCAGGTTTATATTCCAAAATTGCAATTGACTCCTTTGCATTGTCAGCTACTTGTGAAATTGCCTCGGTGGTTTGGTAACTTTCTATACATATCTGCATCTCTGAAGTAGTTTGAGAAGTTTTTTTTAAACATCCTTGAAGCATAGCTGATCTATAAACTGATGGATTTTATTTAAAGATTTTTCAAATACATCTCTAATAATTTGCTCCTCCATCTTCTTAATTTCCTCTTTAGTCAAAGTGTAGCTTTTTTGTAAATCACTTAAAAGTTGTTGGCCAATCAGGAATCATGAAAAAAGTTTTAGCCACCCACAGCAAAGCAGACCAAGCTACAAATTATGAAAAATAATAAACTAAAAGCACAACTTTCTGCCCTTATATTTCTCTGTCAACTTTTTTTTTAAATAATACTCCACACTTCCTCATTTTAGCTTGCCTTTGCAGACTTCTTCCTTGTTGTTTAACACTGAAGAAATCCTCCAAATGGCGCAGATCTTCAAAAAGGAGTATCAGGCTGTGGCTAAAGAGAATCTTTTCGCTTAATAAAGATTAATAGTCCTTAACATGATTAAGAAATGAAAGGCACAACTTACTGTCCATTTGAAAAATAAAGTCCAAAATGGCTGCTTCTTCAACAACAAACTGATTGAAGCCTGCCCCACAGCTTTCAGCACACAGGCTGCTTCGGAGCACAGCTCCTGAAGCTATTTGCAGACCTTGCTCTATCAGAGGATCTTGAGGGATAATTCTAGGACTTTCCCTAACCCAGGGACATCATATAAACTAAAGGAATGCCAGTTCCTTCTATTGGTAGTTGAAAAAGCTACAGCCCCAGGAAAAACCCTTCAGGAATCCCTCCCTGGGCATAGAGCCAGTTGGCTATCTTTTCACTGGAAGTGATTTCAAAACTATAATTCCAAATTCATCTGTGTCATTAATCCATTATTAACTTTCCAAAATCCATGTTCTAAGCATGTTTATTCCAAACATTATTTTTTACAGATCTTTTAAAATCATATTTAAATAATCTTTCTCTATAGAGAAGTCAATGCATCTGATGAATTCAATAAAATCTTAATGATACAGTGGGCATTAATAATTCCAGTATAATAAAAATTAATATACTAGATCAAACTTTATGTGTCTAAAAGACTATGTTGCAAGTATAATCCTGATGATATCCCTCAACTACAGCTCCCGAATTCGTAAGCTGATAATAAAACAACAGTTTCTGAGGAAATGGCTGTCTGGATTATCACATGGATTAATGTGGTCCTCATTATGGAAAAATATTTTGTAAAATATATCAGATAAAATATATCTGAAACATTTGAAACACTTTTCAAATTCACTACTGCAAATTTAGTTTTACTATATCTAAATGTGATTACTTTGAAATGCAGAACAAATTCTGAATGTGTTCATCACTTTATACTTTAATCTACATATTAATTGGGTCCAGTTGTCCATATTCTTAAGAAGTCACTTTTACCACTTTGAATAATTGCTTGATTGCTTGATTGATTATGTCTCAAGAAGTTGATGTCAGATAGATAATTCTACAGGATGATCTGTCCCCAGCCTGGTTTTCTAACTTTATACTCATTGCTGTAATTGAGGCCATCCATCTTCCTGTTGTTGGTCCTCTTATCCTCTTCTTGTACATTATGGATTTCCCTAGGAAGTTACTCTTCCTTAATGAGTCTTTAAAAAAATTACAATTTGAGGCTGGTAATTTGTGCCTACAACAAGAAATCTGAATTGATAGGTTCTATTACCAAAATATTACTATTTTCTTAGCTATCCATGGTATTTACTTCTCCAACAAAGTTCAAAATGCCACTGCTCTCTCTGTCCTCCTTCTTCAACACTCAACTTTCATTTTCACAGAATAACAAAGGGAAAACCATTGCCTGCACAATTCTGATTTTTGTAGGCATTTATTCAAATTATGGATATTGTTACTATTAAAATTCTACCAGCTTGA
>NW_015386261.1:502497-514022 GCF_001527695.2 Protobothrops mucrosquamatus | reverse complement strand
AACCTTGTCTGAACTAAGTATACAATCTAATATAAAGGTATATTACAGGGATAGCAGAGTGTTATGCATGTTTTATTTTGTGCTACCACACTGAGGCAAACATGATTCTTGTAGAATTAAAATGTTTTTCTAATAATTTACTTTCAGGTAAACACTGAGACATGAATGGCCTTGGGGCAAACTATATAAAATAAATGAGTACAGATAGGATTGAAACATTTCTATTGTTCTTTATTATTTTCACAGCATAAATACTGACAGATGTTCCAGAGTTAAAATGACCCTTTTAAAATGAAAGAGTGGATCAATCTGTTGCTGGGAATCCATGCATGAAAGTTATTGTTTGAATGCTAATTTTAATTCTGTTGCTTCCTTCTTACATCTTCCTAAACCTAGCCCCTTTTTCATTTAGCAATGCATACCTGCTCCTGAGAGCAACAGCACAAATCAAGAATTGGCAGGAGAAGTATGTAGAGCTTGACATATTACACAGGTAAATTGCCTTGTTTGAATTACATTGTCTTGATAATATTCCAAAAAGGATAGGTCATCCGCTAACAAAATAAAAGAGTCTATTTTAAAAATACTTCTATATTTAAAGAAACATTTTAACTCAGCTCTGACAGTCTACTATTTCATTATGTTGGACATCCATTAGATATGGCCTGACCTACTTTGCATTTAATACAGTTTTGCCATTCATTTGAAAATCATTTTTTGTTCCGCTTATTGTATTAGTTTCTTGGGATATAAATAAAGTAAATAAAGTAAAAAGCAATGCAGAATAATTTGCTGGTTTGTGCCTCAATGAAGATTAGAAGTTCAAGTAAATTGGAAATATATCAAATATTTCCAGAGAAGTAAAAAAAAATAAAGGAAATACATTGATCATTAAAGGACTGAAAGTGAATTAAATTGGTTCCAGAGAATACAAGGTAGCAATAGCAATAGCACTTAGACTTATATACCACTTCATAATGCTTTACATCACTCTCTAAGCAGTTTACAGAGTCAGCATTTTGCCCCCAACAAACTGGGTCCTCATTTTATTGACCTTGGAAGGATGAAAGGCTGAGTCAACTTTGAGCCAGTGAGAATCGAACTACTGGTAGTCAGCAGACTTAGTCTGAAATATTACATTCTAACCACTGTGCCACCAGGGCATCCCAAATGATCTCAGGTAATAAAAAGCAAGAATCCAGTGACATTTTGTATATTGTCTCATGAGCATCTTGGCTGAAAAACTATATGGTTTTCTGGGAATCATAGTCTGCTAATTAAAATTTAGCAAAAGAGAAACAGCATTTGCAAATTTCCTACTGACCACAAGACATTTGTAATTTTAATCTAGTCTGGTGTGGTCTAATTTGATACAATCTAATTAACACTGCATAACCTATGAACTAACACTACTTTCAATATTAGCTAACATTTTTATTTTCTTCTTTTGTTAAACAGACATATCCTGCTTAGTAAATTATAAAGGTAAAACAAGTAAGAAAAAACAAGTTATAAATAGCTTTAGAAAAAAAATACAAAAGGACAAGTGTTTGGATACAAACACTTGTCACTCAAAAAGATACAAAAGGAAGTGTTTGGATGTAATTGAATTGCTCAAGGATTGGTGTATTGACTAGAATTTCTCATTATGATACATATAAATACATAATCATGCAAGCCATGGTATTCCTATGACACTCTATAGAACTGAACATTGGAAACTAATGGATCAAGGCCAATTTCTAAAATCAAATTGATATGCTGAGATAATAAAAGTTATGATAGTAAATACAAATACTAGTAAATACAAAATAACTATCATACCTGGGCCACAGAAATCAAGAGGAACACTAGATGATTTGGAAAAAATAGAATTGTCTATGTATATTTGATACTGTAAACAAATCACTAGTCTACAAGGACAGATTATTTATCTAGGGTCTGTAATCTGTGCTCTTCAGGCAAAAATTAGGTGTCCAGTTCAGCCCTTCTACTCTATTGAGCTTCCGCGCTATCAGCCCCCTCTACCACAAAGATCCTGCAGGAGAAGGGCAGTGTGGACCCGTCGGATCTGGCAGGGAGGGAGCTGTGAACCATAAACACAAAGCTTTTTCTGTGTCCCTGCACAACAAATACAGTGCCCTTGCTGACCTTAATAGGGACATTAAGGAGACAGGTAAAGGTATTTGTGATGATAACTTAAATAAGCAGGGGATCGTGGTCTGAGATGAAGAACTTGTTTTCGACAGGAAGAAGTGAGAATCAGGTATTACACATTAATCATGCAAGAACAGAAAGGCATCCAAAAAGAGAAGCCACCTTTTGGTTATGATTCAATTATAAGGGATGTAAATTTAGGAAAGGACACAGATGATTAGGGGACTGGAGGCTAAAGCATATAAGGAACGGTTGCTGGAATTGGGTATGTCTAATTTAATGAAGAGAAGGATGAGGGGGGACATGATAGCAGTGTTCCAATATCTCAGGGGCTGCCACAAAGAAAAGGGTGTCAAGCTATTTTCCAAGGTGCCTGAAGGCAGGACAAGAAGCAACGGGTGGAAACTAAGCAAGGAGAGAAGCAACCTAGAACTAAGGAGAAACTTCCTGACAGTTAGAACAATTAACCAGTGGAACAACATGCCTCCCGAAGTGGTGAATGCTCCAACACTGGAAGTTTTTAAGAAGAGACTGGACAGCCATTTGTCTGAAATGGTATAGGGTTTCCTGCCTGAGCAGGGAGTTGGACTTGATGACCTCCAAGGTCCCTTCCAACTTTATTATTATTATTATTATTATTATTATTATTGTTGTTGTTGTTGTTGTTGTTGTTGTTGTTGTTACTATCTAGTAGTAATATTCAATATTAGCTTAAGTAATATCTGGAAGTATCAAAAGCCAAACTAAAGCATAAGCACAAAGTTAAGAGTCATTGGAGAAGATCCCAATACTTGGAAAAATCTAAGGCAAATGAAAAAAAGACCATAGAAAACAAGGTGTTAAGCTACCAGCGCTGACATATATAAGCTTGCCAGAATTAAATGAAGCAGTATTACTAATAATACTGACATAAAAGTGCCAATTAAGCATGAAATGGTTATCTGAATTTCTGTAGACCAAATTTGATAGTACTGCATTGATTTAAGGACAATAATAGCATTCTTGACAAAGCTTCAATCATTATTATTAGCTTGGGATTATGCTCCAGATTGTTTAGAAAAAAGGCAGACCAAAAATCCCCTAGAATTTAGCTTTAATTCCAAGATTTGACAAAAGGCCAATAAGAAACGTATCTTGGAATTGGATAGCAAGGTTGCTATTTTGATTTTTCATTGAGTGCTAGGTACCACACATTTATTAGGTCCATGAAGTTCTTTCTCTAATGAGGAATATGACATTTTACTAAGGAATTTCATCAAAAAGTATGAAATTATGCAAGATTAATGCCTGTGATAATGACAACCACAATCAAGAAATTAGCAGTCCAGATTTAGGTGTTTTAAAATGCTTTTAAGAACTCATAACTGTCCAAGATTGCTAACTACTGTTCTTTTTTAAGATCAATAATTTAGAGCTATTACTGATATAGTTGAACATGGGAGTATACTTTTGGAAGGAGCCACAAGAATTTCAAATCCATATTATTTATTTATATGAAACTAAAACAACTATATGCTGTAGCTTAAAATTTAATATTAAAAATTGACAATCGCAAAAATTGTGATTTGACAATCACAAGCAGCCGGCAACAACTGAAACACAAACTTCCTACCATTTATTTATTTCCATGTACCTGTATATATATATATGGGAAAAAATTAAAAATTGGGACAAAACTATCCATATCTAAAGCATTTATTCTCCAGGAAAAGTACCTCAGTCTCATTGGCTAGTACTACTGGATATCAGTAACCTCTGAATTCATTGTGTTGCTTTATAAAAGTTGTTATCTTCCAGGGACTATCATTTCCACATTGGTTGAATACATTGAATCCAGTGGTTCTAGGAACATATATTTAGATAGAGAGACTGAAATTAATTTTCCTGCCTTGTTTCCAAAGTTGATTATTTTTTGTCTTGGAACTATGAATGGAAATCCTGAAATGCTTCAGTTGTTATTGGACTTCAGTTCCCACTATTTTTGATAATGTTCATATTGAATGACTTACTTGGCTTAGTTGGAGTTCATCAGTGAGACAAAAGAATAACTTTTCCACTGCTCTAGGGAATAAGTATGAATATTGTATGCTTTGCATTTTCAATATTGCTAAACAAACAAACAAAATTATTACATTTCATTTCCTCCACCTTTTCCTGTTATTCCTCTGAGGTAACTGTTTCTGTTTGGAATTTGCACTGAGTGGTCTATCATTCCTTCACACCTTGAACTATGGTACTTGGGATAGCAATACTCCTCTGTAAAATATGTTCAGTAAAATGTTGTATATTGTGAAATTTTCCTTGAGTTAAACTTTTAAAAGATGCTCCCATTCTTTGTCAAAGTACAACATACCATTTCCAAACTGCCTAGAAAATATTCATTTTTCAGAACATTTTTCAGTAGCATTTACATTCATGTTGAACAGGAACAGTCCATTAGTAAGGTAACTTTATATTATTTTTTCCATGTTTTAGAATGATCATGAGCAATTATGTATGCATTTGTGCACAATATAACAGGGTCATGTCTTTTGTTGTGATCTGGTCCCCAAGCTGTTGCCAGAGTGTTTTAGTGATTATAATTTTTTAAAAAGATTTCAGAACAAGGTATAGCTTATCAGATGCTCACTAGGGATACATATATAATTTGATATTCTTATCAGATAATCCGTAATCACTAACCCTTTTGCATTCATAGCAAAGATCTTCACACTTTTATTGTAGCTTTAATAGGGTTTTTTTCTGGAAGAAAAAGTGTTCCATGATTACATGCACTTGAAAAACTGAAACAGAACAATTAATTTTGTTTTTAAAGAATATATGTTGTCCTTGTAGGATAACTCTCAGGCATAATACTAGTTTTTCTCATTTATATATATGTTTGCTCTCTATGTGTCTGTCTGTCTCTGTGTCTCTATCTCTCTGTGTTATTTAACTAATCTAATATCATACTCAAAACCTGGCACTTACATTGCAGTGGCGGTAAATCTTTCAAAAGTACTTTTGTTCATCTAAATATATCATTAGTACATATCATTCTGTGGCTTTCAATTCACACTCTTCTGGTTTCTAGTCTTAATTACCACACCAAACAGATACACACACAAAAAAATTTGGAAATTTTTCAAACGTGTATAGATATGAATATGTTTATACCCATGTATTATAATGTTACAAAATTACTGATAGAGGACAGATGTTTTAAAAGAAAGATTCAAGAGCTTGTTCAAATCTCACATTAAAAACACTTAAAGCTTCATGAAAAAGCATAATGCTGGCTAATCCTTGACCTTTTGTCTTAATATATTTGTTGTGTATGTTGTATTGTTGTATCATCTTATGAGAATAGGAATAAAGAAAACAGGTATTTTTAGATACTTCTAATTTTAGTTTTGATTGATAGTTTTTTTCACGATTTCATCCCATGCTATATAAAAATAAAAGATTATTTTTATTTTATCCACAGTTAATTATGCATCCACCCACACTCTCCACCTGCAATTGGCCTATCATTGCTTGTCCCAGACAGGGAGAAACTAGACCCAGGAGAAAGGGATTAGGTAAGCCTAGCCAAGTGCAATTAATGGATCAATCTACAGTACTTGCTCTGTAGTGGAAAATATACTGAGGAATAAAGGTCCTTCATTTAAATACATCTTCAGTGCTGTGATTGGAAGAAGGTTGATGACAGATGAAATATTTGATCCTTGCTCAGTGTTTCTGTTCATGAATCCATACCCTACAGATTTACAACTCACACGCCGTCTAAATATTCTCAGATTTCTGAGTAGGAAGCCCCAGCAGCTTGATTCTATAAGTAATGATATTTTTCAAATAAACCAATTATTGTAACCTCCAAGGGATTTCCTAGGGATTTGCACACTGTCTGTGTCACAATGAAAATCCTCCTAATATACCACAGTTACAGCTCCTGGACTGAACATCTTTAAATAAAATCGACAAACCTGCTCAAGTATTTTAAAAACAAACACCTTTCTGGTAATCCTTTGTTTTTTAACCCATTTACCAGTTCTGACTGCAAAATATTTGTTATTTATGATTAGGTATATAATTAGAGCCAATACCCGCTTGCTTTAATCTCTCTACTTCTTCTTTTTTTTTCTTCCAAAACAATTCCTGGGAACACTGCAGGTTCCCTGATGTCTATAGACTACATTTTGTTTAACATGTATAAAGCATATTGTGAGGCCCAGGCAGTTATTAATGTAGTTTTCAAATTATTTATTTATTGAAAGCTCAGGTTATTGTGTTTTTTATATATATTATTAAGCAAAAAAGAGAAAGGGACCAAATTTAAATTGTTTTGTAATGATTTCAATTCTAGTTTAAAAATTTTAAGAAATACCTGCTCATGGCATGCATAACTAGATTTGCATTTGGTTCGATTTCCCTGAAATAAAAATATTTTTATATATTTGTGTATTGTTGCAGTAGAACTCAATCAAAACAAACAAATCTTGCCTTTATTGAAGATTATATCAAAACTAACAGCTCTCTTTCATTCTAAAGCATTCAAATAATATGCTTCACTCTTTATAAACTTTAAACTTAAAATTTATGGAATATTTATTTTAAACCTTTGTGAATGAATGAATGATTTAGGCATATGTCACTGAAAGTGTATTGTACTGTATAAAAATAAATTTCAAATGTAAAGATATCCACTGGAAAACAAGTCATTCGACGGTTTACTCCCAGGAAAGTATGGATAGAACTACAACCTTAGTATTATCTCTGTATATGCGTTGAATCTTGTGATTTGTCATTTAATGAAAATTGAGCATGCTGGAACTTTTTTTAAAGATCAGAGAATGTGGGTTTTGGTTCTTCAGACATTTTCTATTCAAAGCTCTCTGGCTGAGTGTAAAATTATTCTTTTAAAAAATGTGAGTTTTCAGCATACAAAGGGAATGACTTGGTCATGCTTCTGCCACTCACCATTCTTTTTGTACTATGTTATTTCTGTTCCTTTTCATGTTGCTGAAAGAAACATGAAAACATTACTTATAGATCAAGGCTCTGCTAAGGTTAAAGTCAAGGGAACCAAATGTTCATTTTCAAGGATATAAATGCACTATTGAACATCCTAAGAGAAACTGTTGTTATGACCTTTTTGAACTGAATATATATATTCACCATTTACACAAAGAACTCGGAAATTCATTATTACATATTATGCTTAAACGATCTTGGATTTATGCAACTAGTTTTGCATGTCATATTTTGCTAGCTTGTTTGCTTGCATGTTTGCTTGCTAAACTTGTACTTTGCCAAATCTAAAGTGACTCATGGCAAACCTGCCAGGTTTGAAAATAAATAGAAACAAAACAAAGATTATAACAAAAAACATGACTAACATACAAAAAGGAAAGCTCGAGGCAAAATTAGGTATACAAGTAGTTTCCAAATTAAAATATCTAGGGATAGTTATTTCAGCACGCTGCTCATCAATTAAAGAAGACAATTATGGCAAATTGGTAAAGAATATAAAAGTAGATTTAGACTGTTGGAAAAATTTGCATCTTTCATTACTTGGGAGAATTGCTGCAGTGAAAATGAACATCTTACTAAAATGATATTCCTGTTTCAGAACATCCCAATTCAATTAGACAAGAAATTTTTCAAGGAGCTGAATAAATTAACCTTAGAATTTGTGTGGTCCGGTAAGAAGGCAAAAATAAAATTAAAGGCACTACAGGCTGCCAAAGAAAGGGGAGATTTAGGTTTCCCAGATTGGGAACTATATTACCAAGCAGTGGCCCTAACATGGATTAGAGACTGGATAACCTTAGAAAATAAAAGATATTTACATTTAGAGGGTTATGACCTCCAGCAGGGTTGGCATGCTCACATATGGATGGGGCAAAGCAGAAACCATCAATATTTTTTAAGACATAAGGTTCAGCAAGAATTAATAAAAAGCTGGAATATAGTTAAACGTCAATATTACACAAAGATTCCGGCTTGGCTATCGCCATTGGAGGCAGTCACATATCCCAATCTGTATAGGAAAGACAAGGCTATTATATATAAAGGCATCTTGACAGAGGAAGGTTATTTAAAACCAAAACAAGAGCTAAAACAACAAGGAATAGACATGGAATGGTGGTCTTATCTCCAGATAGAAGCTAGATACACGAAGGATAAGCAAGAATGGGGTATTAACAGACAAGATATGGGGTTAGATAAAATACTACTAGGCCCAGAGAAAAAACAAATAAAAATATTTATAAACACCTGTTGGAACATAAGCTATATGAGGAGCAGGTTAAAGAAACAATGGTGACATGGGCAATAGATCTAGGATTCAATATAAATATGGATCAATGGCAACAAGTATGGGAGCGAAATAACAAAATCACATTGGCGACATCATATAAAGAAAACCTGTATAAGATGGTTTACAGATGGCATCTCCCTCCGGCCAGATTAGCTAAAATGTATAACGGATATTCATCTATGTGTTGGAAATGTAAAAAAGAAAAGGGCACCTTTTTCATGTATGGTGGACATGTAGAGAAGCACAAGTGTACTGGCATATGGTCTGGGAATGGGCAATAGAAATGACTAGGCAAAACATTTAATATAAACCTGAGGCATTACTATTAGGAATACTAGAGAAAAATGTAAATAAAGAGGACACATATTTAATTATTCACGTGGTCACGGCAGCAAGGATATTATTTGCTCAAAAGTGGAAAGCAATGGATGTACCGAGTGGGGAAGTACTAATAAAGAAAATTATGTATTGCGCAGAACTAGATAGGATAACTAAAAGATTAAAAAATCAGGAAGAAACAGAATTTTATCGAATATGGAACAAATTTTATAGATGGAGGGAAACAAAATGGAGGTCACAAATAAAGAGATAAGTTAAGATAGAGACCAGAAATATATAGTTTGTATATAGATATATTATATGTAATTAATGTACAATATGGACTGAGATGTCAGTCAAAGACGATTTACCATGTTCAATGTTTTTAATCCTTTTTTTTTCTTTGTACTCAATAAAAACTTATTTAAAAAATAAATAAATAAAGTGACTCATGGCAGTTTTCAATATATTTAACTGTAAAACAAAACATATGGTTGAATCCAGCCACCATATAATACAAAGGTAAAACAATAAAAACCATTTAAAGTAGTCATAGGGGCCAACAAAATTGTCTGAAAACAACACTAACATTTAAAATTTAAAGACCGAATGGCAAAGTTCCAATTTGGTACCCTTATGGCAGGGGCATCAAACTGCCAGCCTGTGGGCCAGATGCATCATAGTGAAACCTCACCCAGCCCATTGCTGGCAATGGCAAAAAAGTTGCGATACGTCGTGATACGTCACGTGACGTTACGAGTTTGACACTCCTGCCTTATGGTATAATACCAGTTTTAGTACCAACTGGATCCTTGAATTAACTGGGACCACCAAAAAACCACTGTATCCTGGCTCCTACACTTCTTACCCAGTTATGTAGGAATATAACCATCCCAATCAACAACCAGAATATGTACACAATCATATATGGAATGGAATGAAATGGAATGGAACAGAATGGAATGGAGTGGAGTGGAACAGAATGGAACAGAATAGGTTTATTGGCCAAGTGTGATTAGACACACAAGGAATTTGTCTCCAGTGCAGAAGCTCTCAGTGTATATGCAAAGTAACAGAGTAATAATAATAATGATGGTGATACCAATAAGACGTGGTAGTAGAGAAGATAAGGATAATAATATTACAGTCATACAACACGGATAAATATACTCAGACATAAGACAGTACTGTGGGAATTAGATACATTAGGTACACATGGGGTACATTAGAAACATTTTCTTTGTTTTCTTTAGTATTTTGATATAGGGTTTTTTGTATTTTCCCCCTCCTTTTGTATTAATTCATTTGTTGATCTTTTGCTATATTGTCATGTTGAAAGAAAAAGAATTATAATACTTTTCAGGTGTTGGAGCTCATAGATCTAGCTGCTTTGAATATTAGAAAATTTAAATAGATGATTGGTAAAAACTTCATCTGATGTAAATTATTTCAGTACTAAAACTCATACATAATGAATTATTGTTGGATCAATGGAGGAGGAGGAGGAGACGACAGCCCCTGACAGGTAGAAAATATAGCAACACAACAGCCCAGATTCACAGCCGTTGGAAGGATGGGCAGTGTCAGATGCTATAATCAATTAAAGCAAGATCTGTAAACTGATTGAAGGAAAGCACTACAGACTATCAACTCTGATTGCTGAGGATGGAGAACTTGGTAGGTGATTATTTTGTCATGGATTGAGAGTGGGTGAAGGACAACACTGTCCATTTCTGCACTCGAGAAATGTAGAGAGTACGGAAGAGAGTAGTGCGCATGTGCGAAGATGGCAGACCTACCGTTTTCGGCTCCGTAGTCTCCGCGGGGCCTTCAGCGGAGATGGGGGAGCCTTGAAAGGTCCACGGGGTGCCCGCCGGCCGGAGTGGAAGGAGGAGAGGGTCGGCGAGCGGAAAGGACGTGTCGGACGTGCCGGGGGACCACCCAGGCGGAGCCGTGAGCCGCGAATGGAGAGCGAGCGGAGCAGCCGAGCGGAGAGGCCTGGTGAATAGAGCGGGGCCGGGCGACCAGGGAAACCGGCGGCGGATCGTCTCGGGGCCTGGCGGAGAGGTCGGAGAGGCCGGGCAAGTAGAGCGAAGCCGGGCGGCCTGGCGGAGAGGTCGGAGAGGCCGGGCAAGTGGAGCCGGGCGGCCGGGGAAGCTGGCAGCCGGTCATCTTGGGGCCTGGCGGCCGTTTTGGGGCCTGGCAGCCGGGAATATCGGCAGCCGGGAATATCGGAGGCCGGACGACTCGGGGCTTGGCGGCCGGGAGGGTCGGCGGCCGGCCGGCACGGGGCCTGGCGACGCGGGGCCTGGTGGCCGGGAGTATGGGCTGCCGGAGGACCTGGGGCCTGGCGGCTGGGAAAATCGCCGACCAGACGTTTCCAGAACTTTTGGGGCCTAACGGCCAGGAGGAGAGTAGTGGCCGGATGCAACAGCGGCCTGATACGGCGACGGCCAGTGGCTCGACGCGACGGCAGCTCGGCGGCCCTGGGGGAACCAACGACATGGGGCCATGGTGGCCTGGCGGCCTGGCGAGGCCGGGGTGGCCTGTCGGCCCGTAAAAGGGAGGAGGCATACAGAGACGAGGCATATACCGGCCCGGGGGTTGTGCCGGCTCAGCGGCGTGTTATACAGCGGCCCGGAGGACGCACCAGCACAGTAGTATAGCGGCCCGGGCGGAAGAACGGCCCGGGCGGAGGACAAGGCCCAATGGGGCCCTGGGGACCTATATGACTATGTTTGGTGGGCCC
>NW_015386261.1:496413-499178 GCF_001527695.2 Protobothrops mucrosquamatus | reverse complement strand
AAGATGATCCTGATGGAAATATACAGGAACTATTACTAGACAAAAGTGCTGAATTAATTTCAAAGTCTAGAACAGGGGTAGGCAACCTTGGCTCTTTTATGACTCGTGGACTTCAACTCCCAGAATTCCTGGTCTAGAACAATGAAATAACACTCAGAATTGGCTCTGACAGATGCCTCCCTAATTTACCTGAATTTAAGTAAGAAGAGATAGCTCACAATCAGACTTGCAAAATTCTTGCAATCTCAATAAAAACCTTTTTAGCTTTCTTGTGGAACTGATTTCCTGATCTAATTTATATAGAAAAGCTGACAAGAAATGGGGGGTAGCCTATACAGTGATGTACATACAAAAAATGTAGATGTGCATAGGTGTAACCTGAACCAAATTACAGAACATAATATACATTATGCATACAGTAACAAAGAGAAATGTCTAGAAAGTTGAGAAGAAACCAATAAAATCAACTATTTTTTATTTTAACACCATGGAAGAGCTGGTTGCAGATGTAATAGCAGTGGAAACTGTAATCTTGAGGTTTAAAACTTACTTAAAGTTAGCACAGTTGTACATGCATATTATGTTTCATGAGAATCAATTTCAGAAAGCTTAGAGAAGTACTAGTCAGAATCCTATTGACAGAAATGTTAAAGTCATAGATTTAAGGGGAAAAAACTTTCAAAATTAAATACTGGAAATTTAATTGCACATCATTTCAACAGGAAAAAATGAAGAACATCCTAGGAAATTGTTGTGAATGCACTGAAAGCTAATAGGGTTTAAAGGTATATGCATACAGTAGGGCAGTCACCAAGGAGATACACCAGTAAGCAGCTAATATATATGCAGAATGAAAATTATAAAGGTTAAAATTCAAAAGGACAAAATATTTTTCCTTGTCAGTAGAAAAAGAAATGAAAAGTGTCTGCAGTCATTATAAACTGGTCAAAAAGACAAACAGATTCTGCAAGAAAATTGTTTGGGATTGATATTACTAGATATCAATGGATAACTAATAGTTACCAATTCTTTAGCTGATGTTGGCCTTCAAACACATCAAATTCTTCTCAAGGATATCATAATGTACAGGGAAGGCATATGTGCAGATCCAAGCAGTGTAGTCTTTTGTAATTGACAGATGAAAATGTTGTCAAGGTGAAGATTTTCTAAGGATCATTCAAAATGTTTTGGTTTGGCAGCCATTATTATTGGTGGTATTTAATAAAATAGGTTTATAATATTAGAATGGTTCAAATTTACATTGGTGGCATATTTTGGTTTTACAGTAGATCAGGAAAAAAATCCTACTGGTAAGAGCTATTCACCCTTTCAAAGCTATTCTGTGCAGCAATCTGGGTTATTCTTTCTAAAGAGTCAAACAACACTGGTATGTTACTTTTGGATTTTCTTCTGACATCCCCTTTTAAGCACATCAAATTATTCTGCCTCTCTTTCAGGGCTTCTGGATATATGTGAGGCCTTGGAAGGCAAATCACACTATCAGTGAGACAACTCACATAGGCATCTGTGATTTCCTCCAGAAATAGAGAGCCAAACTTGCTCTTTTATCTAACCTAACAGATGAACTTTTATAACATACTGTCATGTGTGGGAGGTTTGCAATTATGTGTGCCAATGCATTTGTGGATGGAAAAAATCAATTTGAAGGCAGCAAATATTACTTCATGAATGGCAAAGTATCGTCAGAGATATTATCACTGAATATAATTAGTTAAGATTTTATAGTGAATATATCTAGAAACCAATTCGATTTTATTGCAATTGATGATTGGTGATTCATAGGGAATATCTGGTCAGCACATCATCTTAGAAAATTTGCTTTCCTATGCCAGCTTTAATATTCATTGTTGGAATGTATTTCTATGCAACAACCACAGTTGTATTCAACCAGTGAATGGCAGTATTTACATGTTTGGATCTATGGTACATATTCTATGCTCTTTTGTTCTAAGTAGAGTTTTCTGTTTCCTGTTACAGAAAATAGTTGAGCAGTAAGGCACATGATGACTGTACTCTTTGTTTGCTCTGTGATGCTTTATATAAACAGAATTTTTTTAAAAAAATTATTGGTTTTTAACAATAGCCATCTCCAGCGTGTTCTCTTGGTTTATATATTTGAGAGAAAAAATGGCAATAATAATCACTTAAATATGAGCCAACAGTGTGCTGCAGCTGCCAAAAAGGCCAACACAGTACTAGGCTGCATTAACAGAGGGATAGAATCAAGATCACGTGAAGTATTAATACCACTTTACAATGCCTTGGTAAGGCCAAACTTGGAATATTGTATCCAGTTTTGGTCACCGCGATGTAAAAAAGATGTTGAGAGTCTAGAAAGAGTACAGAGAAGAGCAACAAAGATGATTAGGGGACTGGAGGCTAAAGCATATAAGGAACGGTTGCTAGAATTGGGTATGTCCAGTTTAATGAAGAGAAGGACGAGGGGGGACATGATAGCAGTGTTCCGATATCTCAGGGGCTGCCACAAAGAAGAGGGAGTGAAGCTATTTTCCAAAGCGCCTGAAGGCAGGACAAGAAGCAACGAATGGAAACTAACCAAAGAGAGAAGCAACCTAGAGCTAAAGAGAAACTTCCTGACAGTTAGAACAATTAACCAGTGGAACAACCTGCCTCCAGAAGCGGTGAATGCTCCAACACTGGAAGTTTTTAAGAAGAGACTGGACAGCCATTTGTCTGAAATGGTATAGGGTTTCCTGCCTGAGCAGGGGGTTGGGCTAGATGAC
>NW_015386261.1:479044-494607 GCF_001527695.2 Protobothrops mucrosquamatus | reverse complement strand
AAAAAAATATTAAAAGCTAAAATAAAGGCACTATAAACATTTGTCTAGAAATGTAAATACAAATAACATCATTTCTTGCTGAGTGTTGACTTATTTGCTACAAATATCATTTATACTGTACATGCTTTACTTATATTATATACTACTAATAACATTAGTAGTTATAGAACAATCAACATTCAGACCCAAATTCACACAAAACTTTTTGTCATTCAAATCTATTCCATTTATTTGTTTGTTTCTCCCATTGTTTTATATTAATTAATAAGCATACAACAATCTTTCTTACAAATCATGCATTTATCAGTAACCTGCTAAAGTGCAACATTTTAATCTGGACACTCATAAAGTCACATTTCATTTCTCAGATTTTGCTGTTTGTCATCTATTACTCCTTTTCAATTAGATTTCTGCCAAATATTTTTGCAGGTACACTTAACTATTATTCCATGTCATTATTATTATCAGGAACTTATTCTACATTAGCTTCACTGATATTGGTAACAAAAGCCATGAGATATACACAGTGGGAGGAAGGCTTCATAAAGTCTCCAGTTTTCTTGTTTGAAGTCTGGTAGTACCACATCCTATCAAAATTCCATACTGAAATATCACAACATTGTCAGCATGCACAGAAGACCAGGTCATTTCTAAAATAAAGCTCATGCATGTGTTCAAACAAAAATGTTTTGAAGCAGCCTCTATGATTCCTTAAATGGATAGATCACCTCAACATTTACTGGATAAATAGTTCATATAGAACTAATAATAAGATCCCAGAGCGAAAATGAGAATATATCTAACTTAACTTCCATGGACCTCACTCCATATATTTAAGAGATCCCTAAGAGGGTCTGGCGGGCCTATTTTCTCTGTCACATTTTGATTTTCTTATTTTCTTTGTTTGAATTGATAATTTTTGTTTGACAAATAAAATAAATAAACTATATCAATCCTGGAGAAATAACTGGCAATCTGGAATAGATACTGGTTTCCTTGAAAAGATATTGGAAAATTCATACCCTGATATGAGGGAGTATAGAAAGCAGATATTAGGATATTAATTTCTATGCATTTTAATTTTATTATATTTTATTCATTTGCTAACTGGCAAATGTAAGAAACACAGTAATATTTATATTCTTAGAACTATTGAAATACTCATCTTTATTTGAAATAGTAGTATTTAATAAAAGTTAAGATTTTTCCTTTAGTTATATCTTTCTCAAATCATAAAAATTGAATTACAGCTTATGATAAAAATATAAATCACACATACTGTATGTGATGAAAAATAATAAAGCTGAAAAGGATTCTGAAGAATGAAATTGAAAATTATAAATGTGCAATCTTATGAAGCTGAGAAAATTAATGTGCCATCACTGTAAAGAGATTGTTTTAAAAAGAATAGTGTTTTTCTAGCACATACAGTATGTCACCTAAATCAGTGTTATACATTGTCTTTAGGCAATTAATTTTTCTACTATTTGTCAAAGGGAAGAAGTAAATTGTAAGCAGTTTTCAACTGTTATTTTGCTATAATTATACCTATCTTTTTCAAAGATATTGTGATTTATATTGCTGGCTAGGTGCTCCAGGGTTATTGTGTGACATTTATTATATCATAGAAAGAAATAATTAAAGAAACAGGTATACAAAAGACAATCAGATGCAAGAGTGTCCATTGCAGCCTGAAATTAATTGGAACACTTTTAGCATTTTATTATCACATTAGGTCAATTTACTATCATATGGAACACCATACTTGTATATATGAAAATTTAATTTTGATCTCTGCTTTCATGTTAGGAATCCTTTCATAAATGGATAAAGCTGGTAACATATATAAAATTCATGAATGCCATTGTGACACTCACTTTTATGACCCAAGAAAGTTAACATTGTTATTTTTTATATTTTTAGATATAAAAATAACAATGTTAATTTTCTTATAACACAATTATAAAATAGATATTTGGTGTACATTTTGCAGGGCTATGTTGCAACACACTGTTATTTGGTATAGCTTTTAAATATTTATTGTATTATGCATGTTTCAGATCTGGTCATGAGCAATGAAGTGTATCACTGCTTTTCCAATAAATTAAATCTATATTATTATAAATTTATTTATTGATCACATTTATATCCCCCCATCTCATAGAAATATACAGTAACATTGGGTAGCTTACAATAAAGCCATAAAACTATAATCACAAAAATACTCTAAAATTAAATTTTAAATATTATTATTAAGAAAAAGCTCAAAAGGGAGAACATAGATATTACACACAATGAAGCCACCTCATTAAATTCCCATTTCCATGAGATTCCCAAATATATTGACATAGCCATGTTATAAAGGACTTTCAGAGGGACATCAAGGGTGGGTGCCAGGGCAGAAAAAGGCCCTGCTGAATCAGCAAACATAGTTCTTAGCAGACAGAATTTGGAATATGCCTCTTCTGCTAGGTCTGATAGGATAGTAGGAAATAATTGGGAAGAGGTGCTCCCTCAAATAATCTAGCCACATACCATGAAGGACTTTAAAATTCAGAACTAGCACCTTGTATTGGACACAGAAGAAAACTAGCTGCCAATGCAGGTCACAGAGTAATGTGTGTGCCATTTTAGGGGCACACATATCTACCCTTCTGCTTCATTTAGCATCAGCTGAAGCTTCCAGATACTTTTCAAGAGCAGCCATGTAGAATGCAGTACAGTAGTCCACCTGGGAGGTGACCAGAGTATGAGTGACTGTGAGCAAAGCCTCCCAATCCAGAAATGTGTGCAAACTCTGAAAACTCTTCAGGCAGCAGTTAGGAGTACAGGAGAATACTCATGTTGTACACTGAGTCTGTCTGGGTCAGTGCAACCCCATTCAGTATAGTCTGATAGGTATAGTCTGAGAAGGCCCCCAAACTCAGAGCCACTCACAGGATTCATTTCAACCCTGTTGTTCTCCATCCAGAGCACCATAACCTACAGACAGCTGAATCCTCTGAGATACTTCAGCCCTAGCTTTCAACACCACCTGCTAGGGTTCCTTCTCAGTACCCACCCAGCTCCCCAGGCTTTCTTCCCAGCTCTTATCAAAGGAAAGGAATAAGAAATCATTGCCTCTATGGGAAAAGTCTCATCGGGAATCAAACCATCCAGCCTTACGGGCACCTATCTGGAAAAAAAAGTCCTGCATAGCAAGTAATTGGCTTCATTGTTAGTGTGATGGCCTCCTTGGTGCTGACAAAAGAAGAAGAAAGGAGGAGGAGGAGGAGGAGGAGAAGGAGAAGGAGAAGGAGAAGGAGAAGGAGAAGGAGAAGGAGCAGCAGCAAAGAAGTCCTCTGTGGGGGGTGGGGTGTCCATTGTAACCAATGTCTATATAGACCTCACCAAAAAGCCATAGGACTAGTGCAGTCCCCACCATCAGTTGATAGGGCCACATATCACACTGCAGTCAAAGGTTCCAGCAACAAGAATGGGCCCTTAAGAAGGGTATTCCTCACTATATTTTTTCCAGTTACTTTAGCTTTCAGGCTAGGTAATGACAGGAATGTGATCTAACCTCATCTTCTAGTACTAGAGGTTCTCATAAGAATGAAATATCTTCTAAAATGTCTTGGTATGTTGACTTTTCTGCTACACAGCATTTGAGTATTCTATTTCTCATAAAAGTTCTTTGAAAGACAAACTGACCACATTTCTTAGATAAAACATAGTAAAAATACTACTTTGTTTATTACTCTAGTCCACAGGTCGACAACCCACGGCTCTGGAGCCACATGCAGCTCTTTCAGCCTTCTGCTGTGGCTCCCAGCCGTCCTCCGCCATTTGCAGTCCCCCACCCAAAAAGTGGAAGTTCAATCAATCAATTCCAACTTCTCACAAAAAAAGATCTCGCGAAGTTGGAATTGATTGACTGAACTTCTTTTGTTTGTGGGACTGCCCACAAGCTTTTGTTTGTGGGACTGCCCACAAACTTCTTTTCTTCTTGGGACTGCATGTGGCGGGTGGCAGAGGAAGAGATGGAGGACTGCTGGAAAGAAGGTGTGTGGGTCAGATGGGATGTGCGGGGGGGAGGTTCTGCCAAGCATCATATGGAACTGGCTGGGGAAATGGGCTGGCTGGGGGGAGCTGCCAATGCCACTGCTATGATCTCCCCTCTCCAGCCACCCAGCCACCATGCCACCATTGCCGATATTCTCACCTGGCCTCATGCTCTTCTTCTCCTCGTCTTCCGCACTCCTCCGCATAGAGTTGGATGAGGGGGCTACCGTGCCTGAGTAACTGATTGAAGGAGCGGTCCGGGTGGGAAGGGAGTGGCCAGAATTGAGCCCAGAGCACCTTTACCTTGCATCAGCCTTATCAAGTGGGAAGGCATCTCCGCTGCCGCTTCTGAACACCTTCCTTGCACTCGAGGGCATGAATGAGGTGGGTGCCTCATGCTGGCACGATGGTCCTTACCGGCTGTGGGAGAGCAGCTGACCTCAGACGCTCCCCAGCCTGGCTCCCAGCCTTGCTTTATATCTGATGCCTTTCGTGTTGGGCTCCCGCTGCTGCCCTCTAGCTCTGCCTTCCCTTTGCTCCTTTCCCTGCCTGCCTGCTGCTTCTGGGGGGCTGTGGAAACTGCTACCCCGCTTTGGTCTCTGCCCCAGGGCATACCCCTCCCCTCCCTGTTCCCAAAGATTCCTGCCCAGGGTGGGCGGCACCCAAGGGGACTGGGGCTGAACAGAAACCACCTGCTTCATAACAGCTTCTTTGCTAATCCGCGGCCAAAGCCCAGTCCGCTGACCGAAAGGAAGCAGTATGTCTGGGCGAAGAGCCGTGACTCTGGCTCTCTCTTCTCTCCTTCCCCCACTGCCCACCAGCACCGCTTGCCCTGGGCCCGGCTGCACCTCCAGGCGGCCGCTGCCCTGGCTGACTCCCACTGACCTGGTGTGCCCTTCTTGGCCTATGGGCCCTTCTTCTTGGCTATGAACGGGCTACGGCAGGAGTGGCAGGGGCTATTCATTTGGCAGTGTCATTTGGCAGAGAGAGAGAGAGCGCATGTGAACTGCAGCAGAGGCTGGTGGGAGGGGGAGGAGAGAGGGAGGGAGGGGGAGGGAGAGAGGGAGGGAGGGGAGGGAGGAAGAAAGAGAGGGAGAGAGGGAGGGAGAGGGAGAGAGCGAGCAGTTCATTGATTTCATAAATGCAACACACTATAGTTTTTTTTATACATAGCATAAAGGTAAAAAATGATATATGCAGTGTTATCTTCATTTTAGATGTCAAAAGGGTTTTGTGGCTCCCAGTGTTTTCTTTTCTGTGGGAAACGGGTCCAAGTGGCTCTTTGAGTGTTTAAGATTGCCGACCCCTGATCTAGTCAGCCAAATTGGAATGTGTATTTGCCACATGAGAATCTAGACCATATGTAATTAAAGGGAAATTGGAAAACTGTATATTAACAAAAATATGAAAAAAATATAAAAGTTAGACAACAATCAACAGCTGACATACAGAAACCCAACAAAAAGAATCATTATAACCACTACATATGTTTTACTACATATCTAGAACTCCAAGTCTGGTGGCCTTACACATACACAAAAAAAGCAATAGGTTGGGCCAATTTAATCTCTAAGAAGTCAATATTTCACAAGGTGGTCACCATGACAGAAAAGGCTTCCTGGTCCCTGCCAGATAACATTCCCTGTCAGATGGGACCAGAAGGAGGTCTCTTCTGCCAGAACTAATGGGACAGGTGGACATAACTGGGGAGACATAGTTTGAGGCAGTCCCTCAAATAGTCCCAGTCCCATGCCATTAAAGCTTTTAAAGGTTTTCATCAGTACTTTATATTGAACCCAGAAACACAATGCAACTTGCAGGACAGAGTCTAACTTGATCAAGTAGTGCACATAACTGCCCATAGAAGTTTCACTGCCTTGTCTCAAACACACCCGCATATCTCTTCCCCTAGATAAGTATTTAGTAGTAATGCAGCATAATATCTATTTGAATAGGGTAAGATGACCTTTCATATTGTGTAAGAAATAATAGTAATGCTCTACAGCCCATTTTTATAATTGTAAAAGATTAGGATAGTTAAAATTTGTGATTAGTCTTCATTTATGTTTTACAGTTTAGTCAATGCATAAAGATTCTGTGAAAAATAAGAAGGGAAATTCTGGCATTTTGAAAGCATAGGTATCCTCCTTTCTATTTTTTATTATTAGCACTGATGATGTTATCTAGTTTGGATAATGAAATGTCTGCAAGAAAACAACCAAGCTCACAGAGCACCAAGGATCCCTCATTTCAACCCTGAACTACAAATATTCTCCTTTATTGGTTCATTATTCTTTATTTTGGCATTTGTATTAACATTTAAGTCTATTGTTTATTTCCTCTTACCGGCATTTAACCTTTATTCTGACCTCTAACCATGCTGATTATGAATTATTATTTTAAGCTGTACCCAGAAAAGTATATTATACTATCTGACCTTGGTTATTCGTGTATCATTTAAATCAAGGACCTACACTTGCCTTTACAATCATAAATTAAACCAAAATTCATATTTATCCACCGTTCAAACATTTAGAAATATTGCTACAGCATGAGTGGCTCACTGCTTTTGTGAAACATTAACTCACTGCAAGAAAAAGGCAGAATAGCTATGTAGCAATAGACTAAAGAAATACGTAGCAAATCATTTTGAAAGTTATCTTATATAACTACTTTGTTAAAGCTAGAATATTCTAGTCCATAATAGACTTACAATTCTATACATGAAACATGCTAGTGTAAAATTAAGATAATGAATAAAATTGTTTCTTGGGCTTTATAATAAAGTATGGCTGAAGATTAAAACACTGTAAAATTTAACATGACTTATTACAAGATTCCTGCATTAATTTCCCAGGATTTTGGCAAACTTAGTATTTACTCTGTGTCATAAATAAGTTTTAAAATTTGTAATAATTTGTAACATCTCAAGAGATTTTTGTAAAATTACCATTCACAAAAATTAGCATTCAGAAAATTATCCTATTCTTACATATTTGGACCTACAATATATTTTAAGACATCTGTACTTGTATTTCTGTAGTTTATACACTTTTATTTCATTTCTTGTGGCCTATGTTATATAATTTAAAGGTTTTAAAAAGTAGGACTGTACTGGGTGAGACACGGAGGTGATGGCGGTTGAGTATGGTAGATTAAAAAAGTTGAAAATAATCTAGAACAAAAAAGTTTGATGGCATAATCATAATATTTGATTACAAGGATATTGCCTTTTGCAATCTATTTAAATCTTGAAATTACTCTCAAGGATTTTTTTTTAATGTAAAGGAATTGTCTTTAAAGGATAAGAGAATGCAATTAATCTCTCTGCTATGTTTATTTTAACAGGACAAGGCAGCTAGAATTTTTCCAGACTTGACATATGAACCTTGCATTAAAAAAAATACCTTTGTAAGTGATAGTTTAAAGAGAAGGCACTGGTTTATTTCATGGCAGTGTTTATCCATCCATAATTGTATTGCTAGAGTCTGGTAGTGATTCACAGCTGCAGTAGCTCATGCTAATAGGGGTTTCCAATTACTAATGTTTAAAAAACTATTTCTAACCAGAAGTAGGAATACAATCTCTTATTGGCAACGATTCATAAACTATTTAGATAGTCCTGTTTCTTCTCATATTTCTTTTATCTTTTGGAAATATGAATGTAGCAGAAAACAAGGTTGCACATAGAAAATAAACTAAATGATGAAGAAATGCAGATAAATAATACAAATAATGGAAGTAAAACATGAGATAGATATTATTTTTCCCATTTTAACTGTAAGTTATGTGCTGCAAAACAAGAAGGACAAGAAGATTGTTTTACATAGCAAATATTGAGACATTTTGAGAACATTTCCATTTTATGTTCCCATAGTAAAATGTATTTATGGATACATAAATTTGATACAATTGGTTTCAGATTATTGAGTCAAACCTTAAACAGCATATTTAGGTATGTAGACAGTTGAATTTTCCATTTGGTCAAGAATTACAGTTAGATAAAATTGTAATGTAAAGTTTGCTTGATTCAGGAAACAGCTGAACAACAGATCTAAATCTTTTATAAGAAAATATATAGAATATATATTTAGAAGGAAGCCTTTAGTTTTATTTATCTGTCTAGGTTAACCATATATAAATTGGAAGCTTATAATCCTTGTTGAACTGAGATCATGTCAATCTGCCCCATTGAAGCCCTTTAGATCCATTGGACTTCAATTTGAAGAACCTTTAGCAACTTCAAGAACTTTTACCAGTGCACTTATTAATTATTTCACATAAATTTATATTGCAATAATAATTAAAATTTCTTTTTATTGGCAAAAACATATAGCAAGTAAATACAGTACATCTATATGCAATATATGTGTGTGTGTGTGTGTGTATCTTCAAGGTGGGTGTCAGTTTGAAGTCAGTTTGCCTACCAGCCATTTGGAGACCCGCCCTTATTGACAAACAAGTCCCTAACACAAAGAATGACACTAGACCCACACTCACGAAAACCACACAGGAAGTCACCACCACACATCCATGCAAAAAGCAAACCCAAACCCACACCGATGATGAGGCATGACCACAAACCAGAAACCAGACCACAGCTGCATCATTAGCCATTTTAAACCCCTCCAATCCATACATAAAGCAAACTGACACCCACCTTGAAGATATGGCACGACCACGAACGTGAAGCCAAACAACAGCAATGCAGCTCTCCATCTCAAATCCCCCTGCAACTCAGACTAATCCGAGCACAACAAAGCCCCCACCCAAACAGAACACACCCCCATCCAATCAGAGCACAGCCAACCCCCCATCCAATCAGAGCACAGCCAAGCCCCTAACCAATCAGAACACACCTCCACCCAATCAGAACACAGCCAAGCTCCCACCCAATCAGTTCATACCGCCACTGGCAGTTAAAAGGAAGAAACAGCTGCGATCACACATTGCTCCTAGAAGCACGAAGCCGAAAACACCAGCCTGAAGATGACGAATGGGACTTCATCGAAACGTCGCCAAGACACTTCCAATTTTACGCGGGAGAAAACCCGAATAACCAAAGACCTACATACAAACACCCGTGAAAACCTCAGAAAACACACACACACACACACACACACACACACACACACACACACACACACACACACACACACACACACACACACACACACACACACACACATATATATATATATATATATATATATATATATATATATATATATATATATATATATATATATATATATATATACCTTATCTGTTGGGTGAGGCACCCAGTCTACCAAATATAAATCAGTCTGTTCTGCGTTTCATTCCAATCTAGGAGCATGTTTTACAGGCAGACATCACATACTGTGAACACTTTTTCAGTGTTCACAAATTTTGAATATACACATACACACACACATTATATATAAAAGTTCCTGTTGCTTTTGGCATTACAGGTGTTTTAATTAAAATCATTTTTTGGTCGTCAAAGTTCTAAATGAATTGTATGTAGGATTGTGTAATGTCCTCTTCTGTGTTGATTTGTTCCTCTTCTGTTGTTTTTTGACTTATAGAATAGTCCATTGGAGTCTGGAGATCAGTTTGAAGTTTTGGGGCAAGGACTTTTATTCTGGAATTCACTTGCTCAGTAGCTTAAAAAAAAATTCCAATATAAGTTTATAGTTAAGTTGTGGGTGAGGTTCCTCCATCTCATTAAATTGTGTGTTGTTGCATACAGGCCTCTTTGAAGTTGATCTGTTCCTCCTCTTTATTCCTTGGCCTATAAGTTGATCAGTTAAAATTTGAGGTTCTGGAATATCATTTTTAGTATTCATCCTAAAGTTCATTTGCTCCGTAACTTCCAAGATTTTTTCCAATATAAGCTTATAGTTAAGCTGTGGGTAAAGTTGCTCCATTTCAGTGGTGAAATAATCTTTTAGTCTTTTAGTGAAGGCTATGTTTACTAACAGTCAGCCAATATCCACCTCCACAATTTCTAGTAGGCAATTTCACCACCCAGCTGTTTCAAATCCTTTATCTTTTCCCTTTTATAATAATTTGAAGGTCAAACCCAGCCTCAAAATCAAAGAGGAAATACAATTGCAGTGTCAGCTTTCACCACAAGATGTCCCTAATAGGCTGTAAAATCTTTTTTCCAGATTCCAATAAAGTTTTCTCCCGTTAGGAAAGTAAAAAAAACCCACAATATTTTCCAGCTTAATAAGTAGATAGAGTAATAAAGTTCTATAGTAGGGATTTTTTCCAGGACCCCAGAGTATCTAAGAATAGAAATAGTCAGTAAAAATTAATTATTTTTTCTTTTGTTTCCAGAGCTCGTTTTCCCAAGTAAGCAAATGCTGCTCTCTCAAAGCAGGGAAATAATTCCAAAAGCTTTTCACAGGGAGATAGGGTAAGGAGAGGGAAGGAAGGGTCTTACCCAGATCTTCCACAGTGGTTCTTTACACTTAGATGTTCTTCTGACTTTCAGCTGGTGCGGCTAAGTGATCGGCCCTGTTAATGGGCGATCTTTTCTCCGTCAGCCCTAAGGAGCTGCCTTGGACTGCGGAAGGAGCTGCCACCCTTCCGCGGTCGACGAGAGTCTTCTTCATCAGTAGTCGCCCCTCCAGGGCGAATTTTGACCCTGTTAAGGATCTACCGGCCAGCAAAGAGATGACTCTCTTTACACAACCGTCAGCACCGCGATCCGGAATCGGAAGTCCTTTTACACAGTTTTTCATTGGAGATTTTTTTTTTGCAACTTAGTGTAAGTTGCAAAAGGATTCAATTCTGTACTTGACCTTTATGAACTATCATCCATTACATGCTATGACAAATTATAAGTTACATTTATAAGTATTCCAAATATGGATATTGTTCAGTTAATGACACTAGATTAATATAAAAAAACTCTGGAACAAAACAGGTAAAATATATCAGATTTCTTTAGATAAATTGCAAACTTGGTGGGAAATAAATCTACTTGGCAAAGGACCTAAAATGAACTAAAAGTTATAGAACCTTTTAAAATTAATGATTCTTCTAGAGAAGGAGTAGTATACTCAATCACCTTGTACATTGATTCCAGGAGCCTTTGTTTCTGAGAATTGTTTAAAACCAACTGGACATACATGTATAATAAATTAATGTTACATACTCAATGTAAAATTGACACTTACTGTTACATATATCCATGCATTTTCCAGAAACGTTCAGAAAAAGAGGTGGTTTGCCATTTCCTTCTTGTGGAATAAATCAGAATAGAGCTGGAAGAGACCTCAGAAGAGGTCTTCTAGTCCAGCTCCCTGCTCAAGCAAGAGATCCTATACCATTTCAGACAAGTGACTGTCCAGTCCCTTCTTAAAAACCTCCAGTGATGAAGCACCTGCAACTTCTGAAGGCAATTTGCAACTGGTTAATTGTCCTCACTATTAGGAAGTTTCTCCTTAATTCCAGGTTGCTTCTCTCTTTGATTAGTTTCCATCCACTGTTTCTTGTCCTGCCCTCTGGTACTTTGGAAAATGAATTGACCCCCTCCTCTTTGTGGAAGCCTCTCAAATACTGGAATACTTTCCCTTAAATCTAGTTCACAAAAGCAGATGGGATTAATGCTTGGAAAATGTTCATTTGTTTAAATGTTTTAAAAAATAATTTAGAATATATTTTAGCGCAACTGCAGTGTTTCTACTACAGTGATAATGTTTTATTATTTAGTTGGTGCATAATGATGATACTTACTGGGATTTTCAATTATATCACTTAATGAATCCAATCTATATTGGTTAAACATCTACTAGAATTCTCTGGATCTATTTGTTTTTTCTATACTTGGTAGCCATGGTTCTGCATAGAATATTCTACCCAGCATTAAATCATCTCCAATTCTTGTCTATATCTATAGTATATTTCCTGGCACCTTAAACCACAATGTCCTAGAATGGTCCTTTGTTTGAGATGACGCCACATTTGTCCTTTGAGTGGCATGTCAGTGGCCACAGACAAAAAAACTAAGTGAAGGGCAAAAAGGAAGGAAATAAACAGATCCACAATAATTTGATTTCATCACATATAAATGTATTTTCAATTGAATGCATGCAATTAATATGATTCATCTTGATGTTTTAATAATTTCACTCTACTGTTTCAATAAAAATTATATTTAAGAGGCAGTTTTTCAAAGAGCTCTGAGAGTTGGCACCTAGCCCTATGGGGTTGTTTGTAATGCTTAAGCCTCAACTTTCACACTTCTGTACTAGGGCATATTTTCAAAAGGCAAAGGGATTACATAATGAAATGCAGTCAGGAAACATTAATTAGATAACAAGATGTCATTGGCTTGTGGTTCAGATTTCATGTACCAATTACAAACCACCACCACCACCATCTTTCATTGACATGACAGCAATTATGTAGCTAAATGTACCTAAATGAATAGAAATAACCAGAAGGCTAGAAGACCTATACAAATTAAGCTATAAATTGCTTTATTACAAAAATACTGGTAAGAAAATTCAAGATGCTGTAGACTAAAGGTTTGTGATTCAGAACACAGAGAATTCCAACCATCTTTTCATTTTACTTATTCTGATGGAAGAGATTCTCACAATCTTTAACAAGCAATTACAACTATTTTAGGTATTTGTAATCACAAAGCCATAGCCTCTGAAATTCAATTCCTGTTTAATGATTGAACTGGATGCTATTTCTTAATCAGCCCAAGGTTATTATTTTGGAGTAGGTTTAATATGACTATCCTCAATATATGTTGTCAATATTATTTATGATTAAATTAAAACTCTTAATAGCAAAAACCCAGTGAGCATAGCAAACCTTGTTGTTAATAGTTGCACAGTCTTGCTAGAATAATGGCCTATTATGTAGGTTCAACATGCCATGGAAAAATACCACCATTTGAAAGTTTTATCACAGAAAATTAATTAACAAACCAATAACAGACTTTTATCGAACACTTTTTATGGAGTAATATGTAACAGAAATTGAAATTGATATAATTTAATCTAAAATATGTCACAGTTTAAATTCTATTTTCATATATCTTAGGGTAATGTATCAAAAACATTTTCATTCTATATTTCTAGAAGCAGTAATTTACAATTTATTGTTTTCTAGAAAATTTCCAGAAAATTGATGGTGGTAGTTTGTCATTTAAAATCACATTTTTTTCTTTTAAATTAGGATATTTTAATGCAGAAAATGAATAGATATGGTAAAAATATAAAAATATCACCTTTCTGTTGCCTTTAAAGGAATTCAAAAAGGGCATCACTAAATATTTTAGTAGATACCCAAAATATCTATGTTAGATAACTTCAATTATGTACTACAAAGGAGAAATACACGAAAAAATTAAAAAAAATCAATGTGAAATGTAGCATTGGCAATATTCCATATAAATATTCATGCTTAAATATTTTATAACCAGACTTTGTAAATGGATCCAATATAACAGAGGGATTTTTTTTTTGCAAACATGCTACTGAATTATTGTTAGGTTTTGTTTTGTTTTAAACTACAATATTCTGAAGTAATTTAATTTAGACTTGGAAGCAAAGTATATTTGGCCTGTGCTCTATTTTTTAAACACTTACAAAGTGAAAAGCTGAAAATGAGTAGCTAATGGTGTTAATATATGCATAACATTTCTGTGCTATTTTTTATGCTGTATTTTACAACTGAATACATAATTGTATCAAAATGCATCTGGGAGTTTATTTAGTAAAAAAAAACCACAATTGGCTATTATATGTTTCTTCTCTGCCATTCAGAAATATTTGAACAAATATATCTGTGTAAAAGCTGATGCAAAATATATTATTTTAAATTAAAATATACTGTATATATCCTGGTTTATTCCCCAGATGAGGAATAAATGAAATGTAGGCAAAACAATTTGTTTTTGAAAAATACTTCTCTAAACAGCACTTTATTCTTTACATCAATGCAAAATAGAATTCTGGTGGTAAAATGCTTTTTAAAAATACATTAAGAATTAATAAATTCTTCAGAACATTTCCATAAATTAAGAAAAATGCATGTCCTTCCAACCTTGTAATATCATTTTTTTAGTCCTAGAAGGATAGACAGTATCTGTTTAAACTATCATCCTTTTAGTTTTAAAATCATTGATATATAAATCAAAAAGAAAAAGAAAAATAGAAAACAATGAGACTTCCAGAACAAAATTAATATATGAAATAATGTCTATCCAAAAGGGAGCCACTATTTTATATGAACACATTATGTGAACCAGTGTTGCATGTTGAGCACCACATCTCAGATAATTAACTGCACATAATTTCTTATTCAAAAAACCCCCCAAAAGTTTCTAATAGATGTGAATTTTTTTTATGTTAAATTCACCATAACATTAAATCTACAGAAATGTGAGATATACAAACCAAAGCATTTTTCAACTATGATTATGAACTAGATAGTCAAATTCCTTATTCCAGGTCCTTCTATACTCTTGAATATCTAAGTTAGTGTATTCTAATCAGTGTTTATACATAAGCTTATTAAATGAAACATGTTAAATCTTATAAACCTAAGACCGATGTTTTTTACAGGATCAGAAGTTTTTATCAAAATAAAGAAAGCAATGTTGCACTATTTCTATATGCATGCTACATCACACTGCATACATAAACATTTTATTTGCAACAATGCAATGTTGCCTTTGTCATTTTTCTCACTTCACTGTCCACCAACCAACTCTGTGGATGTATCCTATCTACAACATAATCCTGACAACTCATTCTAAACATCAGGATATATGTATTAAAGACAAGGAGAGTTTCCTCAAATATAGTAGGTTTGTGAAAACATTTATTATGCATGGGTGCTTCCAAGTAAGAACAAGCACATTTAGTTCAATATACAACTATAATAAATTATCGTTTTCTTCTCAGCTTCATGCTTGAACTTTGGGAAATTGAATTTGAGAATAAAAATATGCCAAGTGAATATATTTTCAATGTGCATTGATGATAGTTGAATTCAAGAGCCCAGGCCTCAAAAAAACTGAATTACCTTCTTGCAGACATATTCCCATTTGTCAATAACCAAGCTGGTACTTTTGCTCTACTGTCATTTAAGTGTACAAATATTTAAGTTCTTAGATGTACAGTAGCTTTGACATTACCTTGCTTTAACCTTTATATCTAATACTATTTTTATTACTTTATTTTATAAAACTTACCATTTTACTGTTATTTCATTGTATTTTATCGTACATTATATGTTATGACCTGTGTTTAAATGTAATAGTATTTGTACTATTTACTACTTACTAACATTGTTCTTTATACTATTGTCCTAGCAAAATGAGATTTCCTTCTTTTTTTTCTCCAGTACATACCAACAAAGAGGAAAAATAACAGCTCTCAAAAGAAACCAGCATGGCTGCATAAAGAACTCTCTGACAAATTGAAAGATAAAAAGGACAAGTATAGAAAGTGGAAAGAGGGGCACATAACTAAATCAGAATATCAACAAATAGCCCGAGC
>NW_015386261.1:448259-478435 GCF_001527695.2 Protobothrops mucrosquamatus | reverse complement strand
AGTAGATCACAACCTACTACTCGATAAGATAGAAAAATGTGGGTTAGACAGCATCACCACCAGATGGATTCGTAGCTGGCTGACCGGCCGTACTCAGCGTGTGGTCCTCAATGGAACTGCATCTACATGGAGGGAAGTGTGTAGTGGGGTGCCCCAGGGCTCTGTTCTAGGCCCAGTGCTCTTCAACATCTTCATCAATTATTTGAACGAGGGGATAGATGGGGAACTCATCAAATTTGCGGATGACACCAAGCTGGCAGGAATAGCCAACACTCGAGAAGACAGGCTTAAGATACAGGAGGACCTGGACAGACTTGAACACTGGGCGCTATCTAACAGAATGAAATTCAATGGTGAAAAAGTAAGGTTCTACATTTAGGCAAGAAAAACCAAATGTACAGGTATAGTATAGTGGGTACCTTGCTCAATAGTAGTAACTGTGAGAGGGATCTCGGAGTCCTAGTGGACAATCACTTAAATATGAGCCAGCAGTGTGCTGCAGCTGCCAAAAAAGCCAACACAGTGCTGGGCTGCATTAACAGAGGGATAGAATCAAAATCACGTGAAGTATTAATACCACTTTACAATGCCTTAATAAGGCCACACTTGGAATACTGCATCCAGTTTTGGTCACCACGATGTAAAAAAGATGCTGATACTCTAGAAAGAGTACAGAGAAGAGCAACAAAGATGATTAGGGGACTGGAGGCTAAAACATATAAGGAATGGTTGCTGGAATTGGGTATGTCTAGTTTAACGAACAGAAGGACGAGGGGGGACATGATAGCAGTGTTCCAATATCTCAGGGGCTGCCACAAAAAAGAGGGAGTCAAGCTATTCTCCAAGGCGCCTGAAGGCAGGACGAGAAGCAACGGGTGGAAACTGATCAAGGAGAGAAGCAACTTAGAACTAAGGAGTTAGAACAATTAGAACAATTAACCAATGGAACAACCTGCCTCCAGAAGCGGTGAATGCTCCAACACTGGAAGTTTTTAAGAAGAGACTGGACAGCCATTTGTCTGAAATGGTGTAGGGTTCCTGCCTGAGCAGGGGGTTGGACTCGATGACCTCCAAGGTCCCTTCCAACTTTATTATTATTATTATTATTATTATTATTATTATTATNACTTGTTCAAACATTGTTTTAATATTTTTGTGGTAGGATAAGCTACCGTGGTTGACACAGTGTTGCCTTTTCTTTTCTGAGGATTCAGGTTTAAATTTTTGTGTGTCTGCTATATGCTACAAGCAGTGGTGGGATTCAAATATGTGAACAACCGGTTCTCTATGTGGATGCCGCTTCCAGAAATCCATTCTGGGCCTGGGCAACAAAAAATTAGCTACCTGTTCTGCCGAAGTGGTGCGAACTGGCTGAATCCCACCACTGGCTGCAAGTGACTCATATAGATAGTTGGAAAGTTAACAATATAGGAGAACACAACTGGAAAGTTCTTAGTTTCCTGGAACATCTGTGAGCAAGCATATCTACCTTCTAGTGTAAGATTTCTAAGAGTATGTTTGGCAAGAAAGAAGTTTAGTTTTGTGTTTTTGGTCATTTAATGGAAAATTGAAGACATTAACCAAAAGAGGACACAGTTGAAAAAATGACCAATGAACAATAGCAATAGCACTTAGATTTATATACTACTCCAGAGGCGGCACTCAGAGCCCTCTCTGTGGGCACGCACACCATGCCCCGGAGATGGCAACTGTCCCTCTTCAACCAGCCGCCCGCTAACTAACCGAGGTCCATGTGGCTGGATGCATCCCAGCACCCAGGCGCTCGCTGGCCTCTGTGTGCAGGGGCCGATGGTGTCAAGCAGCAGCCGCCCCGGCCCCTGCCTTGCCTTTCCCTGTGACAATGGCTCTCCTGCCCTTCCTCACCTTGCCTTGCCTCATCCCGCAGGATGAGCCTCCTGCCCACTGCCCCACCTGCCAGAGACCCCCTGGATTTCCCCCAATTCTGCCCAGCCCCCATAGGTGTCCCTCCCCACGAGCAACATCGAGGTGATCACACCCACCTTGGTCACACCCACCCAGTCTGCCATGAGCACCACAGCCATGCCCACCCAGTGGGCCACGCCCACCTGGCACCTGGTGATAAATAAGTGGGTTTGGGGTTGCAGTTTGGGCACTCGGTGTCAGGCCTGAAACCGCCGTCCCTCCTTGCTGTGCCGGTCCGGATGAGGCCCCCGCCTGCTCCCTCACTCTCTGGCTGTCCCAGCTGGCGTTTCTGCCCGTCCCGTGCGGCGACGCTCCCTCCGTTTGCTGGCGTTTCTGCTCGTCCCATGCGGCGACGCTCCCTCCGTTTTCCCTGCCGTCGGGACGACATCGGGACGTCATCGGGCTGCGCCGGGCTGTGGTCTGACGGGCGGACGGCGCCTGCCCGCCGATGCGTGGGGCGAGCAGCTGGATGGACGCTGGCCTGCACAGGCGCTGGGACATCGTCGGGGCGGCGAGCAGCTGAACGGGGGCTGATGGGGGCGGGGCTGATGGAGGCGGGGCTGATGGGGGCGGCGAGCAGCTGAACNGGCCAAGTCCAGAAACACCGGGCTCCTGGCCAAGTCCAGAAACACCGGGCTCCTGGCCAAACTCCTCGCTGTCGGAAGGCACCGAAGGCTGCACCAGAGGGGAAGGGCCGGGAGAGAGGGACCTAGCCATCTCCTCTCCGTCATGTTCAGAGCCTTCCTCCTCTGATGAGAGGGACCCACCGGACGGAGCCACAACAGCATATCTACCTTCTAGTGTAAGATTTCTAAGAGTATGTTTGGCAAGAAAGAAGTTTAGTTTTGTGTTTTTGGTCATTTAATGGAAAATTGAAGACATTAACCAAAAGAGGACACAGTTGAAAAAATGACCAATGAACAATAGCAATAGCACTTAGATTTATATACTACTCCAGAGGCGGCACTCAGAGCCCTCTCTGTGGGCACGCACACCATGCCCCGGAGATGGCAACTGTCCCTCTTCAACCAGCCGCCCGCTAACTAACCGAGGTCCATGTGGCTGGATGCATCCCAGCACCCAGGCGCTCGCTGGCCTCTGTGTGCAGGGGCCGATGGTGTCAGGCAGCAGCCGCCCCGGCCCCTGCCTTGCCTTTCCCTGTGACAATGGCTCTCCTGCCCTTCCTCACCTTGCCTTGCCTCATCCCGCAGGATGAGCCTCCTGCCCACTGCCCCACCTGCCAGAGACCCCCTGGATTTCCCCCAATTCTGCCCAGCCCCCATAGGTGTCCCTCCCCACGAGCAACATCGAGGTGATCACGCCCACCTTGGTCACACCCACCCAGTCTGCCATGAGCACCACAGCCATGCCCACCCAGTGGGCCACGCCCACCTGGCACCTGGTGATAAATAAGTGGGTTTGGGGTTGCAGTTTGGGCACTCGGTGTCAGGCCTGAAACCGCCGTCCCTCCTTGCTGTGCCGGTCCGGATGAGGCCCCCGCCTGCTCCCTCACTCTCTGGCTGTCCCAGCTGGCGTTTCTGCCCGTCCCATGCGGCGACGCTCCCTCCGTTTGCTGGCGTTTCTGCCCGTCCCGTGCGGCGACGCTCCCTCCGTTTTCCCTGCCGTCGGGACGACATCGGGACATCATCGGGTGGCGCCGGGCTGTGGTCTGACGGGCGGACGGCGCCTGCCCGCTGATGCGTGGGGCGAGCAGCTGGACGGACGCTGGCCTGCACAGGCGCTGGGACATTGTCGGGGCGGCGAGCAGCTGAACGGGGGCTGATGGGGGCGGGGCTGATGGAGGCAGGGCTGATGGGGGCGGCGAGCAGCTGAACGGATGCTGGGCCTGACAATCCCCAGGTGTTTTCACTGGAGGGTCTGGCTGACTATGGGGGAGGTATTAGGTGGGGCGGGCCCGGGATGGGTGGGGCAGAGGGATACAAAGCACGCTGCGAGAAAGCAACTCCCAGAGCTAACTTTACTTCAACTTTGAATAAAATCGTTGTTGGTTTGCCATTCCTGTTTGCTGGCGTTTTGTTTGGGAAAACAAGCCAGGACGGTCTAACATTGTTAGCTCTCCAAAAAACTACCTTCCAACTGGCTGTGGTGTTGCCGGGTGTCCGGTTAGCTCCGAGGGCATGGCAGAGGGAAAGCCAAGTGCGGCATCGGCTGGGGAGGCGGCTGAGCCGACCAGCGAGACGGCAGTTCCACCGGTGAGGGAGGAAACGGAGGCCGTAGTGCGACCAAAGGAAAGAATACAGCAGCCTGCGGAGGCCGGGTTGGAGACCCCACAGCCAGCGTCTGCCGCTGAGTCAGGGGAGTGGTGGCTGAGCTCTGCCCTACAACAGCCTAAGGCAGGGGAACAGCGGCCAGCGGTGAGTTCGGGGCCAGCGTTAAGCGGTTGGAGGGAGCGACGTGTGACAGGGGATGAAGATGATGAGTGGAGTTATTCCACTGCTCCAGGGCAGTATACCTTGGACGCGCTTCAGGACCAGTTTGGGGAGACGGGTTATCTGGCACCACCACCTACCAGGCCCAGGGCGGGGGTGGGGCCACCAGCTGAGCCGTCTAGGTTCCAGTTGGCCAGCCCAAGGTTCAGGCTCACCCCCTCCCTGATGGAACCGGAGACGGAACTGGGCGGCAGGTCACAGCGCCCTAGACAGGGCCGCCAGGCTGGGGCTCCGGTCGCGGACCCATCCAGACAGTCGAGGGGGATACCCAGCCCCGCAGGACCCTGGGGGGGGCCCAAGATGGCGGTCGAGCCGCGCTCCCGGCTGGGGACCAGTATGGCAGTCCTATTGTGGCTCCGTGGCCTCAAGCGGTGTTGTGGAACCCACCCCCCCTGAACGTGACATTCGATGGGGATCCTGACCGCTTGGCGATTTTCCTGAGCCATGTGCTCAGCCACTTGGACCGTTTTACCACCTTATATCCATCAAATTGGGCGATGGTAGTGGCTGTCATGGCAAACTTACAAGGGGAAGCTGCGGCTTGGGCGGCAGACTTGTATAGTGACCACGCCAGGGAGCTGGCAGACATCGGTCTGTTCCTGGAAGCCCTGAAGACTAGGTTTGAAGACCCCTCCAGGGTGCAACGAGCGGAGGCGGAGGTGTTAGGGTTACAGCAACGAGGTAGGCCAGCTAGGCAGTATGTCAGAGACTTCCAGCAAGCGGCGGGAAGACTGCGGTCATGGCCGGAACGCTTACTAGTGCACCATTTCCGGGCTGGCCTGGACAAGGAGCTCCGTCGGGCTTGTTTGGTGCACGGTGTCCCGTGCCGACTCCTGGACTGGTTCCGGGTGGTCACGGAGTTGGATGCGGGATTGCGTGACCTTCAGCAAACGCCGGAGGAACAGCCGAATCCCCGGAGGGGTTTGGACAGACCTAAGGAGGGCAGCCGACAATCCCTGGGCCCCGGTTCTAACCCCAAAGCAGTGTTCCGCTGCTTCCGCTGCAACCAACCAGGGCATCGAGCAGTGGAATGCCCCGTCCCAGAGATGACCAAGACGCCAATGGCGGTCGGGAAGCTGGGGACTACACCACGGAGGAACACGGAGAGGTCAAGGGCGGCCAGGCAAGCGGAAGAGGTAGCTCCTCACCACCCTCCAGACGACCCTGCGTTAAGTCCGGACGAGTACGACGGAGATGACCCTGCCCAGGACCCGATGGTAAGTCAACCCGTAGCCCCCTTTGCCATCCCGATCAAGCTGACGAGTCCCCTATCGGGACGTTACAGCAAGTACCAGGCCCTGATCGATACGGGTTGTACCCGTTGCCTGGTCAGCAGGGAGGTGGTGGAGAAGGTGGGGATAAGGGTGACCCGCCTGGCGTCCCCCATCCGTTTTGAACAGGTTGATGGGTCCCTGTTGGGGGGAGTCCCGGCCACATTGGTGACAGAACCGGTACGGATGGACATGGGCAACCATTGGGAACTCCTCCGGTTTATAGTGGTGCCGGCTATGACCGAGGCGGTGATCCTGGGGTTAACATGGCTGGACAGATGGGCTCCAACCATGTGGTGGGCAGATGGGTATCGTCACCTACGCCTGGGGGTCGGGCCCCAGCCACCACAATCTGATGGGGAACAGCCCAAGCAGGATGGGGAGGGGTCCAGGACAGCTCAAAAGACCATCGAGGGGACCGAGGCAGCTCAGAAGGGGACCGCCCTTGCTTTCCCCGCCGAATACAATGATCTCGCTGCAGTGTTCAGTGAGCGGGATTGTGACACTCTGCCACCACACCGCCCCACTGATTGTGCGATTGAGATCTTGCCCGGTTCTAAGCTGCCAAAACCCAGAATGTACCCCATGACGCCCCTAGAGCTCCGAGAACTGCGACAGTACATCGACAAAAATCTAGAACGGGGCTTTATACAGCCCGCTCGCTCTCGGATAGCGGCCCCTGTTTTGTTCCAGGAGAAGAAGGATGGGGGTCTCCGACTGTGTGTGGACTTTCGCGGGATTAACACGGTCTGTGTGGAGCATATGTACCCCCTCCCACTGATGAAAGATCTCCTAGCACATTTGGTCAAGGGAAAGATATTCACGAAGTTAGATCTCCGTGAAGCTTATTACCGGGTGAGAATAAAACGGGGGGATGAGTGGAAGACGGCCTTCAACTGTCCATTGGGCAGTTATCAGTTCAAAGTAATGCCCTTTGGTTTACAAGGAGCCCCCGCGGTGTTCATGCAGTTGATAAATGGGGTGTTGCATGAACACTTATACCGCGGGGTGCTCGTATACCTAGATGACATTCTCATCTACTCCCAGACACGGGAGGAACACATCCGTTTGGTGTGTGATGTATTGAACAAATTGCTGCATGCCCAATTATTCGTGAAGCTGTCCAAGTGCGAGTTTCACCAAACCCGGCTTGATTACTTAGGGTACAGGATTTCGGCAGCAGGTGTGGAAATGGACCCGAATAAGGTGAGGAGTGTATTGGAGTGGCAAGCGCCAAAAATCCGCAGAGAACTACAAAGTTTTCTGGGTTTTGCCAACTTCTACCGGCAATTTATCCCCTCATTTGCATCGGTGGTGCTACCATTAACACACCTGCTGCGAACCCGGCCCACAACAACAAAACCCCGTCCTGGGCAGCCCCTAGCGTGGTCAGCAGACTGCCAACGGGCGTTTGAGTCGTTGAAGGCCCTCTTTGCACAGGAACCCGTTCTGTTACATCCGGATCCGGAACACCCGTTCGTGGTGCAGGCCAATGCCAGTGACGTGGCAGTAGGCGCGGTGTTACTCCAAAGAAACGCCCAGGACAAACTACAACCGTGTGCTTATACCTCACGCAAGCTCACTGACACCGAGAGAGCGTGGGCTATTTGGGAAAAGGAGGCGTTTGCGGTGCGGTGGGCGTTAACCACCTGGCGTCATTTACTAGAGGGGGCTACCCATCCTTTTGAAGTGTGGACAGACCACAAAAACCTGGAGGTGTTCCAGACTCCCAGGCGACTGGCACCTAAACATGTGCATTGGGCGCAATACTTTAAGCGCTTCCGTTTCCATATGAAGCATGTCCCGGGGGGCAAGAACTTCCTTGCGGACGCCCTGTCCCGACTGCCTCAGTATGATAGCAAGAGGCTAGAGGTGGTGCAGGCTATTATGCCCTCATGTGGTGGTGGAGACGTAACGCTAGGCCGGTGCGCCAAGACGGAGTCGATTGAGGACGAGCTGAGGGCAGCCGTTGTGCAAGACGACTGGCTCCGGGAGAACCCGGGCCTATTGACCCAATGGGACGGCTTAGCATGGTATGGCACCAAGCTTTACGTTCCTCACGGGATGAATTGCCTGAGGTCAGGGGTTACACGGTGATATGGACAGTGGTGGACCTGTTCTCCAAACAGGCCCATTTCATTCCCTGCAAGGGGCTACCATCAGCGAGGAGGCTAGCGAAAATGTTTTTAACCCATGTTTACCACTTACATGGGGCCCCACGATGTATTATATCGGATCGGGGGGTGCAGTTTACAGCCCGGTTCTGGCGGGAGTTTGTCAGGTTTCTCGGGGCGAGCCAAGGCCTTAGTTCAGCATACCACCCAAGCACCAACGGGGCAGCTGAAAGGGCCAACGCCACTGTTGAGAGGTACCTACGAAGTTACGTGTCATACCAACAGTATGACTGGGTGGACCTTGTAACATTCGCCGAGGTAGCCTACAACAACGCCATGCATAGCAGCACTGGCTTCACCCCCTTCAAAGTGGTACATGGGCGGGAGTTTGTACCCATACCTGAATGCCAACCACAAGGTAACCCACCCTATATGGCAGATGCATGGCTCACCCAGGTGGGGGGGGTATGGGATACAGTGCAACAAGCACTGAGGAAGGCAAGGGAGGGGGCCAAAGAGCAGGCGGACAGGAAACGCAAACAGCAGCTTCCGTTCCGGGTAGGCGACTATGTCTTCCTGTCCACAAAGTGCATCAAATTGCAAGTGCCTTGTAAGAAACTGGGCCCGAAGTTCATTGGGCCCTTCCAGATAGCCCAGATTATCAATCCAGTCACGGTACGGCTCCGCTTACCGGGGCTTCTAGGTAGGATACACCCAGTGTTCCACGCCAGCCTGTTGAAGCCCGCACCGAAGGCACCCGGTCACCGGGGTCCCGGCGAGGTGTCACCAGGACGGTATGAGATCCAAGGGCTCCTGGACTCGCGGGTGCGGCGCGGTGGGGTATCCTACCTCGTCCTCTGGAAGGGTTATCCCCTATCTGAGGCCTCCTGGGTGCGGGAGGAGGACATCTCTGCGCCCAAACTGCTCCAAGACTACCATAAGCAGTTCCCCCATAAGCCTGGTGGGCCACCCACAGGTAGGCCGCCCTAGTCCGTATGGATCACTAATCCTTTCCCGCTTTGTTCCAGGGGGACCCGTGGTAGGGGGAGCCGAATGTCAGGCCTGAAACCGCCGTCCCTCCTTGCTGTGCCGGTCCGGATGAGGCCCCCGCCTGCTCCCTCACTCTCTGGCTGTCCCAGCTGGCGTTTCTGCCCGTCCCGTGCGACGACGCTCCCTCCGTTTTACCTGCCGTCGGGACGACAACATCGGGACGTCATCGGGCGGCGCCGGGCTGTGGTCTGACGGGCGGATGGCGCCTGCCCGCCGATGCGTGGGGCGAGCAGCTGGACGGACGCTGGCCTGCACAGGCGCTGGGACATCGTCGGGGCGGCGAGCAGCTGAACGGGGGCTGATGGGGGCGGGGCTGATGGAGGCGGGGCTGATGGGGGCGGCGAGCAGCTGAACGCTGCGACCCGGACTGTTAGGGGTCCACAAAAGTGACCTCCCAGACCGACTGATACCCCCTCCATAATCCGCCCCGCCCGGGCCGATGGGCGGGGCGGAGGGATACAAAGCACGCTGCGAGAAAGCAACTCCCAGAGCTAACTTTACTTCAACTTTGAATAAAATCGTTGTTGGTTTGCCGTTCCTGTTTGCTGGCGTTTTGTTTGGGAAAACAAGCCAGGACGGTCTAACACTCGGTCTCTAAAAGGTTCGCCATCACTGTACTACTCCATAGTGCTTTACAGCACTCTCTGAGCAGTTTACAAATGTCAGTATATTGCCTCTGACAATCTGGGTTCTCATTTTACAAACTCTGAAAGATAGAAAGCTGAGTCAACCCTGAGCCAGTTAGGATTGAACTATGTCTGCAATACTGCATTCTAACCACTGCACCGCCATGGTTCAGTGAAGGGAGGAAATGTGATGAAGAACTGAATAATAGCAGCAGAATCTGGAAAGAAGGATCTTTCAGCAAATCACTAGATAAAGGGATTGAGCAATTCTGAGAAAGAGGCCATAATTGCATAAATAAGAAAACAAAAGGCATTCAAACTGTTAAAGAACTTCAAGGAACCTCTCTGTTTAAATATAAGATATATATTGTTATTTTATACCTAAAATTAAGAAATTGTACACATAGGTTACATTAAGGACACTGGAAATGAATATTTGCTGCACAAATTATTCAATGTGTTCATATTTCTGGAACAATAAATTCACTTTAATTGATATAATATCACACTGAGTTCTCCAAGTCTATTACTAATCTTTCACACCCTTTGACAATTTGTTATTTTAAAATATACTGGTATTTAGTTTTAATATAAAATTTAGGTGGGATACTGTTAATGATTTTCTAGTTTCTGAAAAAAATGAACAGCTTGCCTCTTTCAACCACTGGGGAATGATAATTGTATCAAATTGTTTACAGATTCTAACATAAACATCATGTGTTTGAGATTTTTTTTGTGTATTTAGAATATATACTATTAAAAGCTTGATAGCAGAAATTCTTAGAACTCGCATTCTAAAATTGCAAATTCATTTTAACATTGAGAAAGTTTTTATTCTCAATTTGTTATTAACAATAACAACCCTTGCACAGTGCACTTCTAAAGGTATTAATGAGCGAAGTTAATGGTCTGAAGCAAAACCAGCCATTCATGAATCCCATAGAAATGTCATGTGTTTTGGTCATTATTGCTTCATTACAACATAAAACTAATCAGTAGCAATTACGGTATGTTGGAAATGTTCATCCAATATGAACCATTTCAAGCTGGTAATCGCCATAGTATCCTTATCTAGGAATGTGTGGAACGTAAGTAATTTCTGAACTCCCACATCAAGTACATTAATTAGTTGCTACTGAAACTGTATGTCCTTATGTAATAAGTGATGGTGGCTAAATGCAATCCAGCTGTTCAAATATAAAGTATGCTGAGGTTCCTGTTGTTATAAAGTGACATGTATTGTAACAAAAACTGGTGCATTCTTTTCAGTAATACAAATACTATATAGCACTAAAGCCTTGCCTAGGCATTTTTAAAAGTCTATTCTTCATGCATACAGATAGTGAATATTTTTCATTTCTTAAAAAAAAATAAACTTGTCAGAATCAAAATAAAGTGCAGTAAAATAACCAGTATGTCAGATTTCCATACAAAACACATGTACCAGATACCAGAATCAAAGAAACTCTTCCAAAAAATAAAGGAAAATACCTTTTATAGCTATGAACCAAATACTGGTTTTGATTTGCAGCTGGAAATGTAGCAAAAAATAAAACGTATCGGAGATCAAATCTATTATTGTGAACTATTTCTTTAAAACTTCTTTACTGTTTTAGTATGGACATTCAACTGACAAATAATTCCCTAAGATCAAAACCATATGTAAATTCTACATATGGTATATACACATCCATTTTACGTAATGTACATTACAATTTTCTCATGAGAATCCCGTAGAAATGGTAGCATTTCATAGAAGGAGCACTTACTAAACTTTGACAATAGCTCTGAAGCAGAGATGGTGATTTATCCCGAAAATTATCTTTTGGCTGCATTTTCCTAAGTCATGTCTAAAAATAACATAATTATTTGAGAAGCATCACTTCCAGCAATAAAATCCCCAGAGTCATACTTTGTGTATAAATTTCAATTCAGAATTTGATTTATTGTGCCCTTATTTTACTTTGCCTGCACAAAGGAAATTCTAGGGAGTCTGTTATTTCTCCTAATGGAAATAAGTGTGTCAAAGTTAGCAGCAGTAAAAATTTACTACATGTTATTCTCTATACTTACCATACATTTTCAAAGTCCCTTGGAGGCCAGTAGACAGTTGCAGTGACTGTCAAAACCAACAGCTCTTCTTTGTTTGTCTACAGAATGCTGACGTGTTCATAGATTCTGTGAACAAACAACTTATTCTGTGAACAGCTGAAGCAAGCTGTGTCAACAAGCCAGAATATGAATTATTACATTCTGCTGCATCAATTAAAGAAGGGAGTGCATGATTAGAATATGATCTCAGGAAAGGAGTAATAGTAGTTCTTCACTGGTATTATTTTGATAGAAAACATCTGCTTCCTTTTAAAAAAAATCCTTGAAATAGATACTTGGATATATGTCCCAATGGGATTATGCTGAACCAGGTCTCTGTTGCACTTCTTATGCAGTACCTGAAACTGCAAATAAATCATTTTTTTAAAAAAAAAAACATCTAGGTTTACTGGTTTCACACACATTGCAAAAATAAGGAATGTGCTTTGCCATAGAATATTCACTGACTAGAAACCCAATATATTTTGTAAAGCAGTGTATTAAACCTATTTAAAACATCCTTGGAAACTCAACTCAAATTAAGATAACATGAGTTATAATCATAAATGAATATAATTGAGGAATTTACAAAGTTAATACAACGCACTTAAAAATAGAGCTATGCTCTGCTGCCTATACTTTATATCCATGTCTCTGTTGATTGCTTTTGGCTGAGTGTTAAGGTCTGGAAAGTAGTTAGGGCTTCTTTGGAGAATGGCTTGCTCCAGATGCAATTAAGAAAGAGCTGGTGCCCTGCCTCCTGAAGACTTCTTTGAGAAGTCAGCTCTTCTAACTACCTATTGTTCTGTTTCCAACCTTACTTTTTTAGAGAAGCTTGAGGAGAAAACAGTGTGGCTTTAGCTGCAGAGTGCTCATAGGAAACACATCTAGACCCAAGGGAAAGTAGTAAATAACTACTGATTCCTCTAATAAATGTTCTAGGTCAAAAATTGGACAGAGAGCTTTCCCCCTTTCAGGAAACTGGTAACCATTAGTGTCTCTGCTTTGATTCATGGTTGACTGTGGGATAAAAAGGCAAAGTATATAACAACTCAAATATATTAAAAACATTATATGCATGTGTGTATATATAATAGTAATATTTGACTATATAACACAATCAAAGGTTACTGAAGAAGAAAATAGTATTTTAAATTATTATTTTTTCCCAGAGATTACACAGAGATCTCTTTTTGGAGGATTATGATTACGGTAAACTTTTTGAATAAAATTTGTCCAGCTTCCTTTAATGACATTTGCATAACTGTGATTTTGACATTTAGTACCTATTCTGCTGATTGCCATAGTTACTTCCTAAATGTAAATCTAAATTTTTGATAATTCTGACAAGTAGACTATAAAAATATTAGCTTTGATTATCAATCCTCCTGTGTGGCTTCAGGGATCAAAGAATCCAGTCAGATAATCCCTCAGTATTTTTCTCAAAACTATCTCTCATCATAGAACTTTCTATCCTCTTGATTATTCTTGCTGATTCTGTTCTGGTTTTTTTTTCTGAATGTTTCTTAAACTTTACTTACAGTAGATCTTCTATTCAAAGTGAACATAGTGCCTTAGAATAAAATTGAATCAAATGGAAATAAAATTTCTGCTGTTGGAAAGCAAAATTGCATTTGCCTTTTTTAAATCAGCCACTTCAGCCACTTGTCTCATAATTAATCAACTGTTATTCTCTTTTTTCCCAGCACTATTTTCAAGGTTATCATTTCTATCTTATACAAGAGCATTTTTCTTTAAAAATGAGCTTGTTTGCTAAATTTCAGAGTGTTACTCCTAGCCCGTTACACTAACAATAGATTATTTATAGATAATAGATGTAAACACTTGAAGCATGCAGAGCTTCAAAACATCATTTATCTCTTTAACTCAGGCATCTCAAACTCACGACATCACGTGATGTTGCGCAATGTATTGGGACTTTTTCCCCATTGTCGGCAATGGGGTGGGTGCGGTTTCGGCGTGATGCATCCGGCCCGCAGGCTGGCAGTTTGACATGCCTGCTTTAACTGAACCAACTTTTGGCAAACATGTTACTATGATCCTCAGATTAGGTTTCTTTGTAAACTTGGCTATTTTTTACCCATTATAAGTTCCAGTTAGCTTATTTTTATTTAGTGAATATAAATTGCCTTTAGTTTAACATATATTTCTGACTGTTCTTCTTGTTATTCTACATTTATTTTATTTTATTTTATTTTATTTATTTTAGTGTATGGCATCTACAGAGGTCATGGAATCACTGTTATTCTACATAAAGAATAAGATAATATGCCATTTGTCTATAATTTCTCTGTAAATCATTCTTCAATACATTATACTGTATACTTTGAACCATTAATGTATATAAAATGTGCTAATTTAAACTATAATGTAAAACCTCCACTTATATAAAGCACCACAGCATGGTATTAGTTTATATCAGTTCTCAACAGCTTTTAAATTGATATTTTTAGATGGTTTAAATTTCTGTGACCAAGAAAATTATAGGTAAGGCATTTATACATTGATTGGAAACTTTTAACATCAATGATTTATTTTTATAGATAATAATAGACAAAAGATAAAGGTAGTGGTGTGTTGAAAATTATGCATAATTTTCAGCAATACTTTGTTGCAGTATATTTAATAAATTGATTCTTTATATACCAGTCAGGGATTTTCTGAATATTCTTTAATAACAATAACATTATTATAGTATACTCAGTAGATATAATTTCCAGCTAAAATATGTAAATGCTTGCTTTTTTATTTTGAATGTTGACTTTCTCACCCCACCCCTAAAAATGATATCACAGTAACATACTGTTTTCCTTGAATTAGTTAATTTGTTAATAAAAGCAAATTACTATGCAATGTTGTTTAGAATAATATATCTATTTAATTTATTGTAGAATCCTGTGTACTTGGTAATCTTTCTCAGATATAATAACATTTTGTGCAATTTTTCATGTTTCTAATGCTTACCTGTAGAACACAGGTTTCTGAAGGCTTGAGCTTGTCCTAATACTTACACAAAACTAAATATAAAGGTTCAAGAGAGAGAATGTGTATCTTACACACCTGTTTTGAGACAATATTATAAAGGTTGTGCAATTTATTCCAGTAAATAGTAATAAATAGTAAGCAAAAGAAATAAATACATATATTAAAAAACTAAGATAATTTAATATTCATCAATATGTTGGTATTAGAAGTAGTAGTTATTAAATTTATATGCTGCCCATCTCACTGTCAAGCTATATAATTCACTGTATAACTAATGACTACAGCAGCAGCCTAATACAGCTGAAGCAACAGCAGACCACTAGCACTGAAACAGCAGCAACTTTCCCAAATTTAACTCCCTCAGGAGTAATGGATCCCAGAGTTTGGATGCATTTTGTAAGTTAGCCTATTTTAGGTACCTTGGTTCAAAAAATGTTGCCCTATGATTCACACAGTTAAAGGTTATGTGAATGAGAGTTTTAGTGGTGTACGAGGAAGATTATACTTCTCTCTAAGTTCCATCAGTTTCTTATTCTCTGCCTACATTACTGGCAGTCTTGTGACTATGGAGGAGGCCAGCTTCCAGCAGCTACAACAATTACTGTATTTAGGAAACCCAACCCCAAATTACCTGGGTCCTAGGATTAGCATCCAAAATGATATAAATCAAGTACTCCAAGGAAAAAGAATTAAAGACCAATAGGGTATTTTAATGTATTCAGTCTTACTGACTTTGTAGAGCATGAGTGTCAAACTTGCCGTGTCACATGACGTGTCACAACTTATCACAACTGTTTTCACATTACCAGAGCTGGGGTGGGCGCAGCCTCCGCATGATGCAACTGGCCCAAGGGCGGGCAGTTTGACACCCCTGTTGTAGAGGAAAAGCTCTAACTGATAAACCAAAATGATTGATGCTTCCAGTTATTTTTTGTCTTTTTTTGGTTTTCTTTAATCACTTGTTATACCATAAATTTATCTTTTTTTCTTATTCCATGATTACTAAATTTGCTCAGAAACTTTTGATGAAGACTGTGGGATATTTTCCATGAACATTCCACCTCTAAAAAAAATATTGGAAGTATGTCATATATTTGCATTTGTTTCTCCTTCAGCAAGTCTTATTTTAGGAAATCTCACTGTAGGTGATTTATAAATTTATCTCTACTAATATTTACCATTTACCATTAATTTGTCCAGAAATGCCATATAATTTAGTAGATCATTTGTTTAAATTATCATTTTTCAATGCAATGGTATAGAGCAGTGATGGCAAATTTTTTAGAGACCGAGTGCCCAAACTGCAACCCAAAACCCACTTATGCATCGTTGGGTGCCGGGTGGGTGTGGCCCATTGGCTGGGTGTGGCCCATTGGGTGGGCATGACTGTGGTGGTAACAGCAGACTGGGTGGGACTAAAAAGTTCAATCAATCAATTCCAACTTTGCAAGATGTTTTTTTTCCTGCGAGAAGTTGAAATTGACTGATTGATTGAAACTTTTTTTTTTTGCACACGGCAGCGGAGGCCTAAAGCGAAAAGGTTTTATCAAACCCAGCCGAATGCCTAGGACTGGGGCGACGGCACGTGTGCCCACAGAGAGGGCTCTGAGTGCCACCTCTGGCACCCGTGCCATAGATTCGCCACCACTGGTATAGAGACATGAACTGCATTTTGGAACTTTCAAACAGATAGCATATGTAACAACATTGGTTTTCAATGTTGACTAAAATGATGACTAGAACATCATTCCTATCTCTCATATTTTCTTCAATATCTTTGACTCACCTCTTTAAAATGTTTAGTTTAAATATAATAATTTATCTAATTTATTTTCCTCAACAGGATAAACTTTGGAAATAAGCTTATTTTCTTCAATCAACTTCCTTGACTGCTCATTAGAGAGACTGGTGATATTTAACACTGTATGCCTTTTATAACTTAAGGTGTGCATTTTAATTTAATTTCTATTTCAGCCATCTTGAAAATGTTTGAATTCAGTATGTTTCCAGCTTAAAATGCCCTGTTTAAATTCATGCCAGTTATTTTAATCTTGAATCAGGCTGAGACTTCTGAACTCCATATTGCCCCCAATCCTCCAGGGTGTCATAACAAGCAGGCTATCAGCACAGTTTTCTAGTTCTGAATACCTTCCAAACATTTGGAGTAAATTTGATGTTCCTTTTTTAGAAGTTCCTAGGTTTTTTTGTAAGTATCAACTCAGAAGTGGCTCTATTGCAGTTAACTTGCTTGACAATTTTCCATGTAACATTAATGTAAGCTGTGCTGTGCTGTTTTCAGTTGGTTCAATGACAGCTATATCTTGCACTGATGCAAAACTACAACTAAACAAAAGCCAATAACCCCCTTCTGTTATTCTTCCCATAAACTGTGATTCATGAGCTACTACCTTTAAAACTAGAGGCTACATTATCTAAGCTGACCTTTAACTAGTTCACTTTTACAGCCATCTAGAAATCATCATCATAACTTATGAGAGTGGATTTCTCAAATTAAGCCTTGTTGTTCACTAAAATAAAATTGCATACATGTACACATATAGTGTCATTGAATATATAATTTGTACACTGAAATATTAATTATATGAAACCTATTAAAATGATCCAGCAGGGGGAGCAGATGGGTAATACTTTGCCCAACCTTTCCTATTAGTAACAATTCAAGATTATATAATTAAAAGAAATATTTGTTTCTTAATCTCCATAGCATTCATTTTAATGCATCTATCTCTTGCATTTATTAATTTACTTAGATGTTATTTCTGCCATTATTCAGTTCTAAATATCATTTGTTTTGCTGCAATTTTACCCATGATTGATAAAAGAAAGTGAACACTTTCATTTTTTCAGATAGTAATAAAATGAACAGGTTGTATAATACATTATTTCAATAAAATAAAATAAAATAAAATAGAAACGAAAAAAATAAAAATGACTGGTGCATGAATGACTTCTGATAATTACCCAGCAAATACAATAAGGAAATAAAAAAACAAAAATGGCTTTGGTAGTGATAATTAATTGCTATTTACCTCAGCTAATAACATAAAAATCAGGCTAATAGTTTTTCTAATATAGTATTTTATCTTCTATTGCTATCATGCTGAAAGAGTTTTTCTAATATAGTATTCTATCTTCTATTAGCTATCATGCTGAAAGATGTAACTAGAATCACCTTTTCTGTCTGCCTTAGATAGTAGCTGTCACAGCTTCTTATTGTAGTGAATTCTGTAATTTAGCATAAGCAGAAATCCAGTGAGGCACCAGATTTTTTAATTTTTGTTTTTATGATATTAGGTTTTGTAGTTTTATTAATGTTGTGAACCATCCTTGTGCTCTAAGATGGGTGGCCATACATTTTTAAAGTAAATAAATAAAAATAAATACATTTTATCTACATATTTTGCCTGTGGCACTGCATAATGTTACAAAGAATAACTGTTATTCTCCATCTTTCTGAATATTAAAAATATATATTAAAGTCAAGTGGAGGAAAATATAAGTATTTCATAATACTTATGAAAACTCTCTATACATATTCAAGAAGTGTCTTCAACTTTTCCACTTCTATTCTAATGAAAACCCTCAAATGAAGAAAATATTTGTGGTTTGGTGTAGTCATAACAGTAATTACAGAGAAGACTAAGTGGAACATAAGCCTACAGAGACTTATATTATATGAATGGTTTATGAATATATTTCTTCCTACTGTTCTAATTCTCAAACTAGTTAATAATAACTTTAAGTGTAAACAGTACACAAATAATATAAAATAATTTGAATTTAAAAATTAGAGGAATGATGAGAACAAAAACTGAATGAAATCTATATATAAAGTGTCAAAGGAGAGAAGACCTGGATGAATATGTATATATTTAGCCAGTACTGAAAAAAAATTAAATTGTAAACTTTGTAGGAATATGTGGATGGTGCCCATCCCAGAATGAAGATCTTATTATTGAGAAAACTAGTCCATGAGTAACTATAAGAGTATAGTCTTTCATTATTGATATACTGTATGGAATATAAGAGCTCAAACTGATAGATGCCAACAGATAATTATGTCAATATTTCACGAACCATATCAATCATCCATTAATTTGAAAAAAGCAGAAATAAAATTTCTGAAACATCTTACGTATTATATACAGCAACTTTGAACAGCTGTGGAAAATCAATTGTTGTGCTTGATGCTTTATTCCTGTATGCGTGAATAATTTTAATAATACTTTATATTTTTAATCTTGGCAATCCTGTCAGGGAGCTTTTTGCCCAATTTAATTGGAGATTCATTCTGCTGAGTACACAGTACAATCTCCACATATAAACTCTGTGGTTCAGCCAGTAGCTAATCAAGAAGATAATCTGTCAGGTATTCTAGTTTCAAATGGTTTAGGTCGTTATACCAGGTTCTTAGCTAATTGTCAGCTGGTCCTTATGTTTCACCAAAGTACAATTATTACAAAACCAGTTGCTCCATTCAACAATATGGCTGCCATGTTCTGCAAAATACAGCTTATGGATCAAGGCAGATTCACACTGAATGCATTGAAAGTATTTCATCATACAAAAGTCTTTGGCAGATTGACAAGTAAAATTTCACACACACACACACACACACACACACACCTAGCCTTTCCCCAGATACACATTCATAAATTCATGCCTGAAATCTGAAATCTACTGGAAAAAAATCCCAAATCTCAATATTGTTGCATTGTTGCAAAGCAGACAATGAAAAAGTCCTCCCTCCCCCGATTTTATCTGTTTTTGTATTTTTTCTGGTTTCCTTATTTGTAGCTTTTCAATGTTTCCCATTTTTTCTTATAAAATAAAATGGTAGCATTTTTACAGAAAAAGCACATTGCTTTTCAATAAATGTATCTTTGCATCATTTCATGTACCCTCATTGTATTTTGTGGTTTGACTTTATTTTACCTCACTTAATGATTTTTTCACAGCTCCCTTCTAGACATGGTTAATCCCTGGTGTATATGAAAGCAGTAAACATTTTTTGAAGTTTATATTAGTACCATTCAGAAAAAAATAAGAAACATTCTGCTTCTGATATTTCTTTAGAAATTATGCAGTTTCTAATACCCAGGAAATTAGACTGACTTTAAGTTGTAATAAAAGCTAGCTATAGAAATGTTCATCATTTCTATTATTTATTACAGGCCTTGACTGAGTATATTGATTTTGTGCCAACCTGTGTTCTTGTCACAATTTTGTCACACAAATAAGGTTTCTGAAATGGAATACCTATAATTTATGAAATATAGTCCTATGCCATTTCCAGCTGACCTTTTGAGTGTTCTATATTTTGATGAGCTGCTTGTTTTCCGAGAGGTTTCTTGAGAGCTTAATTTTGTCTTCAGATTACAATAGTTAAAGGAAATATGATCATATAATCTTTAAACAAATTTTATTTGCCAACTAATTTGAACTTTTAATGTGATCCTATACAGAATTACTTACATTAACCTGATTAATAACAGTATTCAAGTTAAAAGAGGCAGGATAGTTGTTCTGAATCACTAATAAATTCAATAAATAATAATAATAATGTGTAGTCAAACAGGAAATGGATGTTTCCTAATACTTAAGCATTAAAATGTTCTTGCTATCTAGACATAATACATGAAAATATATAGGAAGATACATAATAATTTCATTTGGAAAGACTTGTTATATAAACAAAATAAGGCCCAATTCTGTTTGACAGTGGTCAGTCCAGTACTGCAGTTTTTTGGAGAGCAATCCTGAACAATTTAATTGTGAGATGAAAATACCTACAATTACTACAATTCAATTTTATTAAATATACAGTAATGATAGTCCCTATTTGTATCCACACTGATATGGCACAGAAACATGTCATTCCAGGTATTGTAGATTTCATCAGCAATCAGAGATTTGCCCATGCATTTGTGGCGTCAAAGTTTTGCATGGCATTGGTTAGCAGCTTAAGTTTTTTTCTGATCAAAAGTCTTCTAACTTTTAGCAAATTCTCTAGCATACAGACAACAGGCCTTTCTCTTATTGACTTCAGTATTCTGTTATCTTGTTCTTGGCAGACAGGACTTTTTCTATCAGTTCTGATTTCTAATTTTCCAGATGACCACATTTCTCCTTTATCTGTAATTTATGACCTCATATTCTCAATTTTCCCGTGTGATAAATTTTCTCACATAGTCCATTCATGCTCTAAAATGCTTAGATTTGCCATGTTCAATCAGTGTAGATATTATGATAATGCTACAAGAATATTTGTGATTTCATAAATGAAAATAAACCAAGTAGCAACAAAAACACTATAGTATAGTATGACTTAGCACAAGAACGGCATAGTTATTTTCAGGTTTGTATATTTATGAATATTTTCTGAAAAGAACTCTAATGTACCTACTTTGATATTATCAAATGTTAATTGTTATTTCATGACAACCATTAAATATTATTAATACAAACTCTCAAATACCAAGCAAAATCTATTAGCAAGAAATAGTTATAGGTTGTGCATTTGAACATTTAGTGGGACTCAAAGAATATTCCATTTAATATCAAAAGATTGGAAGATTATTTTCTTCTAAATCCAGGTTATTTGAATTGACCATAAGAAAGATGCTAATAAATATGCCTGAATGATCATACAATAGACTGTCCTGTTTTCAATGCCTAATCAATGTTAGTTCTTCACTACATTATTCATGGACTCCCATCCACAATTTGTTTCTTATAGCTAGTATTCAGAAGTAGAGCTTCTTTGAAGAAAGGTAGATAGGTAGGTAGGTAGGTAGGTAGGTAGGAAGGAAGGAAGGCAGGAAGGCAGGCAGGCAGGCAGGCAGGCAGGCAGGAAGGAAGGCAGGCAGGCAGGCAGGCAGGCAGGAAGGAAGGAAGGAAGGAAGGAAGGAAGGAAGGAAGGAAGGAAGGAAGGAAGGCATTTCATGATTCCATAAAAGCCATATACACATGGTAAGTGTTTCACTTTATTGAATAGAAAATTCAGCTTGTTACTTCCAGTCTGCTTTTCTGTCATTAATATTAGTCAGACTTTAATGTTAGCCAAACACACACACACACATACACACGCACACTCACATAATATATCCTTTATGTTGTTATCTTTACACACACTTTCTTGAAATAAGTTCCGTTGATTAGAGTAAGATTTACTTCTGAGTAAATAATGCATATGATTGCAAAATGTTGTCATTTTGCTAGGGATGTGCTTTAATATATCTGCAATGGAACCAGTTTAAACTGTTGTATTTATTTTCTTCTGTTAATTTGGTATAATTGAAAAACAAGTTTTTTTTAGAAAGGGTATGCACTGCACATGGTACACTAAAATTAAATTACTGGCCTGCGATTTATCAGACTTGATCCACATTCATACATAATAGCTGCATTTTGCATTGCTGTCAATACAGTTTAATGAACCACATTCTAATGTTCAACTATGGCAGTTGCCTTGGGATATAATTCAAGTTCTATCTCACAGCCTACTTATTCCATGTAAGGTGAGGTGGTTGTTTTTTCCAATCAAGTGAACTGCTCTTTTTTTCTTTCTCTTTCCCCTTGAAATTATAGGTTGACAGGAAGACTGATCTATCAACAACAAAGTTTCAACAAAGAGTTAAGGTTTTTCATATATCTTGCTGCCATTAATATTTCAAAGTGTATTAGTCATCAGTAAAAAATAAATATACAGCAAAGTTTCACATCAATTGTATTTCAGTATGAATTTTGACAGGGCGTTCTTTTTTAGTGTTTGATTGTACAACAAAAAATCCACAACTGAGCACAAAGTCAAATGCAAGCAAAACACTAACTAGCCTTGAATATATAAAATGTATTTGGATTGATTAAATGAATCTCATTTCTAAAACAATTATACTTTTTTTGCTGCATTGGCTTATTGTGATTTCAAACAAAGCAGGGATAATATCTGGAGAGAAGTGCTAGAAGAAAATAGCTATTTCTGCACAAAAAAAGTAATATCTCCCTTTCTTTTCCCATAGCTTCATAATTTACTCCCAGTCCATAAGGTCCTTTGCTGCAATGATTGGGATGATGGATGGTTCTACTTCAACTGCAGCAAAAAAAGATACAGCAATGTATCACTCTGCTGGAAAAACAATAGAACAAGCAAACCATAGGGACAGCACAGCAGGCAGAGAAGATCAAGGGAATTCACTTGGTTAGAAAATGAAACAATTGTACCACGGAGTTATGGAAAGAGAATATGTAGCTATTTCTCTTATTATAGCCATTCTTGTGACACTTTATAAGATTAGAGATCTGAAGTACAGTAAAATAATATTCCATTAAATCTTTCAACAGGCTTACTTAATAAAAGCTTTAAGTATGCATGTATGTCCCTGAGAAATCCCTGACATTAGTAAAGCATTTTCCTGTTCAACTACATTATATTGCTGATGAAGAAAAGTTAAACTCAGAAAAGTAGGTTTTCTGATCTAACATAAAATGCATATTTTTGTAAGTAAAGACAGTTTAATCAAGTAAATATTAACTATTATTTTACTTCTTTGAAACTACTGAATGCTATCAACCACATAACAGGAAATTGAAATCAGTGGTTTTATTTCTAATTCTTTGAATGATTGATTATTAGAGAAATAATACTCTTCAGTTTTGAGACTGTTTTTGTCCTAAAACTGTAATTGCTGCTAGTGTCTTAAGTGTAATATTCTACCTCAATGCACAATACAATAGCAATACATTAAAAGTTGCTGGTTGAGCTCCTGAATTTTAACAAATTTGTTCTTATATTACACTAAGCTAAGTTTTGTTTTAATCATGATTTATGGACCATTTTTACTAAGGATGGGGGAAAAGGTGGACAAATTTAAGTTACAATATCTCAAAATCTCAACTGGTGAAATGAAGTATCCTTGTTAGGACTATATCATTCAAAGAACTATGGTAATATTAATAAGATTTTGTGGTGGTGGTTCTATGACATCCAAGATTGTTATTTCAAAATGTGTTTTTTTAAAAAACAAAACAAAACAGGAAGGTGCCTAATTTTATAATTTTAATTATCTTCCTATCCATAAACTATTTCTCAAATTATATTCTCTCTCTTCTATTTCCATCCAGAGTGCCAGTAAATATATCCTAACATAATTGAATTCAAGATGAAATCAATATCAGTTATATTGAATAAATGAATTAAAATCCAATATAGTAATTTTTGAAAGTGTGATTTTTCTTTCTTTCTTCTAATTGAAACACAAGTCCACAAATAGCTTGGACTCTTGCTTATCCACAGCAATCTGTAAAGGGAGGTTTTGCTAATGGGATGTTTAATTCCATTTAATCTTACAAATGATAAATTTTTCAATCAATATTATTTGGTACTGTATATATGATAAATATTGAGATTAGGCAAGCATATGAAACATTATCCATACTTGTAAATTTCATTATTTTCAGAGATGCTATAAAATGATAATTTTATTAGTAGCTTTGCCATTTTAGGAAGAAGGAAACTGAATACATGCAGAATTGTTCCATATATCATCTGTACTTTACATTTTGTACACTCTTTAGTCTGGAATTTTTTGTAGCATGTTATTCATTTTAGCTCGTGTATATATGAAAGAGGACCTAACCAACTCACTGAATGGGATAACAAGAGACTAAAGAAAAGTTGGGCAGTACAGTTCAACAGAGCAAGAGGCAAGTAAGAAAGAGACATTTTTTAAAAAAAACACAAAACCCTGGGAGTTCTAAGTGGCTGTGTTTTCAGCTGTCTGGGTTGAAAAGACCATTTCCAGAATACTTGCTGATTGCAAGAGCTGTATCCTGACAACTGCTGATTGTCCATTGTGGGTAATGGAATGATTGCTTCCTGCGACCAAGCAGAGATTGCCTCAGAGATTGTGGAAAGAATAAAAGGCAGCCATTTCCCAGGACCTACTAAATAAGCTTACAGAGGTTTGATAGCAACAATCATTGGAGATTTGAAAGCAAATTGAAGGAAAAGGATTACAGTTTGAACTTGATAGAAACTGAAGAAAAAACTGTGACTGATGTTTTGACTAAAGCTTTGTTCATTGTAACTGCAAAGAGTCTGAAGAACATCAGTTAATTGAAAGAGTATAAATATTTTAAACATCAGTATCTTCCAATTCAACCTATTTAAAATAATCTTATTAATTCAACTGATTCAATATAATACAATTAATTTTATTTCCATTGTTTTAAGTATTTTTTCTGGTGATTGTGGGAATGTTGTGGGTATAACATAATAACAGAAATAAAGAATAAGAACTGATAGTTCCAGTATATTCTGAACTGACCATATTTTTTAAATATTTGGTCAAATTTTGGACCAAATTTTATAAAATATTCAGAAAAATTATACTAATTATAAAAAAAGACAATGGTAAGATCATCATACTGGCAACTGAGCAATTATGATGACGAGAAAGCTAAGCATGTGTTTGCCTGGAAAAAGTCAGGTAAGCAAGGACATAATAGCACTTTTCAAATAACTGAAATCCTAGAATGAGGGATATGGAATTTTGTAACTAAGCTGCAAGATCATGCTCTTATAAAAGTGTAAAATTATGATTGAATTTTGTTTATCATTTTGAAAAGATTCTATTTTTTTAATCTTAAAACCGAAGTTGTAATTGGACACTAATGAAAATAAAGACATAGGTGGACAGCATAAAACAAATAATTTATTAGCAAAGTATGTTGAGAAAATTTATATAGCAATAGTAGTTAGACTTATATACCACTTCACAGTGCTTTACAGCCCTCTCTAAGTGGTTTATAGAGTCAGCATATTGCCCCCAGCAATCTGGGAGCTCATTTTAGCAACCTTGGAAGGATGGAAGGCTGAGTCAACCTTGAGCCGTTGAGGATTGAACCCCTGGTAGCCAGCAGAAGTAGCCTGCAATACTGTATTCTAACCACTGCTCCACCAAGGCTCATATAAATATGTTAAATACAAGATAAATTTAGATTTATGGAAATTTATGTTTTTAATAATAATGTATTGTGATTATGATAAAATATTCACTGTGTCCAGATAATCATTTGAATAACTCCTAAAAGCATATTTGTTATTATAACACATCCATCACACAAACCTCTTTAACATTTTACATGAAATTAAAATAGTATATCCATTTCTTAATATAAATAAGTGAAGAATGCCCATGATTCTTTGAATGAAACTTGGGTCAAACCATTTGCATAATGTACCAAAGATGCAGTATCTATCTATATATATATATAACAATATAACACCGGTCTGTCTGTCTGTCTGTCTGTCTGTCTGTCTGTCTGTCTGTCTGTCTGTCTGTCTGTCTGTCTGTCTGTCTGTCTGTCTGTCTGTCTGTCTACAATTGCAAGGCTCTTCAGATTAGTTCCCAGACCACATTTTGGATCATAATTGACCTGTAGTCTACCACTAGTCAATATCCAGTGCCATAATTCATTTCTATATATTGAAAGTTAAAGTTTTCCCTGGAATTGAAAATATTGACCAAGAAATCTTCTAATTGTCCTGCAATAAATATAATTCACTTTTTAAAGATCTCCTGAAGCAAGAATACATTTTATTATATTGTTTAATGATTATATTAGTCACCGTACTTTGTTTTCTGTTGTCTTACATACTATTTTTTACCCTACTGTTCTTTAGCCATGAACTTTTAAAAAACTGAACAAGTTTTCTGTGGCACAAAGACTACAAAAACATTCATAAACTTAAAGTTAAACTTCTGTTTCTTTATGTTCAAAATCACAGGCATCATTTGTATAGCATGCAATATTAATATAATAGATTAGGTAGAATACAATCTGAAACTAAGAAGGCTCCCTCTCATCCATTGGTGTTTTAAAATATTTGTAATAAATGAGAATGTAAATGGAAATAATATTAACTTAACAGATATCCCCACCAAACTTAACCAATTGTTTGCAAAAGTTAAGTTATAGTACTGTGATAAAGTTCCCATTGTCTAATTTCCATATCTGAATTATTAATAAGCAGTTAGACTCAATCTTTATGCAACAATCTATTGTAGAGGTAATATATATTCCACAAATCAAATGACCTTAATTTTAATTACAAATGTAACTCCAATGCAAAAGAGTAAGTTAAGAAATTATTAATAATTTCAAATGTTAGACAATGAATATACTAAAGTTAGGGTCTATCTTGCACCAAATATTTTTCTCAGACATAAAGCAAGGAAATATTTTCTCTGAAGTATGAGTCGAGTTTACAATGTCACTTATCATTTTACTTCATCCAGGCCATAATTATCAGGATTAGTGGCTCTTTGAAGATGAGATGTATCCAGGCACAGTTCTTGTCTCTAATTGCATTAGAGCAGACAGATGAGATGCCCAGGAGCCCTAAAACATTAAACCTTAGTTTACCTGCAGGTGCTAAAGCAGGTGTGTTTTGCTGATGATGCAGCTTCAAGAATAGCCTACTACAGGTGATGCTAATTAAAGAACCCCTGGGAATAGAAAGGTGTTAGTATTTGATTGTCGATGGTGGTGAGCTAAAGGTTAGCGAAAAACTAGAGTAAGTGCTAGCCTGGATGGCTAAGCACATAATAGGTTACAGAAATGAATTTCCACACTGCCACTTATCAGTGCAATTTTTAACTTACATTATGCTACACATAATAGGGTACTTTTAGTACTAAGATTGAAAGACCTTTTATGAATGTACTTATTACTATTAATTTCTGTTATCAGTTTAGTAGCTCCTCTTATTTGTTCAGCTGAGAAAAGGGATGGCAAGTTAACATTAGCCCACCTTCAAGTGCTTTTAAATTTTCTCTTTAACAGTTGTATGGAAATTGTTCAGATTCAAATGTCCTCTGCCTTCATTATCTACAATCACATGAAAAATTTCCCACTAACAACTTTAAAAGTAATAAAGTTGAATCATAAGTATTTGCACAATTGGCAATTTAGTGAATAATGCTAATTAAATAATATGTCTAAATTGATAGTGCTGAATTGTGTTTATGCAGTAATACTTCTAAATTATTGCTCTCTAAAATTGAAGATGCTGGAAAGTTGATCTGATTACAGATATTACATCACTAACATATTATGGATTTAATGTATGCAGTCTACGTTTGTGTNATCAGGCGAACCTGATAAAACGCCCCCCTGGTCACGGCCGACAATTGGTCATCCAATGTCAGCCGCGGATCCAGGAGGACTCCCAAGTTGCGCACCCTCTCTGAGGGGGCCAAGGTTTCGCCCCCTATAGACAGCGATGGCGTCAGCTGGCTATGCCGAGGCGCCGGCAACCACAGCCACTCGGTCTTGGAAGGGTTGATATGAGAATTTCTTTGCAAAGGCTTTAGCTGAAGTTATATTGGAATATCCTTGAAATCTGAAAGCCTCTGGGAGCACCTTCTTTTGTGTAGAATATTTAAAACCATAAGTTTTCTTGATTTGCAACTCACTTCTTCAGATGCACAAAGTGTCAAACTGATTCCTGATTTCCTTTAAATCCTACATTATTAATCAGAAATGGTGCTACCATTTATTTTGCCTAACATAGTTCTCCTGTTACAATATGATAGCATGAAAAGAACTTTTTATTCATGTTTTAGCATCTATAAATATTGACTAAATTATTTGTTTAAATATTTTGTTAATTATCTTTTATTTGTTTGTTTGCATACTTCAACAAAGGTTCAGGCTGATTTTCAATTTCCATTAAATCAGTGATATAATTTGCAAATAGTAAATAGTTTTGTCCAGCATTTGCCCAGAAACCAAAGATATTGCTAAAATGGATGGATAACTGCAGTTTTATGCAGTTATTGATCCATTTTGGCAATAGCTTTGGTTTCTTAAGAACTATAGGACAAAACTATTGCTTTAATGTATTTATCATGACTATATTATATTCTGAGACAAAAATATCTATGGAAGTCAGAAACAATGTCACCAACATTTTTTTCTGTTTCTAATATTGAAACAATTCCTATACACTCACATTATAGTCATTAGTTCCATGTGAGCTGTTCAGAGGCTTACTAGGAACCAGATTAAGGCTGTAACCCAAATCCATTTACTTGAGAATAATCCTTGTAAACACAATGGGACTATCTTCTGAATATACATCTAAATTGTGTTATAAATTCTATTTTCTTAGTATAGGTGAAAATAATCAGAAACTACAAAACCCTGAAGCAAAGAGTTGTTATACTATATATGCAGGTTTAAAAATGGCCTCAGGTTAGAAATCAAGTTCTGTCCAGTTCTGCTTTCCTTTATAATGAGATTATTTGTGTTTTTGTAGACCCACATAGCCAAAAGCAACCCCTATAGTCTATACATTAAAATTAAACAACAATTGGACATTACAAAAGTCCAATTGAAAAGTGGTAGCAAGAGGGAGATTGGAGAATGGGGATCTTCACCTTGGGGGCAGGACAACATATTAGAATGGTGATAGGCATGGGGTCCTATGGGAGCCAGAGGGCAGGCCATTACAGGGGAAGATGCCCCTGATGTGTAGTATCAGTGGCATGTTCCAGCCTACTGAGCTTATTCCAGTTCCTGAACAGCATATCCTCAGGGGACTTGAGGTTGGCTGCTGCTGCTGAATGCAATCAATAATAAGGCTCCCCTTATTCAAGAATTTATTGAGGAGGAGCGAGCTGACCTGGAATGCATCATTTAAACCTGGCTAACTCTGAAAGAGAAGGGTCCCCTCTCAGAGATATGCCCAGCCATGTTTAGAGTTGGTACAAGTTGAGACCCCAGCGTAGGGGAGATTGGGTAGCAATGGTCATCCAAGAAGCTCTTTTGGTACTCAGGGATCTTATGCCCCTGATTTCTGGTTGTAAGATCCTGTTTCTGAAGCTGGGTTCATGGGATCTGTTGAGAATGTCGCTAGTGTACCAGCCTCTCTGCTGCGTAGCAACCTTTCTACCTGAGCTGCTGCAGGCCATCTCAGGACAAGTAGAGTTCTCCTGACTTATGATTTTGGATGATTTCAGCCCGTCATCCCTCGGTGTGGCTTCAGGAGAGGCCCAGGAGTTTCTTGCCACCATAGTGGTCCATCCTAGATAATCTCATGTCCAACTCGGGACAGTGGTCACACACCAGGTATGATTTTATTGTTGTAGCAACAACAATGTGTTCTGGCAGGAGATCTAATATTATTCCCCCCCCCCATCATGGTCAGATCATGCCCTGGTTCGCTCCCTCCTTTAAAAACCATTACTTCATTCCACCTTCTTGGACAACATTTGGCCAGTTTCCCATCTTCCCTTCTTAGGGAAGGTAATAGAAAAGATGTTGCTTAGTAGCTTCAGAAGGTCCTAGATTAAATGGATTGTCTGAATCCTTCCAGTCACAATTCAGGCCCAGTTACGGGATGTAAACTACATTGGTTGCACTTGTTGATGATCCCTGGTGAAAGTGGGATTGGGTATTCTCAATCTCTTGGTAGCTTTTTTTTTTTTTCAATATAAAATTTTATTGTTTTTATCATAAAAAAAAAAGAAATACATCACAGATATTACACAATGTTATATCCCATACCCCCACCCCCCGGACTTCCCAAACCAA